>NC_140579.1:609778984-610134104 GCF_964204655.1 Triturus cristatus | reverse complement strand
TGGATAGGTGGGAAGAGCCTGGTTGGAGAGGTGTGAATGGACAGGACTGGAGCGATGGGAAGTGGCAGAGTTGGAGAGGTGTGAAGGGACAGGGTTGGAGCAGTGGGAAGGGACAGGGTTGGAGAGGTGGGAAAGGCAGGGCTGGAGAGGTGTGAAGAGCAGGGCTGGAGAGGTGTGAAGGGACAGGGCTGGAGAGGTCTGAAGGGCAGGGCTAGAGAGTTGCGGAGGGACAGGGCTGGAGAGGAGGGACGAGCAGGGCTGTAGAGGTGGAAAGGGCCTGGCTGAGTGGCTGGAGAGGTGGGAAGGGCAGGGTTGGAGAGGTGGGAAGGGCCTGGTTGGAGCAGTGAGCATGGCAGGGTTCGAGAGGTGGGAAGGGCAGGGTTGGATAGGTGGGAAGAGCCTGGTTGGAGAGGTGTGAAGGGACAGGACTGGAGAGATGGGAAGTGGCAGGGTTGGAGAGGTGTGAAGGGACAGGGCTGGAGTGGAGGGAAGGGCCTGGCTGGAGATGTGGGAGGGGCAGGGCTGGAGAGGTGTGAAGGGACAGGGCTGGAGAGGTCTGAAGGGCAGGGCTAGAGAGTTGCGGAGGGACAGGGCTGGAGAGGAGGGACGAGCAGGGCTGTAGAGGTGGAAAGGGCCTGGCTGAGTGGCTGGAGAGGTGGGAAGGGCAGGGTTGGAGAGGTGGGAAGGGCCTGGTTGGAGCAGTGAGCAGGGCAGGGTTCGAGAGGTGGGAAGGGCAGGGCTGGAAAGGTGGGAAGAGCCTGGTTGGAGAGGTGTGAATGGACAGGACTGGAGCGATGGGAAGTGGCAGAGTTGGAGAGGTGTGAAGGGACAGGGTTGGAGCAGTGGGAAGGGACAGGGTTGGAGAGGTGGGAAAGGCAGGGCTGGAGAGGTGTGAAGGGCAGGGCTGGAGAGGTGTGAAGGGACAGGGCTGGATAGGAGTGAAGGGACAGGGCTGGATAGGAGTGAAGGGACAGGGCTGGAGAGGTGTGAAGGGACAGGGTTGGAGAGGTGTGAAGGGACAGAGCTGGAGAGGTGTGAAGGGCAGGGCTGGAGAGGTATGGAGGGACAGGGCTGGAGAGGTCTGAAGGGACAGGGTTGGAGAGGTGGGAAGGGCAGGTCTGGAGAGGTGTGAAGGGACAGGACTGGAGAGGAAGGAAGTGCCTGGCTGGAGAGGCGGGAGGGGCAGGGCTGGAGAGGTGTGAAGGGACAGGGCTGAAGAAGTGTGAAGTGCAGGGCTGGAGAGGTGTGAAGGGACAGGACTTAAGAGGAGGGAAGGGCCTGGCTGGAGAGGTGGGAGAGGCAGGGCTGGAGAGGTGTGAAGGGACAGGGCTGAAGAGGTGTGAAGGGACAGGGCTAGAGAGGTGTGGAGGGACAGGGCTGGAGAGGTGTGAAGGGACAGGGTTGGAGAGGTGTGAAGGGCAGGGCGGGAGAGGTGTGAAGGGACAAGGCTGCAGAGGTGTGGAGGGACAAGGCTGCAGAGGTGTGGAGGGACAGGGCTGGAGAGGTGTGGAGGGACAGGACTAGAGCGATGGGAAGTGGCAGAGTTGGAGAGGTGTGAAGGGACAGGGTTGGAGCAGTGGGAAGGGACAGGGTTGGAGAGGTGGGAAAGGCAGGGCTGGAGAGGTGTGAAGAGCAGGGCTGGAGAGGTGTGAAGGGACAGGGCTGGAGAGGTCTGAAGGGCAGGGCTAGAGAGTTGCGGAGGGACAGGGCTGGAGAGGAGGGACGAGCAGGGCTGTAGAGGTGGAAAGGGCCTGGCTGAGTGGCTGGAGAGGTGGGAAGGGCAGGGTTGGAGAGGTGGGAAGGGCCTGGTTGGAGCAGTGAGCATGGCAGGGTTCGAGAGGTGGGAAGGGCAGGGTTGGATAGGTGGGAAGAGCCTGGTTGGAGAGGTGTGAAGGGACAGGACTGGAGAGATGGGAAGTGGCAGGGTTGGAGAGGTGTGAAGGGACAGGGCTGGAGTGGAGGGAAGGGCCTGGCTGGAGATGTGGGAGGGGCAGGGCTGGAGAGGTGTGAAGGGACAGGGCTGGAGAGGTCTGAAGGGCAGGGCTAGAGAGTTGCGGAGGGACAGGGCTGGAGAGGAGGGACGAGCAGGGCTGTAGAGGTGGAAAGGGCCTGGCTGAGTGGCTGGAGAGGTGGGAAGGGCAGGGTTGGAGAGGTGGGAAGGGCCTGGTTGGAGCAGTGAGCAGGGCTGGGTTCGAGAGGTGGGAAGGGCAGGGTTGGACAGGTGGGAAGAGCCTGGTTGGAGAGGTGTGAATGGACAGGACTGGAGCGATGGGAAGTGGCAGAGTTGGAGAGGTGTGAAGGGACAGGGTTGGAGCAGTGGGAAGGGACAGGGTTGGAGAGGTGGGAAAGGCAGGGCTGGAGAGGTGTGAAGGGCAGGGCTGGAGAGGTGTGAAGGGACAGGGCTGGAGAGGAGTGAAGGGACAGGGCTGGAGAGGTGTGAAGTGACAGGGTTGGAGAGGTGGGAAAGGCAGGGCTGAAGAGGTGTGAAGAGCAGGGCTGGAGAGGTGTGAAGGGACAGGGCTGGAGAGGTGTGAAGGGACAGAGCTGGAGAGGTGTGAAGGGCAGGGCTGGAGAGGTATGGAGGGACAGGGCTGGAGGGGTCTGAAGGGACAGGGTTGGAGAGGTGGGAAGGGCAGGTCTGGAGAGGTGTGAAGGGACAGGACTGGAGAGGAAGGAAGTGCCTGGCTGGAGAGGCGGGAGGGGCAGGGCTGGAGAGGTGTGAAGGGACAGGGCTGAAGAAGTGTGAAGTGCAGGGCTGGAGAGGTGTGAAGGGACAGGACTTAAGAGGAGGGAAGGGCCTGGCTGGAGAGGTGGGAGGGGCAGGGCTGGAGAGGTGTGAAGGGACAGGGCTGAAGAGGTGTGAAGGGACAGGGCTAGAGAGGTGTGGAGGGACAGGGCTGGAGAGGTGTGAAGGGACAGGGTTGGAGAGGTGTGAAGGGCAGGGCGGGAGAGGTGTGAAGGGACAAGGCTGCAGAGGTGTGGAGGGACAGGGCTGGAGAGGTGTGGAGGGACAGGGCTGGAGAGGTGTGAAGGGACAGGGTTGGAGAGGTGTGAAGGGACAGGGTTGGAGAGGTGTGAAGGGCAGGGCTGGAGCGGTGTGAAGGGACAGGGCTGAAGAGGTGTGAAGGGACAGGGTTGGAGAGATGGGAAGTGGCAGGATTGGAGAGATGTGAAGGGACAGGGCTGGAGAGGTGTGAAAGGCAGGGCCAGAGAGGAGAGGAGGGAAGGGCCTGGCTGGAGAGGTGTGGAGGGACAGGGCTGGAGAGGTGTGGAGGGACAGGGCTGGAGAGGTGTGAAGGGACAGTGTTGGAGAGGTGGGAAGAGCAGGGCTGGAGAGGTGTGAAGGGCAGGGCGGAGAGATGTGAAGGGACAGGACTGGAGAGGAGAGGAGGGAAGGGCATGGCTGGAGAGGTGGGAGCGGCAGGGCTGGAGAGGTGTGAAGGGACAGGGCTGAAGAGGTGTGAAGGGCAGGGCTGGAGAGGTGTGGTGGGACAGAACTGGAGAGGAGGGAACGGCCTGGCTGGAGAGGTGGGAGGGGCAGGGCTGGAGAGGTGTGAAGGGACAGGGCTGGAGAGGTGTGGAGGGACAGGTTTGGAGAGGTGTGAAGGGACAGGGTTGGAGAGGTGTGAAGGGACAGGGTTCGAGAGGTGTGAAGGGCAGGGCTGGAGCGGTGTGAAGGGACAGGGCTGAAGAGGTGTGAAGGGACATGGATGGAGAGGTGGAAAGGGTCGGGCTGGAGAGGTGGGAAGGGCAGGGTTGGAGAGGTGGGAAGGGCCTGGTTGGAGCAGTGAGAAGGGCAGGGTTTAAGAGGTGGGAAGGGCAGGGTTGGAGAGGTGGGAAGGGCCTGGTTTGAGAGGTGGGAAGGGCCTAGTTGGAGAGGTGTGAAGGGACAGGACTGGAGAGATGGGAAGGGGCAGGGTTGGAGAGATGTGAAGGGACAGGGCTGGAGAGGTGTGAAAGGCAGGGCTGGAGAGGTGTGGAGGGACAGGGCTAGAGAGGTGTGGAGGGACAGGGCTGGAGAGGTGTGAAGGGACAGGGTTGGAGAGATGGGAAGTGGCAGGGTTGGAGTGATGTGAAGGGACAGGGCTGGAGAGGTGTGGAGGGACAGGGCTGGAGAGGTGTGAAGGGACAGGGTTGGAGAGGTGGGAAGGGCAGGGCTGGAGAGGTGTGAAGGGACAGGGCTGGAGAGGTGTGAAGGGACAGGGCTGGAGAGGTGTGGAGGGACAGGGCTAGAGAGGTGTGGAGGGACAGGGCTGGAGAGGTGTGAAGGGACAGGGTTGGAGAGATGGGAAGTGGCAGGGTTGGAGAGATGTGAAGGGACAGGGCTGGAGAGGTGTGGAGGGACAGGGCTGGAGAGGTGTGAAGGGACAGGGTTGGAGAGGTGGGAAGGGCACGGCTGGAGAGGTGTGAAGGGCAGGGCCAGAGAGGAGAGGAAGGAAGGGCCTGGCTGGAGAGGTGGGAGGGGCAGGGCTGGAGAGGTGTGAAGGGCAGGGCTGGAGAGGTGTGAAGGGCAGGGCCAGAGAGGAGAGGAAGGAAGGGCCTGGCTGGAGAGGTGGGGGGGGCAGGGCTGGAGAGGTGTGAAGGAAACGGGCTGAAGAGGTGTGGAGGGACAGGGCTGGAGAGGTGTGGAGGGACAGGGCTGGAGAGGTGTTGAGGGACAGGGCTGGAGAGGTGTGGAGGGACAGGGCTGAAGAGGTGTGAAGGGACAGGGCTGAAGAGGTGGGAAGGGACAGGGCTGGAGAGGTGGGAAGGGCAGGACTGGTGAGGTGGAAAGGGCCTGGCTGGAGAGGTGGGAAGGGCACGGCTGGAGAGGTGCGAAGGGCCTGGTTGGAGCAGTGAGAAGGGCAGGGTTCAAGAGGTGGGAAGGGCAGGGTTAGAGAGGTGGGAAGGGCCTGGTTGGAGAGGTGTGAAGGGACAGGACTGGAGAGATGGGAAGTGGCAGGGTTGGAGAGGTGTGAAGGGACAGGGCTGGAGTGGAGGGAAGAGCCTGGTTGGAGAGGTGGGAGGGGCAGGGCTGGAGAGGTGTGAAGGGACAGGGCTGGAGAGGTCTGAAGGGCAGGGCTAGAGAGTTGCAGAGGGACAGGGCTGGAGAGGAGGGACGAGCAGGGTTGGAGAGGTGGGAAGGGCCTGGTTGGAGCAGTGAGCAGGGCAGGGTTCGAGAGGTGGGAAGGGCAGGGTTGTATAGGTGGGAAGAGCCTGGTTGGAGAGGTGTGAATAGACAGGACTGGAGCGATGGGAAGTGGCAGAGTTGGAGAGGTGTGAAGGGACAGGGTTGGAGCAGTGGGAAGGGACAGGGTTGGAGAGGTGGGAAAGGCAGGGCTGGAGAGGTGTGAAGAGCAGGGCTGGAGAGGTGTGAAGGGACAGGGCTGGAGAGGTGTGAAGGGACAGGGCTGGAGAGGTCTGAAGGGCAGGGCTAGAGAGTTGCGGAGGGACAGGGCTGGAGAGGAGGGACGAGCAGGGCTGTAGAGGTGGAAAGGGCCTGGCTGAGTGGCTGGAGAGGTGGGAAGGGCAGGGTTGGAGAGGTGGGAAGGGCCTGGTTGGAGCAGTGAGCAGGGCAGGTTTCGAGAGGTGGGAAGGGCAGGGTTGGATAGGTGGGAAGAGCCTGGTTGGAGAGGTGTGAATGGACAGGACTGGAGCGATGGGAAGTGGCAGAGTTGGAGAGGTGTGAAGGGACAGGGTTGGAGCAGTGGGAAGGGACAGGGTTGGAGAGGTGGGAAAGGCAGGGCTGGAGAGGTGTGAAGAGCAGGGCTGGAGAGGTGTGAAGGGACAGGGCTGGAGAGGTGTGAAGGGACAGGGTTGGAGAGGTGGGAAAGGCAGGGCTGAAGAGGTGTGAAGAGCAGGGCTGGAGAGGTGTGAAGGGACAGGGCTGGAGAGGTGTGAAGGGACAGAGCTGGAGAGGTGTGAAGGGCAGGGCTGGAGAGGTGTGGAGGGTCAGGGCTGGAGAGGTGTGAAGGGACAGGGTTGGAGAGATGGGAAGTGGCAGGGTTGGAGAGATGTGAAGGGACAGGGCTGGAGAGGTGTGAAAGGCAGGGCTGGAAAGGTGTGGAGGGACAGGGCTGGAGAGGTGTGGAGGGACAGGGCTGGAGAGGTGTGAAGGGACAGGGTTGGAGAGGTGGGAAGGGCAGGGCTGGAGAGGTGTGAAGGGCAGGGCGGAGAGGTGTGAAGGGACAGGACTGGAGAGGAGAGGAGAGGAGGGAAGGGCATGGCTGCAGAGGTAGGAGGGGCAGGGCTGGATAGGTGGGAAGAGCCTGGTTGGAGAAGTGTGAATGGACAGGACTGGAGCGATGGGAAGTGGCAGAGTTGGAGAGGTGTGAAGGGACAGGGTTGGAGCAGTGGGAAGGGACAGGGTTGGAGAGGTGGGAAAGGCAGGGCTGGAGAGGTGTGAAGAGCAGGGCTGGAGAGGTGTGAAGGGACAGGGCTGGAGAGGTGTGAAGGGACATGGCTGGAGAGGTCTGAAGGGCAGGGCTAGAGAGTTGCGGAGGGACAGGGCTGGAGAGGAGGGACGAGCAGGGCTGTAGAGGTAGAAAGGGCCTGGCTGAGTGGCTGGAGAGGTGGGAAGGGCAGGGTTGGAGAGGTGGGAAGGGCCTGGTTGGAGCAGGGCAGGGTTCGAGAGGTGGGAAGGGCAGGGTTGGATAGGCGGGAAGAGCCTGGTTGGAGAGGTGTGAATGGACAGGACTGGAGCGATGGGAAGTGGCAGAGTTGGAGAGGTGTGAAGGGACAGGGTTGGAGCAGTGGGAAGGGACAGGGTTGGAGAGGTGGGAAAGGCAGGGCTGGAGAGGTGTGAAGAGCAGGGCTGGAGAGGTGTGAAGGGACAGGGCTGGAGAGGTGTGAAGGGACAGGGCTGGAGAGGTGTGAAGGGACAGGGTTGGAGAGGTGGGAAAGGCAGGGCTGAAGAGGTGTGAAGAGCAGGGCTGGAGAGGTGTGAAGGGACAGGGCTGGAGAGGTGTGAAGGGACAGAGCTGGAGAGGTGTGAAGGGCACGGCTGGAGAGGTGTGGAGGGTCAGGGCTGGAGAGGTGTGAAGGGACAGGGTTGGAGAGATGGGAAGTGGCAGAGTTGGAGAGATGTGAAGGGACAGGGCTGGAGAGGTGTGAAAGGCAGGGCTGGAGAGGTGTGGAGGGACAGGGCTGGAGAGGTGTGGAGGGACAGGGCTGGAGAGGTGTGAAGGGACAGGGTTGGAGAGGTGGGAAGGGCAGGGCTGGAGAGGTGTGAAGGGCAGGGCGGAGAGGTGTGAAGGGACAGGACTGGAGAGGAGAGGAGGGAAGGGCATGGCTGGAGAGGTGGGAGGGGCAGGGCTGGAGAGGTGTGAAGGGACAGGGCTGAAGAGGTGTGAAGGGCAGGGCTGGACAGGTGTGGAGGGACAGGGCTGGAGAGGTGGGAAGGGACAGGGTTGGAGAGGTGTGAAGGGCAGGGCTGGAGAGGTGTGAAGGGACAGAACTGGATAGGAGGGAACGGCCTGGCTGGAGAGGTGGGAGGGGCAGGGCTGAAGAGGTGTGAAGGGACAGGGCTGGAGAGGTGTGGAGGGACAGGTTTGGAGAGGTGTGAAGGGACAGGGTTGGAGAGGTATGAAGGGACAGGGTTCGAGAGGTGTGAAGGGCAGGGCTGGAGCGGTGTGAAGGGACAGGGCTGAAGAGGTGTGAAGGGACATGGATGGAGAGGTGGAAAGGGTCGGGCTGGAGAGGTGGGAAGGGCAGGGTTGGAGAGGTGGGAAGGGCCTGGTTGTAGCAGTGAGAAGGGCAGGGTTTAAGAGGTGGGAAGGGCAGGGTTGGAAAGGTGGGAAGGGCCTGGTTTTAGAGGTGGGAAGGGCCTGGTTGGAGAGGTGTGAAGGGACAGGACTGGAGAGATGGGAAGTGTCAGGTTTGGAGAGATGTGAAGGGACAGGGCTGGAGAGGTGTGAAAGGCAGGGCTGGAGAGGTGTGGAGGGACAGGGCTGGAGAGGTGTGGAGGGACAGGGCTGGAGAGGTGTGAAGGGACAGGGTTGGAGAGATGGGATGTGGCAGGGTTGGAGAGATGTGAAGGGACAGGGCTGGAGAGGTGTGGAGGGACAGGGCTGGAGAGGTGTGGAGGGACAGGGCTGGAGAGGTGTGAAGGGACAGGGTTGGAGAGGTGGGAAGGGCAGGGCTGGAGAGGTGTGAAGGGCAGGGCCGGAGAGGAGAAGAGGGAAGGGCCTGGCTGGAGAGGTGGGAGGGGCAGGGCTGGAGAGGTGTGAAGGGCAGGGCTGGAGAGGTGTGAAGGGACAGGACTGGAGAGGAGAGGAGGGAAGGGCCTGGCTGGAGAGGTGGGGGGGCAGGGCTGGAGAGGTGTGAAGGAAACGGGCTGAAGAGGTGTGGAGGGACAGGGCTGGAGAGGTGTGGAGGGACAGGGCTGGAGAGGTGTGGAGGGACAGGGCTGGAGAGGTGTGGAGGGACAGGGCTGAAGAGGTGTGAAGGGACAGGGCTGAAGCGGTGGGAAGGGACAGGGCTGGAGAGGTGGGAAAGGCAGGACTGGAGAGGTGGAAAGGGCCTGGCTGGAGAGGTGGGCAGGGCTGGAGAGGTGCGAAGGGCCTGGTTGGAGCAGTGAGAAGGGCAGGGTTCAAGAGGTGGGAAGGGCAGGGTTGGATAGGTGGGAAGAGCCTGGTTGGAGAGGTGTGAATGGACAGGACTGGAGCGATGGGAAGTGGCAGAGTTGGAGAGGTGTGAAGGGACAGGGTTGGAGCAGTGGGAAGGGACAGGGTTGGAGAGGTGGGAAAGGCAGGGCTGGAGAGGTGTGAAGAGCAGGGCTGGAGAGGTGTGAAGGGACAGGGCTGGAGAGGTGTGAAGGGACAGGGCTGGAGAGGTGTGAAGGGACAGGGCTGGAGAGGTGTGAAGGGACAGGGTTGGAGAGGTGGGAAAGGCAGGGCTGAAGAGGTGTGAAGAGCAGGGCTGGAGAGGTGTGAAGGGACAAGGCTGGAGAGGTGTGAAGGGACAGAGCAGGAGAGGTGTGAAGGGCAGGGCTGGAGAGGTGTGGAGGGTCAGGGCTGGAGAGGTGGGAAGGGACAGGGTTGGAGAGATGGGAAGTGGCAGGGTTGGAGAGATGTGAAGGGACAGGGTTGGAGAGATGGGAAGTGGCAGGGTTGGAGAGATGTGAAGGGACAGGGCTGGAGAGGTGTGAAAGGCAGGGCTGAAGAGGTGTGGAGGGACAGGGCTGGAGAGGTGTGGAGGGACAGGGCTGGAGAGGTGTGAAGGGACAGGGTTGGAGAGGTGGGAAGGGCAGGGCTGGAGAGGTGTGAAGGGCAGGGCGGAGAGGTGTGAAGGGACAGGACTGGAGAGGAGAGGAGGGAAGGGCATGGCTGGAGAGGCGGGAGGGGCAGGGCTGGAGAGGTGTGAAGGGACAGGGCTGAAGAGGTGTGAAGGGCAGGGCTGGACAGGTGTGGAGGGACAGGGCTGGAGAGGTGTGAAAGGACAGGGTTGGAGAGGTGTGAAGGGCAGGGCTGGAGAGGTGTGAAGGGACAGAACTGGATAGGAGGGAACGGCCTGGCTGGAGAGGTGGGAGGGGCAGGGCTGGAGAGGTGTGAAGGGACAGGGCTGGAGAGGTGTGGAGGGACACGTTTGGAGAGGTGTGAAGGGACAGGGTTGGAGAGGTATGAAGGGACAGGGTTCGAGAGGTGTGAAGGGCAGGGCTGGAGCGGTGTGAAGGGACAGGGCTGAAGAGGTGTGAAGGGACATGGATGGAGAGGTGGAAAGGGTCGGGCTGGAGAGGTGGGAAGGGCAGGCTTGGAGAGGTGGGAAGGGCCTGGTTGGAGCAGTGAGAAGGGCAGGGTTTAAGAGGTGAGACGGGCAGGGTTGGAGAGGTGGGAAGGGCCTGGTTTTAGAGGTGGGAAGGGCCTGGATGGAGAGGTGTGAAGGGACAGGACTGGAGAGATGGGAAGTGGCAGGGTTGGAGAGATGTGAAGGGACAGGGCTGGAGAGGTGTGAAAGGCAGGGCTGGAGAGGTGTGGAGGGACAGGGCTGGAGAGGTGTGGAGGGACAGGGCTGGAGAGGTGTGAAGGGACAGGGCTGAAGAGGTGGGAAGGGACAGGGCTGGAGAGGTGGGAAGGGCAGGACTGGTGAGGTGGAAAGGGCCTGGCTGAGTGGCTGGAGAGGAGGGACGAGCAGGGTTGGAGAGGTGGGAAGGGCCTGGTTGGAGCAGTGAGCAGGGCAGGGTTCGAGAGGTGGGAAGGGCAGGGTTGGATAGGTGGGAAGAGCCTGGTTGGAGAGGTGTGAATGGACAGGACTGGAGCGATGGGAAGTGGCAGAGTTGGAGAGGTGTGAAGGGACAGGGTTGGAGCAGTGGGAAGGGACAGGGTTGGAGAGGTGGGAAAGGCAGGGCTGGAGAGGTGTGAAGAGCAGGGCTGGAGAGGTGTGAAGGGACAGGGCTGGAGAGGTCTGAAGGGCAGGGCTAGAGAGTTGCGGAGGGACAGGGCTGGAGAGGAGGGACGAGCAGGGCTGTAGAGGTGGAAAGGGCCTGGCTGAGTGGCTGGAGAGGTGGGAAGGGCAGGGTTGGAGAGGTGGGAAGGGCCTGGTTGGAGCAGTGAGAAGGGCAGGGTTTAAGAGGTCGGAAGGGCAGGGTTGGAGAGGTGGGAAGGGCCTGGTTTGAGAGGTGGGAAGGGCCTGGTTGGAGAGGTGTGAAGGGACAGGACTGGAGAGATGGGAAGTGGCAGGGTTGGAGAGATGTGAAGGGACAGGGTTGGCGAGATGTGAAGGGACAGGGCTGGAGAGGTGTGGAGGGACAGGGCTAGAGAGGTGTGGAGGGACAGGGCTGGAGAGGTGTGAAGGGACAGGGTTGGAGAGATGGGAAGTGGCAGGGTTGGAGAGATGTGAAGGGACAGGGCTGGAGAGGTGTGGAGGGACAGGGCTGGAGAGGTGTGAAGGGACAGGGTTGGAGAGGTGGGAAGGGCAGGGCTGGAGAGGTGTGAAGGGCAGGGCCAGAGAGGAGAGGAGAGGAGGGAAGGGCCTGGCTGGAGAGGTGGGAGGGGCAGGGCTGGAGAGGTGTGAAGGGCAGGGCTGGAGAGGTGTGAAGGGACAGGACTGGAGAGGAGAGGAGGGAAGGGCCTGGCTGGAGAGGTGGGGGGGGGCAGGGCTGGAGAGGTGTGAAGGAAACGGGCTGAAGAGGTGTGGAGGGACAGGGCTGGAGAGGTGTGGAGGGACAGGGCTGGAGAGGTGTGGAGGGACAGGGCTGAAGAGGTGTGAAGGGACAGGGCTGAAGAGGTGGGAAGGGACAGGGCTGGAGAGGTGGGAAGGGCAGGACTGGTGAGGTGGAAAGGGCCTGGCTGGAGAGGTGGGAAGGGGACGGCTGGAGAGGTGCGAAGGGCCTGGTTGGAGCAGTGAGAAGGGCAGGGTTCAAGAGGTGGGAAGGGCATGGTTGGAGAGGTGGGAAGGGCCTGGTTGGAGAGGTGTGAAGGGACAGGACTGGAGAGATGGGAAGTGGCAGGGTTGGAGAGGTGCGAAGGGACAGGGCTGGAGTGGAGGGAAGGGCCTGGCTGGAGAGGTGGGAGGGGCAGGGCTGGAGAGGTGTGAAGGGACAGGGCTGGAGAGGTCTGAAGGGCAGGGCTAGAGAGTTGCAGAGGGACAGGGCTGGAGAGGAGGGACGAGCAGGGTTGGAGAGGTGGGAAGGGCCTGGTTGGAGCAGTGAGCAGGGCAGGGTTCGAGAGGTGGGAAGGGCAGGGTTGGATAGGTGGGAAGAGCCTGGTTGGAGAGGTGTGAATGGACAGGACTGGAGCGATGGGAAGTGGCAGAGTTGGAGAGGTGTGAAGGGACAGGGTTGGAGCAGTGGGAAGGGACAGGGTTGGAGAGGTGGGAAAGGCAGGGCTGGAGAGGTGTGAAGAGCAGGGCTGGAGAGGTGTGAAGGGACAGGGCTGGAGAGGTCTGAAGGGCAGGGCTAGAGAGTTGCGGAGGGACAGGGCTGGAGAGGAGGGACGAGCAGGGCTGTAGAGGTGGAAAGGGCCTGGCTGAGTGGCTGGAGAGGTGGGAAGGGCAGGGTTGGAGAGGTGGGAAGGGCCTGGTTGGAGCAGTGAGCATGGCAGGGTTCGAGAGGTGGGAAGGGCAGGGTTGGATAGGTGGGAAGAGCCTGGTTGGAGAGGTGTGAAGGGACAGGACTGGAGAGATGGGAAGTGGCAGGGTTGGAGAGGTGTGAAGGGACAGGGCTGGAGTGGAGGGAAGGGCCTGGCTGGAGATGTGGGAGGGGCAGGGCTGGAGAGGTGTGAAGGGACAGGGCTGGAGAGGTCTGAAGGGCAGGGCTAGAGAGTTGCGGAGGGACAGGGCTGGAGAGGAGGGACGAGCAGGGCTGTAGAGGTGGAAAGGGCCTGGCTGAGTGGCTGGAGAGGTGGGAAGGGCAGGGTTGGAGAGGTGGGAAGGGCCTGGTTGGAGCAGTGAGCAGGGCAGGGTTCGAGAGGTGGGAAGGGCAGGGCTGGAAAGGTGGGAAGAGCCTGGTTGGAGAGGTGTGAATGGACAGGACTGGAGCGATGGGAAGTGGCAGAGTTGGAGAGGTGTGAAGGGACAGGGTTGGAGCAGTGGGAAGGGACAGGGTTGGAGAGGTGGGAAAGGCAGGGCTGGAGAGGTGTGAAGGGCAGGGCTGGAGAGGTGTGAAGGGACAGGGCTGGATAGGAGTGAAGGGACAGGGCTGGATAGGAGTGAAGGGACAGGGCTGGAGAGGTGTGAAGGGACAGGGTTGGAGAGGTGTGAAGGGACAGAGCTGGAGAGGTGTGAAGGGCAGGGCTGGAGAGGTATGGAGGGACAGGGCTGGAGAGGTCTGAAGGGACAGGGTTGGAGAGGTGGGAAGGGCAGGTCTGGAGAGGTGTGAAGGGACAGGACTGGAGAGGAAGGAAGTGCCTGGCTGGAGAGGCGGGAGGGGCAGGGCTGGAGAGGTGTGAAGGGACAGGGCTGAAGAAGTGTGAAGTGCAGGGCTGGAGAGGTGTGAAGGGACAGGACTTAAGAGGAGGGAAGGGCCTGGCTGGAGAGGTGGGAGAGGCAGGGCTGGAGAGGTGTGAAGGGACAGGGCTGAAGAGGTGTGAAGGGACAGGGCTAGAGAGGTGTGGAGGGACAGGGCTGGAGAGGTGTGAAGGGACAGGGTTGGAGAGGTGTGAAGGGCAGGGCGGGAGAGGTGTGAAGGGACAAGGCTGCAGAGGTGTGGAGGGACAAGGCTGCAGAGGTGTGGAGGGACAGGGCTGGAGAGGTGTGGAGGGACAGGACTAGAGCGATGGGAAGTGGCAGAGTTGGAGAGGTGTGAAGGGACAGGGTTGGAGCAGTGGGAAGGGACAGGGTTGGAGAGGTGGGAAAGGCAGGGCTGGAGAGGTGTGAAGAGCAGGGCTGGAGAGGTGTGAAGGGACAGGGCTGGAGAGGTCTGAAGGGCAGGGCTAGAGAGTTGCGGAGGGACAGGGCTGGAGAGGAGGGACGAGCAGGGCTGTAGAGGTGGAAAGGGCCTGGCTGAGTGGCTGGAGAGGTGGGAAGGGCAGGGTTGGAGAGGTGGGAAGGGCCTGGTTGGAGCAGTGAGCATGGCAGGGTTCGAGAGGTGGGAAGGGCAGGGTTGGATAGGTGGGAAGAGCCTGGTTGGAGAGGTGTGAAGGGACAGGACTGGAGAGATGGGAAGTGGCAGGGTTGGAGAGGTGTGAAGGGACAGGGCTGGAGTGGAGGGAAGGGCCTGGCTGGAGATGTGGGAGGGGCAGGGCTGGAGAGGTGTGAAGGGACAGGGCTGGAGAGGTCTGAAGGGCAGGGCTAGAGAGTTGCGGAGGGACAGGGCTGGAGAGGAGGGACGAGCAGGGCTGTAGAGGTGGAAAGGGCCTGGCTGAGTGGCTGGAGAGGTGGGAAGGGCAGGGTTGGAGAGGTGGGAAGGGCCTGGTTGGAGCAGTGAGCAGGGCTGGGTTCGAGAGGTGGGAAGGGCAGGGTTGGACAGGTGGGAAGAGCCTGGTTGGAGAGGTGTGAATGGACAGGACTGGAGCGATGGGAAGTGGCAGAGTTGGAGAGGTGTGAAGGGACAGGGTTGGAGCAGTGGGAAGGGACAGGGTTGGAGAGGTGGGAAAGGCAGGGCTGGAGAGGTGTGAAGGGCAGGGCTGGAGAGGTGTGAAGGGACAGGGCTGGAGAGGAGTGAAGGGACAGGGCTGGAGAGGTGTGAAGTGACAGGGTTGGAGAGGTGGGAAAGGCAGGGCTGAAGAGGTGTGAAGAGCAGGGCTGGAGAGGTGTGAAGGGACAGGGCTGGAGAGGTGTGAAGGGACAGAGCTGGAGAGGTGTGAAGGGCAGGGCTGGAGAGGTATGGAGGGACAGGGCTGGAGGGGTCTGAAGGGACAGGGTTGGAGAGGTGGGAAGGGCAGGTCTGGAGAGGTGTGAAGGGACAGGACTGGAGAGGAAGGAAGTGCCTGGCTGGAGAGGCGGGAGGGGCAGGGCTGGAGAGGTGTGAAGGGACAGGGCTGAAGAAGTGTGAAGTGCAGGGCTGGAGAGGTGTGAAGGGACAGGACTTAAGAGGAGGGAAGGGCCTGGCTGGAGAGGTGGGAGGGGCAGGGCTGGAGAGGTGTGAAGGGACAGGGCTGAAGAGGTGTGAAGGGACAGGGCTAGAGAGGTGTGGAGGGACAGGGCTGGAGAGGTGTGAAGGGACAGGGTTGGAGAGGTGTGAAGGGCAGGGCGGGAGAGGTGTGAAGGGACAAGGCTGCAGAGGTGTGGAGGGACAGGGCTGGAGAGGTGTGGAGGGACAGGGCTGGAGAGGTGTGAAGGGACAGGGTTGGAGAGGTGTGAAGGGACAGGGTTGGAGAGGTGTGAAGGGCAGGGCTGGAGCGGTGTGAAGGGACAGGGCTGAAGAGGTGTGAAGGGACAGGGTTGGAGAGATGGGAAGTGGCAGGATTGGAGAGATGTGAAGGGACAGGGCTGGAGAGGTGTGAAAGGCAGGGCCAGAGAGGAGAGGAGGGAAGGGCCTGGCTGGAGAGGTGTGGAGGGACAGGGCTGGAGAGGTGTGGAGGGACAGGGCTGGAGAGGTGTGAAGGGACAGTGTTGGAGAGGTGGGAAGAGCAGGGCTGGAGAGGTGTGAAGGGCAGGGCGGAGAGATGTGAAGGGACAGGACTGGAGAGGAGAGGAGGGAAGGGCATGGCTGGAGAGGTGGGAGCGGCAGGGCTGGAGAGGTGTGAAGGGACAGGGCTGAAGAGGTGTGAAGGGCAGGGCTGGAGAGGTGTGGTGGGACAGAACTGGAGAGGAGGGAACGGCCTGGCTGGAGAGGTGGGAGGGGCAGGGCTGGAGAGGTGTGAAGGGACAGGGCTGGAGAGGTGTGGAGGGACAGGTTTGGAGAGGTGTGAAGGGACAGGGTTGGAGAGGTGTGAAGGGACAGGGTTCGAGAGGTGTGAAGGGCAGGGCTGGAGCGGTGTGAAGGGACAGGGCTGAAGAGGTGTGAAGGGACATGGATGGAGAGGTGGAAAGGGTCGGGCTGGAGAGGTGGGAAGGGCAGGGTTGGAGAGGTGGGAAGGGCCTGGTTGGAGCAGTGAGAAGGGCAGGGTTTAAGAGGTGGGAAGGGCAGGGTTGGAGAGGTGGGAAGGGCCTGGTTTGAGAGGTGGGAAGGGCCTAGTTGGAGAGGTGTGAAGGGACAGGACTGGAGAGATGGGAAGGGGCAGGGTTGGAGAGATGTGAAGGGACAGGGCTGGAGAGGTGTGAAAGGCAGGGCTGGAGAGGTGTGGAGGGACAGGGCTAGAGAGGTGTGGAGGGACAGGGCTGGAGAGGTGTGAAGGGACAGGGTTGGAGAGATGGGAAGTGGCAGGGTTGGAGTGATGTGAAGGGACAGGGCTGGAGAGGTGTGGAGGGACAGGGCTGGAGAGGTGTGAAGGGACAGGGTTGGAGAGGTGGGAAGGGCAGGGCTGGAGAGGTGTGAAGGGACAGGGCTGGAGAGGTGTGAAGGGACAGGGCTGGAGAGGTGTGGAGGGACAGGGCTAGAGAGGTGTGGAGGGACAGGGCTGGAGAGGTGTGAAGGGACAGGGTTGGAGAGATGGGAAGTGGCAGGGTTGGAGAGATGTGAAGGGACAGGGCTGGAGAGGTGTGGAGGGACAGGGCTGGAGAGGTGTGAAGGGACAGGGTTGGAGAGGTGGGAAGGGCACGGCTGGAGAGGTGTGAAGGGCAGGGCCAGAGAGGAGAGGAAGGAAGGGCCTGGCTGGAGAGGTGGGAGGGGCAGGGCTGGAGAGGTGTGAAGGGCAGGGCTGGAGAGGTGTGAAGGGCAGGGCCAGAGAGGAGAGGAAGGAAGGGCCTGGCTGGAGAGGTGGGGGGGGCAGGGCTGGAGAGGTGTGAAGGAAACGGGCTGAAGAGGTGTGGAGGGACAGGGCTGGAGAGGTGTGGAGGGACAGGGCTGGAGAGGTGTTGAGGGACAGGGCTGGAGAGGTGTGGAGGGACAGGGCTGAAGAGGTGTGAAGGGACAGGGCTGAAGAGGTGGGAAGGGACAGGGCTGGAGAGGTGGGAAGGGCAGGACTGGTGAGGTGGAAAGGGCCTGGCTGGAGAGGTGGGAAGGGCACGGCTGGAGAGGTGCGAAGGGCCTGGTTGGAGCAGTGAGAAGGGCAGGGTTCAAGAGGTGGGAAGGGCAGGGTTAGAGAGGTGGGAAGGGCCTGGTTGGAGAGGTGTGAAGGGACAGGACTGGAGAGATGGGAAGTGGCAGGGTTGGAGAGGTGTGAAGGGACAGGGCTGGAGTGGAGGGAAGAGCCTGGTTGGAGAGGTGGGAGGGGCAGGGCTGGAGAGGTGTGAAGGGACAGGGCTGGAGAGGTCTGAAGGGCAGGGCTAGAGAGTTGCAGAGGGACAGGGCTGGAGAGGAGGGACGAGCAGGGTTGGAGAGGTGGGAAGGGCCTGGTTGGAGCAGTGAGCAGGGCAGGGTTCGAGAGGTGGGAAGGGCAGGGTTGTATAGGTGGGAAGAGCCTGGTTGGAGAGGTGTGAATAGACAGGACTGGAGCGATGGGAAGTGGCAGAGTTGGAGAGGTGTGAAGGGACAGGGTTGGAGCAGTGGGAAGGGACAGGGTTGGAGAGGTGGGAAAGGCAGGGCTGGAGAGGTGTGAAGAGCAGGGCTGGAGAGGTGTGAAGGGACAGGGCTGGAGAGGTGTGAAGGGACAGGGCTGGAGAGGTCTGAAGGGCAGGGCTAGAGAGTTGCGGAGGGACAGGGCTGGAGAGGAGGGACGAGCAGGGCTGTAGAGGTGGAAAGGGCCTGGCTGAGTGGCTGGAGAGGTGGGAAGGGCAGGGTTGGAGAGGTGGGAAGGGCCTGGTTGGAGCAGTGAGCAGGGCAGGTTTCGAGAGGTGGGAAGGGCAGGGTTGGATAGGTGGGAAGAGCCTGGTTGGAGAGGTGTGAATGGACAGGACTGGAGCGATGGGAAGTGGCAGAGTTGGAGAGGTGTGAAGGGACAGGGTTGGAGCAGTGGGAAGGGACAGGGTTGGAGAGGTGGGAAAGGCAGGGCTGGAGAGGTGTGAAGAGCAGGGCTGGAGAGGTGTGAAGGGACAGGGCTGGAGAGGTGTGAAGGGACAGGGTTGGAGAGGTGGGAAAGGCAGGGCTGAAGAGGTGTGAAGAGCAGGGCTGGAGAGGTGTGAAGGGACAGGGCTGGAGAGGTGTGAAGGGACAGAGCTGGAGAGGTGTGAAGGGCAGGGCTGGAGAGGTGTGGAGGGTCAGGGCTGGAGAGGTGTGAAGGGACAGGGTTGGAGAGATGGGAAGTGGCAGGGTTGGAGAGATGTGAAGGGACAGGGCTGGAGAGGTGTGAAAGGCAGGGCTGGAAAGGTGTGGAGGGACAGGGCTGGAGAGGTGTGGAGGGACAGGGCTGGAGAGGTGTGAAGGGACAGGGTTGGAGAGGTGGGAAGGGCAGGGCTGGAGAGGTGTGAAGGGCAGGGCGGAGAGGTGTGAAGGGACAGGACTGGAGAGGAGAGGAGAGGAGGGAAGGGCATGGCTGCAGAGGTAGGAGGGGCAGGGCTGGATAGGTGGGAAGAGCCTGGTTGGAGAAGTGTGAATGGACAGGACTGGAGCGATGGGAAGTGGCAGAGTTGGAGAGGTGTGAAGGGACAGGGTTGGAGCAGTGGGAAGGGACAGGGTTGGAGAGGTGGGAAAGGCAGGGCTGGAGAGGTGTGAAGAGCAGGGCTGGAGAGGTGTGAAGGGACAGGGCTGGAGAGGTGTGAAGGGCAGGGCTAGAGAGTTGCGGAGGGACAGGGCTGGAGAGGAGGGACGAGCAGGGCTGTAGAGGTAGAAAGGGCCTGGCTGAGTGGCTGGAGAGGTGGGAAGGGCAGGGTTGGAGAGGTGGGAAGGGCCTGGTTGGAGCAGGGCAGGGTTCGAGAGGTGGGAAGGGCAGGGTTGGATAGGCGGGAAGAGCCTGGTTGGAGAGGTGTGAATGGACAGGACTGGAGCGATGGGAAGTGGCAGAGTTGGAGAGGTGTGAAGGGACAGGGTTGGAGCAGTGGGAAGGGACAGGGTTGGAGAGGTGGGAAAGGCAGGGCTGGAGAGGTGTGAAGAGCAGGGCTGGAGAGGTGTGAAGGGACAGGGCTGGAGAGGTGTGAAGGGACAGGGCTGGAGAGGTGTGAAGGGACAGGGTTGGAGAGGTGGGAAAGGCAGGGCTGAAGAGGTGTGAAGAGCAGGGCTGGAGAGGTGTGAAGGGACAGGGCTGGAGAGGTGTGAAGGGACAGAGCTGGAGAGGTGTGAAGGGCACGGCTGGAGAGGTGTGGAGGGTCAGGGCTGGAGAGGTGTGAAGGGACAGGGTTGGAGAGATGGGAAGTGGCAGAGTTGGAGAGATGTGAAGGGACAGGGCTGGAGAGGTGTGAAAGGCAGGGCTGGAGAGGTGTGGAGGGACAGGGCTGGAGAGGTGTGGAGGGACAGGGCTGGAGAGGTGTGAAGGGACAGGGTTGGAGAGGTGGGAAGGGCAGGGCTGGAGAGGTGTGAAGGGCAGGGCGGAGAGGTGTGAAGGGACAGGACTGGAGAGGAGAGGAGGGAAGGGCATGGCTGGAGAGGTGGGAGGGGCAGGGCTGGAGAGGTGTGAAGGGACAGGGCTGAAGAGGTGTGAAGGGCAGGGCTGGACAGGTGTGGAGGGACAGGGCTGGAGAGGTGGGAAGGGACAGGGTTGGAGAGGTGTGAAGGGCAGGGCTGGAGAGGTGTGAAGGGACAGAACTGGATAGGAGGGAACGGCCTGGCTGGAGAGGTGGGAGGGGCAGGGCTGAAGAGGTGTGAAGGGACAGGGCTGGAGAGGTGTGGAGGGACAGGTTTGGAGAGGTGTGAAGGGACAGGGTTGGAGAGGTATGAAGGGACAGGGTTCGAGAGGTGTGAAGGGCAGGGCTGGAGCGGTGTGAAGGGACAGGGCTGAAGAGGTGTGAAGGGACATGGATGGAGAGGTGGAAAGGGTCGGGCTGGAGAGGTGGGAAGGGCAGGGTTGGAGAGGTGGGAAGGGCCTGGTTGTAGCAGTGAGAAGGGCAGGGTTTAAGAGGTGGGAAGGGCAGGGTTGGAAAGGTGGGAAGGGCCTGGTTTTAGAGGTGGGAAGGGCCTGGTTGGAGAGGTGTGAAGGGACAGGACTGGAGAGATGGGAAGTGTCAGGTTTGGAGAGATGTGAAGGGACAGGGCTGGAGAGGTGTGAAAGGCAGGGCTGGAGAGGTGTGGAGGGACAGGGCTGGAGAGGTGTGGAGGGACAGGGCTGGAGAGGTGTGAAGGGACAGGGTTGGAGAGATGGGATGTGGCAGGGTTGGAGAGATGTGAAGGGACAGGGCTGGAGAGGTGTGGAGGGACAGGGCTGGAGAGGTGTGGAGGGACAGGGCTGGAGAGGTGTGAAGGGACAGGGTTGGAGAGGTGGGAAGGGCAGGGCTGGAGAGGTGTGAAGGGCAGGGCCGGAGAGGAGAAGAGGGAAGGGCCTGGCTGGAGAGGTGGGAGGGGCAGGGCTGGAGAGGTGTGAAGGGCAGGGCTGGAGAGGTGTGAAGGGACAGGACTGGAGAGGAGAGGAGGGAAGGGCCTGGCTGGAGAGGTGGGGGGGCAGGGCTGGAGAGGTGTGAAGGAAACGGGCTGAAGAGGTGTGGAGGGACAGGGCTGGAGAGGTGTGGAGGGACAGGGCTGGAGAGGTGTGGAGGGACAGGGCTGGAGAGGTGTGGAGGGACAGGGCTGAAGAGGTGTGAAGGGACAGGGCTGAAGCGGTGGGAAGGGACAGGGCTGGAGAGGTGGGAAAGGCAGGACTGGAGAGGTGGAAAGGGCCTGGCTGGAGAGGTGGGCAGGGCTGGAGAGGTGCGAAGGGCCTGGTTGGAGCAGTGAGAAGGGCAGGGTTCAAGAGGTGGGAAGGGCAGGGTTGGAGAGGTGGGAAGGGCCTGGTTGGAGAGGTGTGAAGGGACAGGACTGGAGAGATGGGAAGTGGCAGGGTTGGAGAGGTGTGAAGGGACAGGGCTGGAGTGGAGGGAAGGGCCTGGCTGGAGAGGTGGGAGGGGCAGGGCTGAAGAGGTGTGAAGGGACAGGGCTGGAGAGGTCTGAAGGGCAGGGCTAGAGAGTTGCAGAGGGACAGGGCTGGAGAGGAGGGACGAGCAGGGTTGGAGAGGTGGGAAGGGCCTGGCTGAGTGGCTGGAGAGGTGGGAAGGGACAGGGTTGGAGAGGTGGGAAAGGCAGGGCTGGAGAGGTGTGAAGAGCAGGGCTGGAGAGGTGTGAAGGGACAGGGCTGGAGAGGTGTGAAGGGACAGGGCTGGAGAGGTCTGAAGGGCAGGGCTAGAGAGTTGCGGAGGGACAGGGCTGGAGAGGAGGGACGAGCAGGGCTGTAGAGGTAGAAAGGGCCTGGCTGAGTGGCTGGAGAGGTGGGAAGGGCAGGGTTGGAGAGGTGGGAAGGGCCTGGTTGGAGCAGTGAGCAGGGCAGGGTTCGATAGGTGGGAAGGGCAGGGTTGGATAGGTGGGAAGAGCCTGGTTGGAGAGGTGTGAATGGACAGGACTGGAGCGATGGGAAGTGGCAGAGTTGGAGAGGTGTGAAGGGACAGGGTTGGAGCAGTGGGAAGGGACAGGGTTGGAGAGGTGGGAAAGGCAGGGCTGGAGAGGTGTGAAGAGCAGGGCTGGAGAGGTGTGAAGGGACAGGGCTGGAGAGGTGTGAAGGGACAGGGCTGGAGAGGTGTGAAGGGACAGGGTTGGAGAGGTGGGAAAGGCAGGGCTGAAGAGGTGTGAAGAGCAGGGCTGGAGAGGTGTGAAGGGACAAGGCTGGAGAGGTGTGAAGGGACAGAGCTGGAGAGGTGTGAAGGGCAGGGCTGGAGAGGTGTGGAGGGTCAGGGCTGGAGAGGTGGGAAGGGACAGGGTTGGAGAGATGGGAAGTGGCAGGGTTGGAGAGATGTGAAGGGACAGGGTTGGAGAGATGGGAAGTGGCAGGGTTGGAGAGATGTGAAGGGACAGGGCTGGAGAGGTGTGAAAGGCAGGGCTGAAGAGGTGTGGAGGGACAGGGCTGGAGAGGTGTGGAGGGACAGGGCTGGAGAGGTGTGAAGGGACAGGGTTGGAGAGGTGGGAAGGGCAGGGCTGGAGAGGTGTGAAGGGCAGGGCGGAGAGGTGTGAAGGGACAGGACTGGAGAGGAGAGGAGGGAAGGGCATGGCTGGAGAGGTGGGAGGGGCAGGGCTGGAGAGGTGTGAAGGGACAGGGCTGAAGAGGTGTGAAGGGCAGGGCTGGACAGGTGTGGAGGGACAGGGCTGGAGAGGTGTGAAAGGACAGGGTTGGAGAGGTGTGAAGGGCAGGGCTGGAGAGGTGTGAAGGGACAGAACTGGATAGGAGGGAACGGCCTGGCTGGAGAGGTGGGAGGGGCAGGGCTGGAGAGGTGTGAAGGGACAGGGCTGGAGAGGTGTGGAGGGACACGTTTGGAGAGGTGTGAAGGGACAGGGTTGGAGAGGTATGAAGGGACAGGGTTCGAGAGGTGTGAAGGGCAGGGCTGGAGCGGTGTGAAGGGACAGGGCTGAAGAGGTGTGAAGGGACATGGATGGAGAGGTGGAAAGGGTCGGGCTGGAGAGGTGGGAAGGGCAGGCTTGGAGAGGTGGGAAGGGCCTGGTTGGAGCAGTGAGAAGGGCAGGGTTTAAGAGGTGAGACGGGCAGGGTTGGAGAGGTGGGAAGGGCCTGGTTTTAGAGGTGGGAAGGGCCTGGATGGAGAGGTGTGAAGGGACAGGACTGGAGAGATGGGAAGTGGCAGGGTTGGAGAGATGTGAAGGGACAGGGCTGGAGAGGTGTGAAAGGCAGGGCTGGAGAGGTGTGGAGGGACAGGGCTGGAGAGGTGTGGAGGGACAGGGCTGGAGAGGTGTGAAGGGACAGGGCTGAAGAGGTGGGAAGGGACAGGGCTGGAGAGGTGGGAAGGGCAGGACTGGTGAGGTGGAAAGGGCCTGGCTGAGTGGCTGGAGAGGAGGGACGAGCAGGGTTGGAGAGGTGGGAAGGGCCTGGTTGGAGCAGTGAGCAGGGCAGGGTTCGAGAGGTGGGAAGGGCAGGGTTGGATAGGTGGGAAGAGCCTGGTTGGAGAGGTGTGAATGGACAGGACTGGAGCGATGGGAAGTGGCAGAGTTGGAGAGGTGTGAAGGGACAGGGTTGGAGCAGTGGGAAGGGACAGGGTTGGAGAGGTGGGAAAGGCAGGGCTGGAGAGGTGTGAAGAGCAGGGCTGGAGAGGTGTGAAGGGACAGGGCTGGAGAGGTCTGAAGGGCAGGGCTAGAGAGTTGCGGAGGGACAGGGCTGGAGAGGAGGGACGAGCAGGGCTGTAGAGGTGGAAAGGGCCTGGCTGAGTGGCTGGAGAGGTGGGAAGGGCAGGGTTGGAGAGGTGGGAAGGGCCTGGTTGGAGCAGTGAGCATGGCAGGGTTCGAGAGGTGGGAAGGGCAGGGTTGGATAGGTGGGAAGAGCCTGGTTGGAGAGGTGTGAATGGACAGGACTGGAGCGATGGGAAGTGGCAGAGTTGGAGAGGTGTGAAGGGACAGGGTTGGAGCAGTGGGAAGGGACAGGGTTGGAGAGGTGGGAAAGGCAGGGCTGGAGAGGTGTGAAGAGCAGGGCTGGAGAGGTGTGAAGGGACAGGGCTGGAGAGGTGTGAAGGGACAGGGCTGGAGAGGTGTGAAGGGACAGGGCTGGAGAGGTGTGAAGGGACAGGGTTGGAGAGGTGGGAAAGGCAGGGCTGAAGAGGTGTGAAGAGCAGGGCTGGAGAGGTGTGAAGGGACAAGGCTGGAGAGGTGTGAAGGGACAGAGCTGGAGAGGTGTGAAGGGCAGGGCTGGAGAGGTGTGGAGGGTCAGGGCTGGAGAGGTGGGAAGGGACAGGGTTGGAGAGATGGGAAGTGGCAGGGTTGGAGAGATGTGAAGGGACAGGGTTGGAGAGATGGGAAGTGGCAGGGTTGGAGAGATGTGAAGGGACAGGGCTGGAGAGGTGTGAAAGGCAGGGCTGAAGAGGTGTGGAGGGACAGGGCTGGAGAGGTGTGGAGGGACAGGGCTGGAGAGGTGTGAAGGGACAGGGTTGGAGAGGTGGGAAGGGCAGGGCTGGAGAGGTGTGAAGGGCAGGGCGGAGAGGTGTGAAGGGACAGGACTGGAGAGGAGAGGAGGGAAGGGCATGGCTGGAGAGGTGGGAGGGGCAGGGCTGGAGAGGTGTGAAGGGACAGGGCTGAAGAGGTGTGAAGGGCAGGGCTGGACAGGTGTGGAGGGACAGGGCTGGAGAGGTGTGAAAGGACAGGGTTGGAGAGGTGTGAAGGGCAGGGCTGGAGAGGTGTGAAGGGACAGAACTGGATAGGAGGGAACGGCCTGGCTGGAGAGGTGGGAGGGGCAGGGCTGGAGAGGTGTGAAGGGACAGGGCTGGAGAGGTGTGGAGGGACACGTTTGGAGAGGTGTGAAGGGACAGGGTTGGAGAGGTATGAAGGGACAGGGTTCGAGAGGTGTGAAGGGCAGGGCTGGAGCGGTGTGAAGGGACAGGGCTGAAGAGGTGTGAAGGGACATGGATGGAGAGGTGGAAAGGGTCGGGCTGGAGAGGTGGGAAGGGCAGGCTTGGAGAGGTGGGAAGGGCCTGGTTGGAGCAGTGAGAAGGGCAGGGTTTAAGAGGTGAGACGGGCAGGGTTGGAGAGGTGGGAAGGGCCTGGTTTTAGAGGTGGGAAGGGCCTGGATGGAGAGGTGTGAAGGGACAGGACTGGAGAGATGGGAAGTGGCAGGGTTGGAGAGATGTGAAGGGACAGGGCTGGAGAGGTGTGAAAGGCAGGGCTGGAGAGGTGTGGAGGGACAGGGCTGGAGAGGTGTGAAGGGACAGGGCTGAAGAGGTGGGAAGGGACAGGGCTGGAGAGGTGGGAAGGGCAGGACTGGTGAGGTGGAAAGGGCCTGGCTGAGTGGCTGGAGAGGAGGGACGAGCAGGGTTGGAGAGGTGGGAAGGGCCTGGTTGGAGCAGTGAGCAGGGCAGGGTTCGAGAGGTGGGAAGGGCAGGGTTGGATAGGTGGGAAGAGCCTGGTTGGAGAGGTGTGAATGGACAGGACTGGAGCGATGGGAAGTGGCAGAGTTGGAGAGGTGTGAAGGGACAGGGTTGGAGCAGTGGGAAGGGACAGGGTTGGAGAGGTGGGAAAGGCAGGGCTGGAGAGGTGTGAAGAGCAGGGCTGGAGAGGTGTGAAGGGACAGGGCTGGAGAGGTCTGAAGGGCAGGGCTAGAGAGTTGCGGAGGGACAGGGCTGGAGAGGAGGGACGAGCAGGGCTGTAGAGGTGGAAAGGGCCTGGCTGAGTGGCTGGAGAGGTGGGAAGGGCAGGGTTGGAGAGGTGGGAAGGGCCTGGTTGGAGCAGTGAGCATGGCAGGGTTCGAGAGGTGGGAAGGGCAGGGTTGGATAGGTGGGAAGAGCCTGGTTGGAGAGGTGTGAAGGGACAGGACTGGAGAGATGGGAAGTGGCAGGGTTGGAGAGGTGTGAAGGGACAGGGCTGGAGTGGAGGGAAGGGCCTGGCTGGAGATGTGGGAGGGGCAGGGCTGGAGAGGTGTGAAGGGACAGGGCTGGAGAGGTCTGAAGAGCAGGGCTGGAGAGGTGTGAAGGGACAGGGCTGGAGAGGTGTGAAGGGACAGGGCTGGAGAGGTCTGAAGGGCAGGGCTAGAGAGTTGCGGAGGGACAGGGCTGGAGAGGAGGGACGAGCAGGGCTGTAGAGGTGGAAAGGGCCTGGCTGAGTGGCTGGAGAGGTGGGAAGGGCAGGGTTGGAGAGGTGGGAAGGGCCTGGTTGGAGCAGTGAGCAGGGCAGGGTTCGAGAGGTGGGAGGGGCAGGGCTGGATAGGTGGGAAGAGCCTGGTTGGAGAGGTGTGAATGGACAGGACTGGAGCGATGGGAAGTGGCAGAGTTGGAGAGGTGTGAAGGGACAGGGTTGGAGCAGTGGGAAGGGACAGGGTTGGAGAGGTGGGAAAGGCAGGGCTGGAGAGGTGTGAAGGGCAGAGCTGGAGAGGTGTGAAGGGACAGGGCTGGAGAGGAGTGAAGGGACAGGGCTGGAGAGGTGTGAAGGGACAGGGTTGGAGAGGTGGGAAAGGCAGGGCTGAAGAGGTGTGAAGAGCAGGGCTGGAGAGGTGTGAAGGGACAGGGCTGGAGAGGTGTGAAGGGACAGAGCTGGAGAGGTGTGAAGGGCAGGGCTGGAGAGGTATGGAGGGACAGGGCTGGAGAGGTCTGAAGGGACAGGGTTGGAGAGGTGGGAAGGGCAGGTCTGGAGAGGTGTGAAGGGACAGGACTGGAGAGGAAGGAAGTGCCTGGCTAGAGAGGCGGGAGGGGCAGGGCTGGAGAGGTGTGAAGGGACAGGGCTGAAGAAGTGTGAAGTGCAGGGCTGGAGAGGTGTGAAGCGACAGGACTTAAGAGGAGGGAAGGGCCTTGCTGGAGAGGTGGGAGGGGCAGGGCTGGAGAGGTGTGAAGGGAGAGGGCTGAAGAGGTGTGAAGGGACAGGGCTAGAGAGGTGTGGAGGGACAGGGCTGGAGAGGTGTGAAGGGACAGGGTTGGAGAGGTGTGAAGGGCAGGGCGGGAGAGGTGTGAAGGGACAAGGCTGCAGAGGTGTGGAGGGACAGGGCTGGAGAGGTGTGGAGGGACAGGGCTGGAGAGGTGTGAAGGGACAGGGTTGGAGAGGTGTGAAGGGACAGGGTTGGAGAGGTGTGAAGGGCAGGGCTGGAGCGGTGTGAAGGGACAGGGCTGAAGAGGTGTGAAGGGACAGGGTTGGAGAGGTGGGAAGGGCAGGGCTAGAGAGGTGTGAAGGGCAGGGCGGAGAGATGTGAAGGGACAGGACTGGAGAGGAGAGGAGGGAAGGGCATGGCTGGAGAGGTGGGAGCGGCAGGGCTGGAGAGGTGTAAAGGGAGAGGGCTGAAGAGGTGTGAAGGGCAGGGCTGGAGAGGTGTGGAGGGACAGAACTGGAGAGGAGGGAACGGCCTGGCTGGAGAGGTGGGAGGGGCACGGCTGGAGAGGTGTGAAGGGACAGGGCTGGAGAGGTGTGGAGGGACAGGTTTGGAGAGGTGTGAAGGGACAGGGTTGGAGAGGTGTGAAGGGACAGGGTTGGAGAGGTGTGAAGGGACAGGGCTGGAGCGGTGTGAAGGGACAGGGCTGAAGAGGTGTGAAGGGACATGGATGGAGAGGTGGAAAGGGTCGGGCTGGAGAGGTGGGAAGGGCAGGGTTGGAGAGGTGGGAAGGGCCTGGTTGGAGCAGTGAGAAGGGCAGGGTTTAAGAGGTGGGAAGGGCAGGGTTGGAGAGGTGGGAAGGGCCTGGTTTGAGAGGTGGGAAGGGCCTAGTTGGAGAGGTGTGAAGGGACAGGACTGGAGAGATGGGAAGGGGCAGGGTTGGAGAGATGTGAAGGGACAGGGCTGGAGAGGTGTGAAAGGCAGGGCTGGAGAGGTGTGGAGGGACAGGGCTAGAGAGGTGTGGAGGGACAGGGCTGGAGAGGTGTGAAGGGACAGGGTTGGAGAGATGGGAAGTGGCAGGGTTGGAGAGATGTGAAGGGACAGGGCTGGAGAGGTGTGGAGGGACAGGGCTGGAGAGGTGTGAAGGGACAGGGTTGGAGAGGTGGGAAGGGCAGGGCTGGAGAGGTGTGAAGGGCAGGGCCAGAGAGGAGAGGAGGGAAGGGCCTGGCTGGAGAGGTGGGAGGGGCAGGGCTGGAGAGGTGTGAAGGGCAGGGCTGGAGAGGTGTGAAGGGACAGGACTGGAGAGGAGAGGAGGGAAGGGCCTGGCTGGAGAGGTGGGGGGGGGGGCAGGGCTGGAGAGGTGTGAAGGAAACGGGCTGAAGAGGTGTGGAGGGACAGGGCTGGAGAGGTGTGGAGGGACAGGGCTGGAGAGGTGTGGAGGGACAGGGCTGGAGAGGTGTGGAGGGACAGGGCTGAAGAGGTGTGAAAGGACAGGGCTGAAGAGGTGGGAAGGGACAGGGCTGGAGAGGTGGGAAGGGCAGGACTGGAGAGATGGGAAGGGGCAGGGTTGGAGAGATGTGAAGGGACAGGGCTGGAGAGGTGTGAAAGGCAGGGCTGGAGAGGTGTGGAGGGACAGGGCTAGAGAGGTGTGGAGGGACAGGGCTGGAGAGGTGTGAAGGGACAGGGTTGGAGAGATGGGAAGTGGCAGGGTTGGAGAGATGTGTAGGGACAGGGCTGGAGAGGTGTGGAGGGACAGGGCTGGAGAGGTGTGAAGGGACAGGGTTGGAGAGGTGGGAAGGGCACGGCTGGAGAGGTGTGAAGGGCAGGGCCAGAGAGGAGAGGAGGGAAGGGCCTGGCTGGAGAGGTGGGAGGGGCAGGGCTGGAGAGGTGTGAAGGGCAGGGCTGGAGAGGTGTGCAGGGACAGGACTGGAGAAGAGAGGAGGGAAGGGCCTGGCTGGAGAGGTGGGGGGGGGGGCAGGGCTGGAGAGGTGTGAAGGAAACGGGCTGAAGAGGTGTGGAGGGACAGGGCTGGAGAGGTGTGGAGGGACAGGGCTGGAGAGGTGTGGAGGGACAGGGCTGGAGAGGTGTGGAGGGACAGGGCTGAAGAGGTGTGAAGGGACAGGGCTGAAGAGGTGGGAAGGGACAGGGCTGGAGAGGTGGGAAGGGCAGGACTGGTGAGGTGGAAAGGGCCTGGCTGGAGAGGTGGGAAGGGCACGGCTGGAGAGGTGCGAAGGGCCTGGTTGGAGCAGTGAGAAGGGCAGGGTTCAAGAGGTGGGAAGGGCAGGGTTGGAGAGGTGGGAAGGGCCTGGTTGGAGAGGTGTGAAGGGACAGGACTGGAGAGATGGGAAGTGGCAGGGTTGGAGAGGTGTGAAGGGACAGGGCTGGAGTGGAGGGAAGGGCCTGGCTGGAGAGGTGGGAGGGGCAGGGCTGGAGAGGTGTGAAGGGACAGGGCTGGAGAGGTCTGAAGGGCAGGGCTAGAGAGTTGCAGAGGGACAGGGCTGGAGAGGAGGGACGAGCAGGGTTGGAGAGGTGGGAAGGGCCTGGTTGGAGCAGTGAGCAGGGCAGGGTTCGAGAGGTGGGAAGGGCAGGGTTGGATAGGTGGGAAGAGCCTGGTTGGAGAGGTGTGAATGGACAGGACTGGAGCGATGGGAAGTGGCAGAGTTGGAGAGGTGTGAAGGGACAGGGTTGGAGCAGTGGGAAGGGACAGAGTTGGAGAGGTGGGAAAGGCAGGGCTGGAGAGGTGTGAAGAGCAGGGCTGGAGAGGTGTGAAGGGACAGGGCTGGAGAGGTGTGAAGGGACAGAGCTGGAGAGGAGGGACGAGCAGGGCTGTAGAGGTGGAAAGGGCCTGGCTGAGTGGCTGGAGAGGTGGGAAGGGCAGGGTTGGAGAGGTGGGAAGGGCCTGGTTGGAGCAGTGAGCAGGGCAGGTTTCGAGAGGTGGGAAGGGCAGGGTTGGATAGGTGGGAAGAGCCTGGTTGGAGAGGTGTGAATGGACAGGACTGGAGCGATGGGAAGTGGCAGAGTTGGAGAGGTGGGAAGGGACAGGGTTGGATCAGTGGGAAGGGACAGGGTTGGAGAGGTAGGAAAGGCAGGGCTGGAGAGGTGTGAAGAGCAGGGCTGGAGAGGTGTGAAGGGACAGGGCTGGAGAGGTGTGAAGGGACAGGGTTGGAGAGGTGGGAAAGGCAGGGCGGAAGAGGTGTGAAGAGCAGGGCTGGAGAGGTGTGAAGGGACAGGGCTGGAGAGGTGTGAAGGGACAGAGCTGGAGAGGTGTGAAGGGCAGGGCTGGAGAGGTGTGGAGGGTCAGGGCTGGAGAGGTGTGAAGGGACAGGGTTGGAGAGATGGGAAGTGGCAGGGTTGGAGAGATGTGAAGGGACAGGGCTGGAGAGGTGTGAAAGGCAGGGCTGGAAAGGTGTGGAGGGACAGGGCTGGAGAGGTGTGGAGGGACAGGGCTGGAGAGGTGTGAAGGGACAGGGTTGGAGAGGTGGGAAGGGCAGGGCTGGAGAGGTGTGAAGGGCAGGGCGGAGAGGTGTGAAGGGACAGGACTGGAGAGGAGCGGAGAGGAGGGAAGGGCATGGCTGGAGAGGTGGGAGGGGCAGGGCTGGATAGGTGGGAAGAGCCTGGTTGGAGAGGTGTGAATGGACAGGACTGGAGCGATGGGAAGTGGCAGAGTTGGAGAGGTGTGAAGGGACAGGGTTGGAGCAGTGGGAAGGGACAGGGTTGGAGAGGTGGGAAAGGCAGGGCTGGAGAGGTGTGAAGAGCAGGGCTGGAGAGGTGTGAAGGGACAGGGCTGGAGAGGTGTGAAGGGACAGGGCTGGAGAGGTCTGAAGGGCAGGGCTAGAGAGTTGCGGAGGGACAGGGCTGGAGAGGAGGGACGAGCAGGGCTGTAGAGGTAGAAAGGGCCTGGCTGAGTGGCTGGAGAGGTGGGAAGGGCAGGGTTGGAGAGGTGGGAAGGGCCTGGTTGGAGCAGTGAGCAGGGCAGGGTTCGAGAGGTGGGAAGGGCAGGGTTGGATAGGTGGGAAGAGCCTGGTTGGAGAGGTGTGAATGGACAGGACTGGAGCGATGGGAAGTGGCAGAGTTGGAGAGGTGTGAAGGGACAGGGTTGGAGCAGTGGGAAGGGACAGGGTTGGAGAGGTGGGAAAGGCAGGGCTGGAGAGGTGTGAAGAGCAGGGCTGGAGAGGTGTGAAGTGACAGGGCTGGAGAGGTGTGAAGGGACAGGGCTGGAGAGGTGTGAAGGGACAGGGTTGGAGAGGTGGGAAAGGCAGGGCTGAAGAGGTGTGAAGAGCAGGGCTGGAGAGGTGTGAAGGGACAGGGCTGGAGAGGTGTGAAGGGACAGAGCTGGAGAGGTGTGAAGGGCAGGGCTGGAGAGGTGTGGAGGGTCAGGGCTGGAGAGGTGTGAAGGGACAGGGTTGGAGAGATGGGAAGTGGCAGGGTTGGAGAGATGTGAAGGGACAGGGCTGGAGAGGTGTGAAAGGCAGGGCTGGAGAGGTGTGGAGGGACAGAGCTGGAGAGGTGTGGAGGGACAGGGCTGGAGAGGTGTGAAGGGACAGGGTTGGAGAGGTGGGAAGGGCAGGGCTGGAGAGGTGTGAAGGGCAGGGCGGAGAGGTGTGAAGGGACAGGACTGGAGAGGAGAGGAGGGAAGGGCATGGCTGGAGAGGTGGGAGGGGCAGGGCTGGAGAGGTGTGAAGGGACAGGGCTGAAGAGGTTTGAAGGGCAGGGCTGGACAGGTGTGGAGGGACAGGGCTGGAGAGGTGTGAAGGGACAGGGTTGGAGAGGTGTGAAGGGCAGGGCTGGAGAGGTGTGAAGGGACAGAACTGGATAGGAGGGAACGGCCTGGCTGGAGAGGTGGGAGGGGCAGGGCTGGAGAGGTGTGAAGGGACAGGGCTGGAGAGGTGTGGAGGGACAGGTTTGGAGAGGTGTGAAGGGACAGGGTTGGAGAGGTATGAAGGGACAGGGTTCGAGAGGTGTGAAGGGCAGGGCTGGAGCGGTGTGAAGGGACAGGGCTGAAGAGGTGTGAAGGGACATGGATGGAGAGGTGGAAAGGGTCGGGCTGGAGAGGTGGGAAGGGCAGGGTTGGAGAGGTGGGAAGGGCCTGGTTGTAGCAGTGAGAAGGGTAGGGTTTAAGAGGTGGGAAGGGCAGGGTTGGAAAGGTGGGAAGGGCCTGGTTTTAGACGTGGGAAGGGCCTGGTTGGAGAGGTGTGAAGGGACAGGACTGGAGAGATGGGAAGTGTCAGGTTTGGAGAGATGTGAAGGGACAGGGCTGGAGAGGTGTGAAAGGCAGGGCTGGAGAGGTGTGGAGGGACAGGGCTGGAGAGGTATGGAGGGACAGGGCTGGAGAGGTGTGAAGGGACAGGGTTGGAGAGATGGGATGTGGCAGGGTTGGAGAGATGTGAAGGGACAGGGCTGGAGAGGTGTGGAGGGACAGGGCTGGAGAGGTGTGGAGGGACAGGGCTGGAGAGGTGTGAAGGGACAGGGTTGGAGAGGTGGGAAGGGCAGGGCTGGAGAGGTGTGAAGGGCAGGGCCGCAGAGGAGAGGAGGGAAGGGCCTGGCTGGAGAGGTGGGAGGGGCAGGGCTGGAGAGGTGTGAAGGGCAGGGCTGGAGAGGTGTGAAGGGACAGGACTGGAGAGGATAGGAGGGAAGGGCCTGGCTGGAGAGGTGGGGGGGCAGGGCTGGAGAGGTGTGAAGGAAACGGGCTGAAGAGGTGTGGAGGGACAGGGCTGGAGAGGTGTGGAGTGACAGGGCTGGAGAGGTGTGGAGGGACAGGGCTGGAGAGGTGTGGAGGGACAGGGCTGAAGAGGTGTGAAGGGACAGGGCTGAAGCGGTGGGAAGGGACAGGGCTGGAGAGGTGGGAAGGGCAGGACTGGAGAGGTGGAAAGGGCCTGGCTGGAGAGGTGGGCAGGGCTGGAGAGGTGCGAAGGGCCTGGTTGGAGCAGTGAGAAGGGCAGGGTTCAAGAGGTGGGAAGGGCAGGGTTGGAGAGGTGGGAAGGGCCTGGTTGGAGAGGTGTGAAGGGACAGGACTGGAGAGATGGGAAGTGGCAGGGTTGGAGAGGTGTGAAGGGACAGGGCTGGAGTGGAGGGAAGGGCCTGGCTGGAGAGGTGGGAGGGGCAGGGCTGAAGAGGTGTGAAGGGACAGGGCTGGAGAGGTCTGAAGGGCAGGGCTAGAGAGTTGCGCAGGGACAGGGCTGGAGAGGAGGGACGAGCAGGGCTGTAGAGGTGGAAAGGGCCTGGCTGAGTGGCTGGAGAGGTGGGAAGGGCAGGGTTGGAGAGGTGGGAAGGGCCTGGTTGGAGCAGTGAGCAGGGCAGGGTTCGAGAGGTGGGAAGGGCAGGGTTGGATAGGTGGGAAGAGCCTGGTTGGAGAGGTGTGAATGGACAGGACTGGAGCGATGGGAAGTGGCAGAGTTGGAGAGGTGTGAAGGGACAGGGTTGGAGCAGTGGGAAGGGACAGGGTTGGAGAGGTGGGAAAGGCAGGGCTGGAGAGGTGTGAAGAGCAGGGCTGGAGAGGTGTGAAGGGACAGGGCTGGAGAGGTCTGAAGGGCAGGGCTAGAGAGTTGCGGAGGGACAGGGCTGGAGAGGAGGGACGAGCAGGGCTGTAGAGGTGGAAAGGGCCTGGCTGAGTGGCTGGAGAGGTGGGAAGGGCAGGGTTGGAGAGGTGGGAAGGGCCTGGTTGGAGCAGTGAGCATGGCAGGGTTCGAGAGGTGGGAAGGGCAGGGTTGGATAGGTGGGAAAAGCCTGGTTGGAGAGGTGTGAAGGGACAGGACTGGAGAGATGGGAAGTGGCAGGGTTGGAGAGGTGTTAAGGGACAGGGCTGGAGTGGAGGGAAGGGCCTGGCTGGAGATGTGGGAGGGGCAGGGCTGGAGAGGTGTGAAGGGACAGGGCTGGAGAGGTCTGAAGGGCAGGGCTAGAGAGTTGCGGAGGGACAGGGCTGGAGAGGAGGGACGAGCAGGGCTGTAGAGGTGGAAAGGGCCTGGCTGAGTGGCTGGAGAGGTGGGAAGGGCAGGGTTGGAGAGGTGGGAAGGGTCTGGTTGGAGCAGTGAGCAGGGCAGGGTTCGAGAGGTGGGAAGGGCAGGGTTGGACAGGTGGGAAGAGCCTGGTTGGAGAGGTGTGAATGGACAGGACTGGAGCGATGGGAAGTGGCAGAGTTGGAGAGGTGTGAAGGGACAGGGTTGGAGCAGTGGGAAGGGACAGGGTTGGAGAGGTGGGAAAGGCAGGGCTGGAGAGGTGTGAAGGGCAGGGCTGGAGAGGTGTGAAGGGACAGGGCTGGAGAGGAGTGAAGGGACAGGGCTGGAGAGGTGTGAAGGGACAGGGTTGGAGAGGTGGGAAAGGCAGGGCTGAAGAGGTGTGAAGAGCAGGGCTGGAGAGGTGTGAAGGGACAGGGCTGGAGAGGTGTGAAGGGACAGAGCTGGAGAGGTGTGAAGGGCAGGGCTGGAGAGGTATGGAGGGACAGGGCTGGAGAGGTCTGAAGGGACAGGGTTGGAGAGGTGGGAAGGGCAGGTCTGGAGAGGTGTGAAGGGACAGGACTGGAGAGGAAGGAAGTGCCTGGCTGGAGAGGCGGGAGGGGCAGGGCTGGAGAGGTGTGAAGGGACAGGGCTGAAGAAGTGTGAAGTGCAGGGCTGGAGAGGTGTGAAGGGACAGGACTTAAGAGGAGGGAAGGGCCTGGCTGGAGAGGTGGGAGGGGGAGGGCTGGAGAGGTGTGAAGGGACAGGGCTGAAGAGGTGTGAAGGGACAGGGCTAGAGAGGTGTGGAGGGACAGGGCTGGAGAGGTGTGAAGGGACAGGGTTGGAGAGGTGTGAAGGGCAGGGCGGGAGAGGTGTGAAGGGACAAGGCTGCAGAGGTGTGGAGGGACAGGGCTGGAGAGGTGTGAAGGGACAGGGTTGGAGAGGTGTGAAGGGACAGGGTTGGAGAGGTGTGAAGGGCAGGGCTGGAGCGGTGTGAAGGGACAGGGCTGAAGAGGTGTGAAGGGACAGGGTTGGAGAGATGGGAAGTGGCAGGATTGGAGAGATGTGAAGGGACAGGGCTGGAGAGGTGTGAAAGGCAGGGCCAGAGAGGAGAGGAGGGAAGGGCCTGGCTGGAGAGGTGTGGAGGGACAGGGCTGGAGAGGTGTTGAGGGACAGGGCTGGAGAGGTGTGAAGGGACCGTGTTGGAGAGGTGGGAAGGGCAGGGCTGGAGAGGTGTGAAGGGCAGGGCGGAGAGATGTGAAGGGACAGGACTGGAGAGGAGAGGAGGGAAGGGCATGGCTGGAGAGGTGGGAGCGGCAGGGCTGGAGAGGTGTGAAGGGACAGGGCTGAAGAGGTGTGAAGGGCAGGGCTGGAGAGGTGTGGAGGGACAGAACTGGAGAGGAGGGAACGGCCTGGCTGGAGAGGTGGGAGGGGCAGGGCTGGAGAGGTGTGAAGGGACAGGGCTGGAGAGGTGTGGAGGGACAGGTTTGGAGAGGTGTGAAGGGACAGGGTTGGAGAGGTGTGAAGGGACAGGGTTCGAGAGGTGTGAAGGGCAGGGCTGGAGCGGTGTGAAGGGACAGGGCTGAAGAGGTGTGAAGGGACATGGATGGAGAGGTGGAAAGGGTCGGGCTGGAGAGGTGGGAAGGGCAGGGTTGGAGAGGTGGGAAGGGCCTGGTTGGAGCAGTGAGAAGGGCAGGGTTTAAGAGGTGGGAAGGCCAGGGTTGGAGAGGTGGGAAGGGCCTGGTTTGAGAGGTGGGAAGGGCCTAGTTGGAGAGGTGTGAAGGGACAGGACTGGAGAGATGGGAAGGGGCAGGGTTGGAGAGATGTGAAGGGACAGGGCTGGAGAGGTGTGAAAGGCAGGGCTGGAGAGGTGTGGAGGGACAGGGCTAGAGAGGTGTGGAGGGACAGGGCTGGAGAGGTGTGAAGGGACAGGGTTGGAGAGATGGGAAGTGGCAGGGTTGGAGAGATGTGAAGGGACAGGGCTGGAGAGGTGTGGAGGGACAGGGCTGGAGAGGTGTGAAGGGACAGGGTTGGAGAGGTGGGAAGGGCACGGCTGGAGAGGTGTGAAGGGCAGGGCCAGAGAGGAGAGGAAGGAAGGGCCTGGCTGGAGAGGTGGGAGGGGCAGGGCTGGAGAGGTGTGAAGGGACAGGGCTGAAGAAGTGTGAAGTGCAGGGCTGGAGAGGTGTGAAGGGACAGGACTTAAGAGGAGGGAAGGGCCTGGCTGGAGAGGTGGGAGGGGGAGGGCTGGAGAGGTGTGAAGGGACAGGGCTGAAGAGGTGTGAAGGGACAGGGCTAGAGAGGTGTGGAGGGACAGGGCTGGAGAGGTGTGAAGGGACAGGGTTGGAGAGGTGTGAAGGGCAGGGCGGGAGAGGTGTGAAGGGACAAGGCTGCAGAGGTGTGGAGGGACAGGGCTGGAGAGGTGTGAAGGGACAGGGTTGGAGAGGTGTGAAGGGACAGGGTTGGAGAGGTGTGAAGGGCAGGGCTGGAGCGGTGTGAAGGGACAGGGCTGAAGAGGTGTGAAGGGACAGGGTTGGAGAGATGGGAAGTGGCAGGATTGGAGAGATGTGAAGGGACAGGGCTGGAGAGGTGTGAAAGGCAGGGCCAGAGAGGAGAGGAGGGAAGGGCCTGGCTGGAGAGGTGTGGAGGGACAGGGCTGGAGAGGTGTTGAGGGACAGGGCTGGAGAGGTGTGAAGGGACCGTGTTGGAGAGGTGGGAAGGGCAGGGCTGGAGAGGTGTGAAGGGCAGGGCGGAGAGATGTGAAGGGACAGGACTGGAGAGGAGAGGAGGGAAGGGCATGGCTGGAGAGGTGGGAGCGGCAGGGCTGGAGAGGTGTGAAGGGACAGGGCTGAAGAGGTGTGAAGGGCAGGGCTGGAGAGGTGTGGAGGGACAGAACTGGAGAGGAGGGAACGGCCTGGCTGGAGAGGTGGGAGGGGCAGGGCTGGAGAGGTGTGAAGGGACAGGGCTGGAGAGGTGTGGAGGGACAGGTTTGGAGAGGTGTGAAGGGACAGGGTTGGAGAGGTGTGAAGGGACAGGGTTCGAGAGGTGTGAAGGGCAGGGCTGGAGCGGTGTGAAGGGACAGGGCTGAAGAGGTGTGAAGGGACATGGATGGAGAGGTGGAAAGGGTCGGGCTGGAGAGGTGGGAAGGGCAGGGTTGGAGAGGTGGGAAGGGCCTGGTTGGAGCAGTGAGAAGGGCAGGGTTTAAGAGGTGGGAAGGCCAGGGTTGGAGAGGTGGGAAGGGCCTGGTTTGAGAGGTGGGAAGGGCCTAGTTGGAGAGGTGTGAAGGGACAGGACTGGAGAGATGGGAAGGGGCAGGGTTGGAGAGATGTGAAGGGACAGGGCTGGAGAGGTGTGAAAGGCAGGGCTGGAGAGGTGTGGAGGGACAGGGCTAGAGAGGTGTGGAGGGACAGGGCTGGAGAGGTGTGAAGGGACAGGGTTGGAGAGATGGGAAGTGGCAGGGTTGGAGAGATGTGAAGGGACAGGGCTGGAGAGGTGTGGAGGGACAGGGCTGGAGAGGTGTGAAGGGACAGGGTTGGAGAGGTGGGAAGGGCACGGCTGGAGAGGTGTGAAGGGCAGGGCCAGAGAGGAGAGGAAGGAAGGGCCTGGCTGGAGAGGTGGGAGGGGCAGGGCTGGAGAGGTGTGAAGGGCAGGGCTGGAGAGGTGTGAAGGGCAGGGCCAGAGAGGAGAGGAAGGAAGGGCCTGGCTGGAGAGGTGGGGGGGGCAGGGCTGGAGAGGTGTGAAGGAAACGGGCTGAAGAGGTGTGGAGGGACAGGGCTGGAGAGGTGTGGAGGGACAGGGCTGGAGAGGTGTTGAGGGACAGGGCTGGAGAGGTGTGGAGGGACAGGGCTGAAGAGGTGTGAAGGGACAGGGCTGAAGAGGTGGGAAGGGACAGGGCTGGAGAGGTGGGAAGGGCAGGACTGGTGAGGTGGAAAGGGCCTGGCTGGAGAGGTGGGAAGGGCACGGCTGGAGAGGTGCGAAGGGCCTGGTTGGAGCAGTGAGAAGGGCAGGGTTCAAGAGGTGGGAAGGGCAGGGTTGGAGAGGTGGGAAGGGCCTGGTTGGAGAGGTGTGAAGGGACAGGACTGGAGAGATGGGAAGTGGCAGGGTTGGAGAGGTGTGAAGGGACAGGGCTGGAGTGGAGGGAAGAGCCTGGTTGGAGAGGTGGGAGGGGCAGGGCTGGAGAGGTGTGAAGGGACAGGGCTGGAGAGGTCTGAAGGGCAGGGCTAGAGAGTTGCAGAGGGACAGGGCTGGAGAGGAGGGACGAGCAGGGTTGGAGAGGTGGGAAGGGCCTGGTTGGAGCAGTGAGCAGGGCAGGGTTCGAGAGGTGGGAAGGGCAGGGTTGTATAGGTGGGAAGAGCCTGGTTGGAGAGGTGTGAATGGACAGGACTGGAGCGATGGGAAGTGGCAGAGTTGGAGAGGTGTGAAGGGACAGGGTTGGAGCAGTGGGAAGGGACAGGGTTGGAGAGGTGGGAAAGGCAGGGCTGGAGAGGTGTGAAGAGCAGGGCTGGAGAGGTGTGAAGGGACAGGGCTGGAGAGGTGTGAAGGGACAGGGCTGGAGAGGTCTGAAGGGCAGGGCTAGAGAGTTGCGGAGGGACAGGGCTGGAGAGGAGGGACGAGCAGGGCTGTAGAGGTGGAAAGGGCCTGGCTGAGTGGCTGGAGAGGTGGGAAGGGCAGGGTTGGAGAGGTGGGAAGGGCCTGGTTGGAGCAGTGAGCAGGGCAGGTTTCGAGAGGTGGGAAGGGCAGGGTTGGATAGGTGGGAAGAGCCTGGTTGGAGAGGTGTGAATGGACAGGACTGGAGCGATGGGAAGTGGCAGAGTTGGAGAGGTGTGAAGGGACAGGGTTGGAGCAGTGGGAAGGGACAGGGTTGGAGAGGTGGGAAAGGCAGGGCTGGAGAGGTGTGAAGAGCAGGGCTGGAGAGGTGTGAAGGGACAGGGCTGGAGAGGTGTGAAGGGACAGGGCTGGAGAGGTGTGAAGGGACAGGGTTGGAGAGGTGGGAAAGGCAGGGCTGAAGAGGTGTGAAGAGCAGGGCTGGAGAGGTGTGAAGGGACAGGGCTGGAGAGGTGTGAAGGGACAGAGCTGGAGAGGTGTGAAGGGCAGGGCTGGAGAGGTGTGGAGGGTCAGGGCTGGAGAGGTGTGAAGGGACAGCGTTGGAGAGATGGGAAGTGGCAGGGTTGGAGAGATGTGAAGGGACAGGGCTGGAGAGGTGTGAAAGGCAGGGCTGGAAAGGTGTGGAGGGACAGGGCTGGAGAGGTGTGGAGGGACAGGGCTGGAGAGGTGTGAAGGGACAGGGTTGGAGAGGTGGGAAGGGCAGGGCTGGAGAGGTGTGAAGGGCAGGGCGGAGAGGTGTGAAGGGACAGGACTGGAGAGGAGAGGAGAGGAGGGAAGGGCATGGCTGGAGAGGTAGGAGGGGCAGGGTTGGATAGGTGGGAAGAGCCTGGTTGGAGAGGTGTGAATGGACAGGACTGGAGCGAAGGGAAGTGGCAGAGTTGGAGAGGTGTGAAGGGACAGGGTTGGAGCAGTGGGAAGGGACAGGGTTGGAGAGGTGGGAAAGGCAGGGCTGGAGAGGTGTGAAGAGCAGGGCTGGAGAGGTGTGAAGGGACAGGGCTGGAGAGGTGTGAAGGGACAGGGCTGGAGAGGTGTGAAGGGACAGGGTTGGAGAGGTGGGAAAGGCAGGGCTGAAGAGGTGTGAAGAGCAGGGCTGGAGAGGTGTGAAGGGACAGGGCTGGAGAGGTGTGAAGGGACAGAGCTGGAGAGGTGTGAAGGGCACGGCTGGAGAGGTGTGGAGGGTCAGGGCTGGAGAGGTGTGAAGGGACAGGGTTGGAGAGATGGGAAGTGGCAGGGTTGGAGAGATGTGAAGGGACAGGGCTGGAGAGGTGTGAAAGGCAGGGCTGGAGAGGTGTGGAGGGACAGGGCTGGAGAGGTGTGGAGGGACAGGGCTGGAGAGGTGTGAAGGGACAGGGTTGGAGAGGTGGGAAGGGCAGGGCTGGAGAGGTGTGAAGGGCAGGGCGGAGAGGTGTGAAGGGACAGGACTGGAGAGGAGAGGAGGGAAGGGCATGGCTGGAGAGGTGGGAGGGGCAGGGCTGGAGAGGTGTGAAGGGACAGGGCTGAAGAGGTGTGAAGGGCAGGGCTGGACAGGTGTGGAGGGACAGGGCTGGAGAGGTGGGAAGGGACAGGGTTGGAGAGGTGTGAAGGGCAGGGCTGGAGAGGTGTGAAGGGACAGAACTGGATAGGAGGGAACGGCCTGGCTGGAGAGGTGGGAGGGGCAGGGCTGAAGAGGTGTGAAGGGACAGGGCTGGAGAGGTGTGGAGGGACAGGTTTGGAGAGGTGTGAAGGGACAGGGTTGGAGAGGTATGAAGGGACAGGGTTCGAGAGGTGTGAAGGGCAGGGCTGGAGCGGTGTGAAGGGACAGGGCTGAAGAGGTGTGAAGGGACATGGATGGAGAGGTGGAAAGGGTCGGGCTGGAGAGGTGGGAAGGGCAGGGTTGGAGAGGTGGGAAGGGCCTGGTTGTAGCAGTGAGAAGGGCAGGGTTTAAGAGGTGGGAAGGGCAGGGTTAGAAAGGTGGGAAGGGCCTGGTTTTAGAGGTGGGAAGGGCCTGGTTGGAGAGGTGTGAAGGGACAGGACTGGAGAGATGGGAAGTGTCAGGTTTGGAGAGATGTGAAGGGACAGGGCTGGAGAGGTGTGAAAGGCAGGGCTGGAGAGGTGTGGAGGGACAGGGCTGGAGAGGTGTGGAGGGACAGGGCTGGAGAGGTGTGAAGGGACAGGGTTGGAGAGATGGGATGTGGCAGGGTTGGAAAGATGTGAAGGGACAGGGCTGGAGACGTGTGGAGGGACAGGGCTGGAGAGGTGTGGAGGGACAGGGCTGGAGAGGTGTGAAGGGACAGGGTTGGAGAGGTGGGAAGGGCAGGGCTGGAGAGGTGTGAAGGGCAGGGCCGGAGAGGAGAAGAGGGAAGGGCCTGGCTGGAGAGGTGGGAGGGGCAGGGCTGGAGAGGTGTGAAGGGCAGGGCTGGAGAGGTGTGAAGGGACAGGACTGGAGAGGAGAGGAGGGAAGGGCCTGGCTGGAGAGGTGGGGGGGCAGGGCTGGAGAGGTGTGAAGGAAACGGGCTGAAGAGGTGTGGAGGGACAGGGCTGGAGAGGTGTGGAGGGACAGGGCTGGAGAGGTGTGGAGGGACAGGGCTGGAGAGGTGTGGAGGGACAGGGCTGAAGAGGTGTGAAGGGACAGGGCTGAAGCGGTGGGAAGGGACAGGGCTGGAGAGGTGGGAAGGGCAGGACTGGAGAGGTGGAAAGGGCCTGGCTGGAGAGGTGGGCAGGGCTGGAGAGGTGCGAAGGGCCTGGTTGGAGCAGTGAGAAGGGCAGGGTTCAAGAGGTGGGAAGGGCAGGGTTGGAGAGGTGGGAAGGGCCTGGTTGGAGAGGTGTGAAGGGACAGGACTGGAGAGATGGGAAGTGGCAGGGTTGGAGAGGTGTGAAGGGACAGGGCTGGAGTGGAGGGAAGGGCCTGGCTGGAGAGGTGGGAGGGGCAGGGCTGAAGAGGTGTGAAGGGACAGGGCTGGAGAGGTCTGAAGGGCAGGGCTAGAGAGTTGCGCAGGTACAGGGCTGGAGAGGAGGGACGAGCAGGGCTGTAGAGGTGGACAGGGCCTGGCTGAGTGGCTGGAGAGGTGGGAAGGGACAGGGTTGGAGAGGTGGGAAAGGCAGGGCTGGAGAGGTGTGAAGAGCAGGGCTGGAGAGGTGTGAAGGGACAGGGCTGGAGAGGTGTGAAGGGACAGGGCTGGAGAGGTCTGAAGGGCAGGGCTAGAGAGTTGCGGAGGGACAGGGCTGGAGAGGAGGGACGAGCAGGGCTGGAGAGGTGTGAAGGGACAGGGTTGGAGAGGTGGGAAGGGCAGGGCTGGAGAGGTGTGAAGGGCAGGGCCGGAGAGGAGAAGAGGGAAGGGCCTGGCTGGAGAGGTGGGAGGGGCAGGGCTGGAGAGGTGTGAAGGGCAGGGCTGGAGAGGTGTGAAGGGACAGGACTGGAGAGGAGAGGAGGGAAGGGCCTGGCTGGAGAGGTGGGGGGGCAGGGCTGGAGAGGTGTGAAGGAAACGGGCTGAAGAGGTGTGGAGGGACAGGGCTGGAGAGGTGTGGAGGGACAGGGCTGGAGAGGTGTGGAGGGACAGGGCTGGAGAGGTGTGGAGGGACAGGGCTGAAGAGGTGTGAAGGGACAGGGCTGAAGCGGTGGGAAGGGACAGGGCTGGAGAGGTGGGAAGGGCAGGACTGGAGAGGTGGAAAGGGCCTGGCTGGAGAGGTGGGCAGGGCTGGAGAGGTGCGAAGGGCCTGGTTGGAGCAGTGAGAAGGGCAGGGTTCAAGAGGTGGGAAGGGCAGGGTTGGAGAGGTGGGAAGGGCCTGGTTGGAGAGGTGTGAAGGGACAGGACTGGAGAGATGGGAAGTGGCAGGGTTGGAGAGGTGTGAAGGGACAGGGCTGGAGTGGAGGGAAGGGCCTGGCTGGAGAGGTGGGAGGGGCAGGGCTGAAGAGGTGTGAAGGGACAGGGCTGGAGAGGTCTGAAGGGCAGGGCTAGAGAGTTGCGCAGGGACAGGGCTGGAGAGGAGGGACGAGCAGGGCTGTAGAGGTGGAAAGGGCCTGGCTGAGTGGCTGGAGAGGTGGGAAGGGACAGGGTTGGAGAGGTGGGAAAGGCAGGGCTGGAGAGGTGTGAAGAGCAGGGCTGGAGAGGTGTGAAGGGACAGGGCTGGAGAGGTGTGAAGGGACAGGGCTGGAGAGGTCTGAAGGGCAGGGCTAGAGAGTTGCGGAGGGACAGGGCTGGAGAGGAGGGACGAGCAGGGCTGTAGAGGTAGAAAGGGCCTGGCTGAGTGGCTGGAGAGGTGGGAAGGGCAGGGTTGGAGAGGTGGGAAGGGCCTGGTTGGAGCAGTGAGCAGGGCAGGGTTCGAGAGGTGGGAAGGGCAGGGTTGGTTAGGTGGGAAGAGCCTGGTTGGAGAGGTGTGAATGGACAGGACTGGAGCGATGGGAAGTGGCAGAGTTGGAGAGGTGTGAAGGGACAGGGTTGGAGCAGTGGGAAGGGACAGGGTTGGAGAGGTGGGAAAGGCAGGGCTGGAGAGGTGTGAAGAGCAGGGCTGGAGAGGTGTGAAGGGACAGGGCTGGAGAGGTGTGAAGGGACAGGGCTGGAGAGGTGTGAAGGGACAGGGCTGGAGAGGTGGGAAGGGACAGGGTTGGAGAGGTGGGAAAGGCAGGGCTGAAGAGGTGTGAAGAGCAGGGCTGGAGAGGTGTGAAGGGACAAGGCTGGAGAGGTGTGAAGGGACAGAGCTGGAGAGGTGTGAAGGGCAGGGCTGGAGAGGTGTGGAGGGTCAGGGCTGGAGAGGTGTGAAGGGACAGGGTTGGAGAGATGGGAAGTGGCAGGGTTGGAGAGATGTGAAGGGACAGGGCTGGAGAGGTGTGAAAGGCAGGGCTGAAGAGGTGTGGAGGGACAGGGCTGGAGAGGTGTGGAGGGACAGGGCTGGAGAGGTGTGAAGGGACAGGGTTGGAGAGGTGGGAAGGGCAGGGCTGGAGAGGTGTGAAGGGCAGGGCGGAGAGGTGTGAAGGGACAGGACTGGAGAGGAGAGGAGGGAAGGGCATGGCTGGAGAGGTGGGAGGGGCAGGGCTGGAGAGTTGTGAAGGGACAGGGCTGAAGAGGTGTGAAGGGCAGGGCTGGACAGGTGTGGAGGGACAGGGCTGGAGAGGTGTGAAAGGACAGGGTTGGAGAGGTGTGAAGGGCAGGGCTGGAGAGGTGTGAAGGGACAGAACTGGATAGGAGGGAACGGCCTGGCTGGAGAGGTGGGAGGGGCAGGGCTGGAGAGGTGTGAAGGGACAGGGCTGGAGAGGTGTGGAGGGACACGTTTGGAGAGGTGTGAAGGGACAGGGTTGGAGAGGTATGAAGGGACAGGGTTCGAGAGGTGTGAAGGGCAGGGCTGGAGCGGTGTGAAGGGACAGGGCTGAAGAGGTGTGAAGGGACATGGATGGAGAGGTGGAAAGGGTCGGGCTGGAGAGGTGGGAAGGGCAGGCTTGGAGAGGTGGGAAGGGCCTGGTTGGAGCAGTGAGAAGGGCAGGGTTTAAGAGGTGGGACGGGCAGGGTTGGAGAGGTGGGAAGGGCCTGGTTTTAGAGGTGGGAAGGGCCTGGATGGAGAGGTGTGAAGGGACAGGACTGGAGAGATGGGAAGTGGCAGGGTTGGAGAGATGTGAAGGGACAGGGCTGGAGAGGTGTGAAAGGCAGGGCTGGAGAGGTGTGGAGGGACAGGGCTGGAGAGGTGTGGAGGGAAAGGGCTGGAGAGGTGTGAAGGGACAGGGCTGAAGAGGTGGGAAGGGACAGGGCTGGAGAGGTGGGAAGGGCAGGACTGGTGAGGTGGAAAGGGCCTGGCTGAGTGGCTGGAGAGGAGGGACGAGCAGGGTTGGAGAGGTGGGAAGGGCCTGGTTGGAGCAGTGAGCAGGGCAGGGTTCGAGAGGTGGGAAGGGCAGGGTTGGATAGGTGGGAAGAGCCTGGTTGGAGAGGTGTGAATGGACAGGACTGGAGCGATGGGAAGTGGCAGAGTTGGAGAGGTGTGAAGGGACAGGGTTGGAGCAGTGGGAAGGGACAGGGTTGGAGAGGTGGGAAAGGCAGGGCTGGAGAGGTGTGAAGAGCAGGGCTGGAGAGGTGTGAAGGGACAGGGCTGGAGAGGTCTGAAGGGCAGGGCTAGAGAGTTGCGGAGGGACAGGGCTGGAGAGGAGGGACGAGCAGGGCTGTAGAGGTGGAAAGGGCCTGGCTGAGTGGCTGGAGAGGTGGGAAGGGCAGGGTTGGAGAGGTGGGAAGGGCCTGGTTGGAGCAGTGAGCATGGCTGGGTTCGAGAGGTGGGAAGGGCAGGGTTGGATAGGTGGGAAGAGCCTGGTTGGAGAGGTGTGAAGGGACAGGACTGGATAGATGGGAAGTGGCAGGGTTGGAGAGGTGTGAAGGGACAGGGCTGGAGTGGAGGGAAGGGCCTGGCTGGAGATGTGGGAGGGGCAGGGCTGGAGAGGTGTGAAGGGACAGGGCTGGAGAGGTCTGAAGGGCAGGGCTAGAGAGTTGCAGAGGGACAGGGCTGGAGAGGAGGGACGAGCAGGGCTGTAGAGGTGGAAAGGGCCTGGCTGAGTGGCTGGAGAGGTGGGAAGGGCAGGGTTGGAGAGGTGGGAAGGGCCTGGTTGGAGCAGTGAGCAGGGCAGGGTTCGAGAGGTGGGAAGGGCAGGGTTGGACAGGTGGGAAGAGCCTGGTTGGAGAGGTGTGAATGGACAGGACTGTAGCGATGGGAAGTGGCAGAGTTGGAGAGGTGTGAAGGGACAGGGTTGGAGCAGTGGGAAGGGACAGGGTTGGAGAGGTGGGAAAGGCAGGGCTGGAGAGGTGTGAAGGGCAGGGCTGGAGAGGTGTGAAGGGACAGGGCTGGAGAGGAGTGAAGGGACAGGGCTGGAGAGGTGTGAAGGGACAGGGTTGGAGAGGTGGGAAAGGCAGGGCTGAAGAGGTGTGAAGAGCAGGGCTGGAGAGGTGTGAAGGGACAGGGCTGGAGAGGTGTGAAGGGACAGAGCTGGAGAGGTGTGAAGGGCAGGGCTGGAGAGGTATGGAGGGACAGGGCTGGAGAGGTCTGAAGGGACAGGGTTGGAGAGGTGGGAAGGGCAGGTCTGGAGAGGTGTGAAGGGACAGGACTGGAGAGGAAGGAAGTGCCTGGCTGGAGAGGCGGGAGGGGCAGGGCTGGAGATGTGTGAAGGGACAGGGCTGAAGAAGTGTGAAGTGCAGGGCTGGAGAGGTGTGAAGGGACAGGACTTAAGAGGAGGGAAGGGCCTGGCTGGAGAGGTGGGAGGGGCAGGGCTGGAGAGGTGTGAAGGGACAGGGCTGAAGAGGTGTGAAGGGACAGGGCTAGAGAGGTGTGAAGGGACAGGGCTAGAGAGGTGTGGAGGGACAGGGCTGGAGAGGTGTGAAGGGACAGGGTTGGAGAGGTGTGAAGGGCAGGGCGGGAGAGGTGTGAAGGGACAAGGCTGCAGAGGTGTGGAGGGACAGGGCTGGAGAGGTGTGGAGGGACAGGGCTGGAGAGGTGTGAAGGGACAGGGTTGGAGAGGTGTGAAGGGACAGGGTTGGAGAGGTGTGAAGGGCAGGGCTGGAGCGGTGTGAAGGGACAGGGCTGAAGAGGTGTGAAGGGACAGGGTTGGAGAGATGGGAAGTGGCAGGATTGGAGAGATGTGAAGGGACAGGGCTGGAGAGGTGTGAAAGGCAGGGCTGGAGAGGTGTGGAGGGACAGGGCTGGAGAGGTGTGGAGGGACAGGGCTGGAGAGGTGTGAAGGGACAGTGTTGGAGAGGTGGGAAGGGCAGGGCTGGAGAGGTGTGAAGGGCAGGGCGGAGAGATGTGAAGGGACAGGACTGGAGAGGAGAGGAGGGAAGGGCATGGCTGGAGAGGTGGGAGCGGCAGGGCTGGAGAGGTGTGAAGGGACAGGGCTGAAGAGGTGTGAAGGGCAGGGCGGGAGAGGTGTGGAGGGACAGAACTGGAGAGGAGGGAACGGCCTGGCTGGAGAGGTGGGAGGGGCAGGGCTGGAGAGGTGTGAAGGGACAGGGCTGGAGAGGTGTGGAGGGACAGGTTTGGAGAGGTGTGAAGGGACAGGGTTGGAGAGGTGTGAAGGGACAGGGTTCGAGAGGTGTGAAGGGCAGGGCTGGAGCGGTGTGAAGGGACAGGGCTGAAGAGGTGTGAAGGGACATGGATGGAGAGGTGGAAAGGGTCGGGCTGGAGAGGTGGGAAGGGCAGGGTTGGAGAGGTGGGAAGGGCCTGGTTGGAGCAGTGAGAAGGGCAGGGTTTAAGAGGTGGGAAGGGCAGGGTTGGAGAGGTGGGAAGGGCCTGGTTTGAGAGGTGGGAAGGGCCTAGTTGGAGAGGTGTGAAGGGACAGGACTGGAGAGATGGGAAGGGGCAGGGTTGGAGAGATGTGAAGGGACAGGGCTGGAGAGGTGTGAAAGGCAGGGCTGGAGAGGTGTGGAGGGACAGGGCTAGAGAGGTGTGGAGGGACAGGGCTGGAGAGGTGTGAAGGGACAGGGTTGGAGAGATGGGAAGTGGCAGGGTTGGAGAGATGTGAAGGGACAGGGCTGGAGAGGTGTGGAGGGACAGGGCTGGAGAGGTGTGAAGGGACAGGGTTGGAGAGGTGGGAAGGGCACGGCTGGAGAGGTGTGAAGGGCAGGGCCAGAGAGGAGAGGAGGGAAGGGCCTGGCTGGAGAGGTGGGAGGGGCAGGGCTGGAGAGGTGTGAAGGGCAGGGCTGGAGAGGTGTGAAGGGACAGGACTGGAGAGGAGAGGAGGGAAGGGCCTGGCTGGAGAGGTGGGGGGGGCAGGGCTGGAGAGGTGTGAAGGAAACGGGCTGAAGAGGTGTGGAGGGACAGGGCTGGAGAGGTGTGGAGGGACAGGGCTGGAGAGGTGTTGAGGGACAGGGCTGGAGAGGTGTGGAGGGACAGGGCTGAAGAGGTGTGAAGGGACAGGGCTGGAGAGGTGGGAAGGGCAGGACTGGTGAGGTGGAAAGGGCCTGGCTGGAGAGGTGGGAAGGGCACGGCTGGAGAGGTGCGAAGGGCCTGGTTGGAGCAGTGAGAAGGGCAGGGTTCAATAGGTGGGAAGGGCAGGGTTGGAGAGGTGGGAAGGGCCTGGTTGGAGAGGTGTGAAGGGACAGGACTGGAGAGATGGGAAGTGGCAGGGTTGGAGAGGTGTGAAGGGACAGGGCTGGAGTGGAGGGAAGGGCCTGGCTGGAGAGGTGGGAGGGGCAGGGCTGAAGAGGTGTGAAGGGACAGGGCTGGAGAGGTCTGAAGGGCAGGGCTAGAGAGTTGCGCAGGGACAGGGCTGGAGAGGAGGGACGAGCAGGGCTGTAGAGGTGGAAAGGGCCTGGCTGAGTGGCTGGAGAGGTGGGAAGGGACAGGGTTGGAGAGGTGGGAAAGGCAGGGCTGGAGAGGTGTGAAGAGCAGGGCTGGAGAGGTGTGAAGGGACAGGGCTGGAGAGGTGTGAAGGGACAGGGCTGGAGAGGTCTGAAGGGCAGGGCTAGAGAGTTGCGGAGGGACAGGGCTGGAGAGGAGGGACGAGCAGGGCTGTAGAGGTAGAAAGGGCCTGGCTGAGTGGCTGGAGAGGTGGGAAGGGCAGGGTTGGAGAGGTGGGAAGGGCCTGGTTGGAGCAGTGAGCAGGGCAGGGTTCGAGAGGTGGGAAGGGCAGGGTTGGTTAGGTGGGAAGAGCCTGGTTGGAGAGGTGTGAATGGACAGGACTGGAGCGATGGGAAGTGGCAGAGTTGGAGAGGTGTGAAGGGACAGGGTTGGAGCAGTGGGAAGGGACAGGGTTGGAGAGGTGGGAAAGGCAGGGCTGGAGAGGTGTGAAGAGCAGGGCTGGAGAGGTGTGAAGGGACAGGGCTGGAGAGGTGTGAAGGGACAGGGCTGGAGAGGTGGGAAGGGACAGGGTTGGAGAGGTGGGAAAGGCAGGGCTGAAGAGGTGTGAAGAGCAGGGCTGGAGAGGTGTGAAGGGACAAGGCTGGAGAGGTGTGAAGGGACAGAGCTGGAGAGGTGTGAAGGGCAGGGCTGGAGAGGTGTGGAGGGTCAGGGCTGGAGAGGTGTGAAGGGACAGGGTTGGAGAGATGGGAAGTGGCAGGGTTGGAGAGATGTGAAGGGACAGGGCTGGAGAGGTGTGAAAGGCAGGGCTGAAGAGGTGTGGAGGGACAGGGCTGGAGAGGTGTGGAGGGACAGGGCTGGAGAGGTGTGAAGGGACAGGGTTGGAGAGGTGGGAAGGGCAGGGCTGGAGAGGTGTGAAGGGCAGGGCGGAGAGGTGTGAAGGGACAGGACTGGAGAGGAGAGGAGGGAAGGGCATGGCTGGAGAGGTGGGAGGGGCAGGGCTGGAGAGTTGTGAAGGGACAGGGCTGAAGAGGTGTGAAGGGCAGGGCTGGACAGGTGTGGAGGGACAGGGCTGGAGAGGTGTGAAAGGACAGGGTTGGAGAGGTGTGAAGGGCAGGGCTGGAGAGGTGTGAAGGGACAGAACTGGATAGGAGGGAACGGCCTGGCTGGAGAGGTGGGAGGGGCAGGGCTGGAGAGGTGTGAAGGGACAGGGCTGGAGAGGTGTGGAGGGACACGTTTGGAGAGGTGTGAAGGGACAGGGTTGGAGAGGTATGAAGGGACAGGGTTCGAGAGGTGTGAAGGGCAGGGCTGGAGCGGTGTGAAGGGACAGGGCTGAAGAGGTGTGAAGGGACATGGATGGAGAGGTGGAAAGGGTCGGGCTGGAGAGGTGGGAAGGGCAGGCTTGGAGAGGTGGGAAGGGCCTGGTTGGAGCAGTGAGAAGGGCAGGGTTTAAGAGGTGGGACGGGCAGGGTTGGAGAGGTGGGAAGGGCCTGGTTTTAGAGGTGGGAAGGGCCTGGATGGAGAGGTGTGAAGGGACAGGACTGGAGAGATGGGAAGTGGCAGGGTTGGAGAGATGTGAAGGGACAGGGCTGGAGAGGTGTGAAAGGCAGGGCTGGAGAGGTGTGGAGGGACAGGGCTGGAGAGGTGTGGAGGGAAAGGGCTGGAGAGGTGTGAAGGGACAGGGCTGAAGAGGTGGGAAGGGACAGGGCTGGAGAGGTGGGAAGGGCAGGACTGGTGAGGTGGAAAGGGCCTGGCTGAGTGGCTGGAGAGGAGGGACGAGCAGGGTTGGAGAGGTGGGAAGGGCCTGGTTGGAGCAGTGAGCAGGGCAGGGTTCGAGAGGTGGGAAGAGCCTGGTTGGAGAGGTGTGAATGGACAGGACTGGAGCGATGGGAAGTGGCAGAGTTGGAGAGGTGTGAAGGGACAGGGTTGGAGCAGTGGGAAGGGACAGGGTTGGAGAGGTGGGAAAGGCAGGGCTGGAGAGGTGTGAAGAGCAGGGCTGGAGAGGTGTGAAGGGACAGGGCTGGAGAGGTCTGAAGGGCAGGGCTAGAGAGTTGCGGAGGGACAGGGCTGGAGAGGAGGGACGAGCAGGGCTGTAGAGGTGGAAAGGGCCTGGCTGAGTGGCTGGAGAGGTGGGAAGGGCAGGGTTGGAGAGGTGGGAAGGGCCTGGTTGGAGCAGTGAGCATGGCAGGGTTCGAGAGGTGGGAAGGGCAGGGTTGGATAGGTGGGAAGAGCCTGGTTGGAGAGGTGTGAAGGGACAGGACTGGATAGATGGGAAGTGGCAGGGTTGGAGAGGTGTGAAGGGACAGGGCTGGAGTGGAGGGAAGGGCCTGGCTGGAGATGTGGGAGGGGCAGGGCTGGAGAGGTGTGAAGGGACAGGGCTGGAGAGGTCTGAAGGGCAGGGCTAGAGAGTTGCAGAGGGACAGGGCTGGAGAGGAGGGACGAGCAGGGCTGTAGAGGTGGAAAGGGCCTGGCTGAGTGGCTGGAGAGGTGGGAAGGGCAGGGTTGGAGAGGTGGGAAGGGCCTGGTTGGAGCAGTGAGCAGGGCAGGGTTCGAGAGGTGGGAAGGGCAGGGTTGGACAGGTGGGAAGAGCCTGGTTGGAGAGGTGTGAATGGACAGGACTGTAGCGATGGGAAGTGGCAGAGTTGGAGAGGTGTGAAGGGACAGGGTTGGAGCAGTGGGAAGGGACAGGGTTGGAGAGGTGGGAAAGGCAGGGCTGGAGAGGTGTGAAGGGCAGGGCTGGAGAGGTGTGAAGGGACAGGGCTGGAGAGGAGTGAAGGGACAGGGCTGGAGAGGTGTGAAGGGACAGGGTTGGAGAGGTGGGAAAGGCAGGGCTGAAGAGGTGTGAAGAGCAGGGCTGGAGAGGTGTGAAGGGACAGGGCTGGAGAGGTGTGAAGGGACAGAGCTGGAGAGGTGTGAAGGGCAGGGCTGGAGAGGTATGGAGGGACAGGGCTGGAGAGGTCTGAAGGGACAGGGTTGGAGAGGTGGGAAGGGCAGGTCTGGAGAGGTGTGAAGGGACAGGACTGGAGAGGAAGGAAGTGCCTGGCTGGAGAGGCGGGAGGGGCAGGGCTGGAGATGTGTGAAGGGACAGGGCTGAAGAAGTGTGAAGTGCAGGGCTGGAGAGGTGTGAAGGGACAGGACTTAAGAGGAGGGAAGGGCCTGGCTGGAGAGGTGGGAGGGGCAGGGCTGGAGAGGTGTGAAGGGACAGGGCTGAAGAGGTGTGAAGGGACAGGGCTAGAGAGGTGTGAAGGGACAGGGCTAGAGAGGTGTGGAGGGACAGGGCTGGAGAGGTGTGAAGGGACAGGGTTGGAGAGGTGTGAAGGGCAGGGCGGGAGAGGTGTGAAGGGACAAGGCTGCAGAGGTGTGGAGGGACAGGGCTGGAGAGGTGTGGAGGGACAGGGCTGGAGAGGTGTGAAGGGACAGGGTTGGAGAGGTGTGAAGGGACAGGGTTGGAGAGGTGTGAAGGGCAGGGCTGGAGCGGTGTGAAGGGACAGGGCTGAAGAGGTGTGAAGGGACAGGGTTGGAGAGATGGGAAGTGGCAGGATTGGAGAGATGTGAAGGGACAGGGCTGGAGAGGTGTGAAAGGCAGGGCTGGAGAGGTGTGGAGGGACAGGGCTGGAGAGGTGTGGAGGGACAGGGCTGGAGAGGTGTGAAGGGACAGTGTTGGAGAGGTGGGAAGGGCAGGGCTGGAGAGGTGTGAAGGGCAGGGCGGAGAGATGTGAAGGGACAGGACTGGAGAGGAGAGGAGGGAAGGGCATGGCTGGAGAGGTGGGAGCGGCAGGGCTGGAGAGGTGTGAAGGGACAGGGCTGAAGAGGTGTGAAGGGCAGGGCGGGAGAGGTGTGGAGGGACAGAACTGGAGAGGAGGGAACGGCCTGGCTGGAGAGGTGGGAGGGGCAGGGCTGGAGAGGTGTGAAGGGACAGGGCTGGAGAGGTGTGGAGGGACAGGTTTGGAGAGGTGTGAAGGGACAGGGTTGGAGAGGTGTGAAGGGACAGGGTTCGAGAGGTGTGAAGGGCAGGGCTGGAGCGGTGTGAAGGGACAGGGCTGAAGAGGTGTGAAGGGACATGGATGGAGAGGTGGAAAGGGTCGGGCTGGAGAGGTGGGAAGGGCAGGGTTGGAGAGGTGGGAAGGGCCTGGTTGGAGCAGTGAGAAGGGCAGGGTTTAAGAGGTGGGAAGGGCAGGGTTGGAGAGGTGGGAAGGGCCTGGTTTGAGAGGTGGGAAGGGCCTAGTTGGAGAGGTGTGAAGGGACAGGACTGGAGAGATGGGAAGGGGCAGGGTTGGAGAGATGTGAAGGGACAGGGCTGGAGAGGTGTGAAAGGCAGGGCTGGAGAGGTGTGGAGGGACAGGGCTAGAGAGGTGTGGAGGGACAGGGCTGGAGAGGTGTGAAGGGACAGGGTTGGAGAGATGGGAAGTGGCAGGGTTGGAGAGATGTGAAGGGACAGGGCTGGAGAGGTGTGGAGGGACAGGGCTGGAGAGGTGTGAAGGGACAGGGTTGGAGAGGTGGGTAGGGCACGGCTGGAGAGGTGTGAAGGGCAGGGCCAGAGAGGAGAGGAGGGAAGGGCCTGGCTGGAGAGGTGGGAGGGGCAGGGCTGGAGAGGTGTGAAGGGCAGGGCTGGAGAGGTGTGAAGGGACAGGACTGGAGAGGAGAGGAGGGAAGGGCCTGGCTGGAGAGGTGGGGGGGGCAGGGCTGGAGAGGTGTGAAGGAAACGGGCTGAAGAGGTGTGGAGGGACAGGGCTGGAGAGGTGTGGAGGGACAGGGCTGGAGAGGTGTTGAGGGACAGGGCTGGAGAGGTGTGGAGGGACAGGGCTGAAGAGGTGTGAAGGGACAGGGCTGGAGAGGTGGGAAGGGCAGGACTGGTGAGGTGGAAAGGGCCTGGCTGGAGAGGTGGGAAGGGCACGGCTGGAGAGGTGCGAAGGGCCTGGTTGGAGCAGTGAGAAGGGCAGGGTTCAATAGGTGGGAAGGGCAGGGTTGGAGAGGTGGGAAGGGCCTGGTTGGAGAGGTGTGAAGGGACAGGACTGGAGAGATGGGAAGTGGCAGGGTTGGAGAGGTGTGAAGGGACAGGGCTGGAGTGGAGGGAAGGGCCTGGCTGGAGAGGTGGGAGGGGCAGGGATGGAGAGGTGTGAAGGAAAGGGCTGGAGAGGTCTGAAGGGCAGGGCTAGAGAGTTGCAGAGGGACAGGGCTGGAGAGGAGGGACGAGCAGGGTTGGAGAGGTGGGAAGGGCCTGGTTGGAGCAGTGAGCAGGGCAGGGTTCGAGAGGTGGGAAGGGCAGGGCTGGAGAGGTGTGAAGGGACAGGGCTGGAGAGGTGTGAAGGGACAGGGCTGGAGAGGTCTGAAGGGCAGGGCTAGAGAGTTGCGGAGGGACAAGGCTGGAGAGGAGGGACGAGCAGGGCTGTAGAGGTGGAAAGGGCCTGGCTGAGTGGCTGGAGAGGTGGGAAGGGCAGGGTTGGAGAGGTGGGAAGGGCCTGGTTGGAGCAGTGAGCAGGGCAGGTTTCGAGAGGTGGGAAGGGCAGGGTTGGATAGGTGGGAAGAGCCTGGTTGGAGAGGTGTGAATGGACAGGACTGGAGCGATGGGAAGTGGCAGAGTTGGAGAGGTGTGAAGGGACAGGGTTGGAGCAGTGGGAAGGGACAGGGTTGGAGAGGTGGGAAAGGCAGGGCTGGAGAGGTGTGAAGAGCAGGGCTGGAGAGGTGTGAAGGGACAGGGCTGGAGAGGTGTGAGGGGACAGGGCTGGAGAGGTGTGAAGGGACAGGGTTGGAGAGGTGGGAAAGGCAGGGCTGAAGAGGTGTGAAGAGCAGGGCTGGAGAGGTGTGAAGGGACAGGGCTGGAGAGGTGTGAAGGGCAGGGCTGGAGAGGTGTGGAGGGTCAGGGCTGGAGAGGTGTGAAGGGACAGGGTTGGAGAGGTGTGAAGGGACAGGGCTGGAGAGGTGTGAAGGGACAGAGCTGGAAAGGTGTGGAGGGACAGGGCTGGAGAGGTGTGGAGGGACAGGGCTGGAGAGGTGTGAAGGGACAGGGTTGGAGAGGTGGGAAGGCCAGGGCTGGAGAGGTGTGAAGGGACAGGACTGGAGAGGAGAGGAGAGGAGGGAAGGGCATGGCTGGAGAGGTAGGAGGGGCAGGGCTGCATAGGTGGGAAGAGCCTGGTTGGAGAGGTGTGAATGGACAGGACTGGAGCGATGGGAAGTGGCAGAGTTGGAGAGGTGTGAAGGGACAGGGTTGGAGCAGTGGGAAGGGACAGGGTTGGAGAGGTGGGAAAGGCAGGGCTGGAGAGGTGTGAAGAGCAGGGCTGGAGAGGTGTGAAGGGACAGGGCTGGAGAGGTGTGAAGGGACAGAGCTGGAGAGGTGTGAAGGGCAGGGCTGGAGAGGTGTGAAGGGACAGGGCTGGAGAGGTGTGAAGGGACAGGGTTGGAGAGGTGGGAAAGGCAGGGCTGAAGAGGTGTGAAGAGCAGGGCTGGAGAGGTGTGAAGGGACAGGGCTGGAGAGGTGTGAAGGGACAGAGCTGGAGAGGTGGGAAGGGCAGGGCTGGAGAGGTGTGGAGGGTCAGGGCTGGAGAGGTGTGAAGGGACAGGGTTGGAGAGATGGGAAGTGGCAGGGTTGGAGAGATGTGAAGGGACAGGGCTGGAGAGGTGTGAAAGGCAGGGCTGGAGAGGTGTGGAGGGACAGGGCTGGAGAGGTGTGGAGGGACAGGGCTGGAGAGGTGTGAAGGGACAGGGTTGGAGAGGTGGGAAGGGCAGGGCTGGAGAGGTGTGAAGGGCAGGGCGGAGAGGTGTGAAGGGACAGGACTGGAGAGGAGAGGAGGGAAGGGCATGGCTGGAGAGGTGGGAGGGGCAGGGCTGGAGAGGTGTGAAGGGACAGGGCTGAAGAGGTGTGAAGGGCAGGGCTGGACAGGTGTGGAGGGACAGGGCTGGAGAGGTGTGAAGGGACAGGGTTGGAGAGGTGTGAAGGGCAGGGCTGGAGAGGTGTGAAGGGACAGAACTGGATAGGAGGGAACGGCCTGGCTGGAGAGGTGGGAGGGGCAGGGCTGGAGAGGTGTGAAGGGACAGGGCTGGAGAGGTGTGGAGGGACAGGTTTGGAGAGGTGTGAAGGGACAGGGTTGGAGAGGTATGAAGGGACAGGGTTCGAGAGGTGTGAAGGGCAGGGCTGGAGCGGTGTGAAGGGACAGGGCTGAAGAGGTGTGAAGGGACATGGATGGAGAGGTGGAAAGGGTCGGGCTGGAGAGGTGGGAAGGGCAGGGTTGGAGAGGTGGGAAGGGCCTGGTTGTAGCAGTGAGAAGGGCAGGGTTTAAGAGGTGGGAAGGGCAGGGTTGGAAAGGTGGGAAGGGCCTGGTTTTAGAGGTGGGACGGGCCTGGTTGGAGAGATGTGAAGGGACAGGGCTGGAGAGGTGTGAAAGGCAGGGCTGGAGAGGTGTGGAGGGACAGGGCTGGAGAGGTGTGGAGGGACAGGGCTGGAGAGGTGTGAAGGGACAGGGTTGGAGAGATGGGATGTGGCAGGGTTGGAGAGATGTGAAGGGACAGGGCTGGAGAGGTGTGGAGGGACAGGGTTGGAGAGGTGGGAAGGGCAGGGCTGGAGAGGTGTGAAGGGCAGGGCCGGAGAGGAGAGGAGGGAAGGGCCTGGCTGGAGAGGTGGGAGGGGCAGGGCTGGAGAGGTGTGAAGGGCAGGGCTGGAGAGGTGTGAAGGGACAGGACTGGAGAGGAGAGGAGGGAAGGGCCTGGCTGGAGAGGTGGGGGGGCAGGGCTGGAGAGGTGTGAAGGAAACGGGCTGAAGAGGTGTGGAGGGACAGGGCTGGAGAGGTGTGGAGGGACAGGGCTGGAGAGGTGTGGAGGGACAGGGCTGGAGAGGTGTGGAGGGACAGGGCTGAAGAGGTGTGAAGGGACAGGGCTGAAGCGGTGGGAAGGGACAGGGCTGGAGAGGTGGGAAGGGCAGGACTGGAGAGGTGGAAAGGGCCTGGCTGGAGAGGTGGGAAGGGCACGGCTGGAGAGGTGCGAAGGGCCTGGTTGGAGCAGTGAGAAGGGCAGGGTTCAAGAGGTGGGAAGGGCAGGGTTGGAGAGGTGGGAAGGGCCTGGTTGGAGAGGTGTGAAGGGACAGGACTGGAGAGATGGGAAGTGGCAGGGTTGGAGAGGTGTGAAGGGACAGGGCTGGAGTGGAGGGAAGGGCCTGGCTGGAGAGGTGGGAGGGGCAGGGCTGAAGAGGTGTGAAGGGACAGGGCTGGAGAGGTCTGAAGGGCAGGGCTAGAGAGTTGCGCAGGGACAGGGCTGTAGAGGAGGGACGAGCAGGGCTGTAGAGGTGGAAAGGGCCTGGCTGAGTGGCTGGAGAGGTGGGAAGGGCAGGGTTGGAGAGGTGGAAGGGCCTGGTTGGAGCAGTGAGCAGGGCAGGGTTCGAGAGGTGGGAAGGGCAGGGTTGGATAGGTGGGAAGAGCCTGGTTGGAGAGGTGTGAATGGACAGGACTGGAGCGATGGGAAGTGGCAGAGTTGGAGAGGTGTGAAGGGACAGGGTTGGAGCAGTGGGAAGGGACAGGGTTGGAGAGGTGGGAGAGGCAGGGCTGGAGAGGTGTGAAGAGCAGGGCTGGAGAGGTGTGAAGGGACAGGGCTGGAGAGGTGTGAAGGGACAGGGCTGGAGAGGTGTGAAGGGACAGGGTTGGAGAGGTGGGAAAGGCAGGGCTGAAGAGGTGTGAAGAGCAGGGCTGGAGAGGTGTGAAGGGACAAGGCTGGAGAGGTGTGAAGGGACAGAGCTGGAGAGGTGTGAAGGGCAGGGCTGGAGAGGTGTGGAGGGTCAGGGCTGGAGAGGTGTGAAGGGACAGGGTTGGAGAGATGGGAAGTGGCAGGGTTGGAGAGATGTGAAGGGACAGGGCTGGAGAGGTGTGAAAGGCAGGGCTGGAGAGGTGTGAAGGGCAGGGCTGGAGAGGTGTGGAGGGACAGGGCTGGAGAGGTGTGAAGGGACAGGGTTGGAGAGGTGGGAAGGGCAGGGCTGGAGAGGTGTGAAGGGCAGGGCGGAGAGGTGTGAAGGGACAGGACTGGAGAGGAGAGGAGGGAAGGGCATGGCTGGAGAGGTGGGAGGGGCAGGGCTGGAGAGGTGTGAAGGGACAGGGCCGAAGAGGTGTGAAGGGACAGGGCTGGAGAGGTGTGGAGGGACAGGGCTGGAGAGGTGTGAAGGGACAGGGTTGGAGAGGTGTGAAGGGCAGGGCTGGAGAGGTGTGAAGGGACAGGGCTGCAGAGGTGTGGAGGGACAGGGCTAGAGAGGTGTGGAGGGACAGGGCTGGAGATTTGTGAAGGGGCAGGGCTGGAGAGGTGTGAAGGGCAGGGCTGGAGAGGTGTGAAGGGACAGGGCTGAAGAGGTGTGAAGGGACAGGCTGGAGAGGTGTGAGTGCAGGGCTGGAGAGGTGTGAAGGGACAGGAATGAAGAGGTGTGAAGGGACAGGGCTGGAGAGGTGGGAAGGGACAGGACTGGAGAGGTGGAAAGGGCCTGGCTGAGTGGCTGGAGAGGTGGGAAGGGCAGGGTTGGAGAGGTGGGAAGGGCCTGGTTGGAGCAGTGAGAAGGGCAGGGTTCAAGAGGTGGGAAGGGCAGGGTTGGAGAGGTGGGGAGGGCCCTAGTTGGAGCAGTGAGAAGGGCAGGGTTCAAGAGGTGGGAAGGGCCTGCTTGGAGAGGTGGGAGGGGCAGGGCTGGAGAGGTGTGAAGGGACAGGGCTTGAGAGGTGTGAAGGGCAGGGCTAGAGAGGTGTGGAGTGACAGGGCTGGAGAGGTGTGAAGGGACAGGGTTGGAGAGGTGTGAAGGGACAGGGCTGGAGAGGTGTGAAGGGACAGGGCTGGAGAGATGGGAAGTGGCAGGGTTGGAGAGGTGTGAAGGGACAGGGCTGGAGAGGAGGGAAGGGCCTGGCTGGAGAATTGGGAGGGGCAGGGCTGGAGAGGTGTGAAGGGACAGGGCTGGAGAGGTGTGAAGGGCAGGGCTGGAGAGGTGTGAAGGGACAGGGCTGGAGAGGTGAGAAGGGCAGAGCTGGAGAGGTGGGAAGGGCAGGGCTGGAGAGGTGGAAATGGCCTGGCTGAGTGGCTGGGGAGGTGGGAAGGGCAGAGTTGGAGAGGTGGGAAGGGCAGGGTTGGAGAGGTGGGAAGGGCCTGGTTGGAGCAGTGAGAAGGGCAGGGTTCGAGAGGTGGGAAGGGCCTGGTTGGAGAGGTGTGAATGGACAGGGTTGGAGCAGTGGGAAGGGGCAGGGTTGGAGCAGTGGGAAGGGGTAGGGTTGGGGCAGTGGCTAGGGTCTGGCTGTAGAGGTGGGAGGGGCAGGGCTGGAGAGGTGTGAAGGGACAGGGCTGGAGAGGTGGGAGCATGAGGGGTTGTTCAGGAGGGAGATGGCGCAGCTATTTCTAATCTCTTATTAATGGCGGAAAGATTAAAGCAGCTCGGCGGCAAAACATCCAGAGATCGATATTTAATTCATGAGGCATCGATCGCCGGCTTTCACCTTCGCCCCCACCTGGGATCCTAGCAGGCTGTTGAGGTTGTGCGGAAGGGAGGGGGGTGGGGGCAGACGGAGATACTGAATCACAAACAACACTTAGGGAAAATACATCTCACTACATTAACTGAGCCTCAGCCTCTGCAGGAGGAGTGAGTGCAGGGGTGGGATGGAGAGCAGTGGGGGAGAGGCGAGAGGGGAGGTGCAGGGGAGGGCTGGGAGAGAGCGAGAGGGAGCCACTGGGGACAGGAAGAGAGAAGGGCTAGTGGAAAGAGGAGTGGGAAGGCAAGGCGAAAAGAGGAAATGCGGCTGCCAGAGGGCGGCCCCCCTTAGTTCCATTTGGGCGTTTTCCCACCCCCACTCTCTACTACGGGACTCCAGGAGGAGTCCCCTTACAGGGCAAGCCAGACACGTCATGTCCGGCGCGCCGGGGGATGGGGAGGGTATTTAGGCCTCCCCCCTCCATTTTAGTTCCTCTTTGTTGCCTGTCGCGCCGTCTGGAGGGGTCACCTCAAGAGAGTTGCACGCCATCTGGACACGCAGGGGAATGGGACTTCGAGTCCACAGCAGGCCGCCGAGCAGGGGAGCAATGGGGTCCATCTAAGTTAGGTGAGCTAGTCCATGTTCGGAGCCCCCACTTTTTAGGCAATTAGTTTGGACCCTGCATGGTGGAGCGTAGCTTAAACCGATATTTTCGCTCCACCATATTCAGTTGATTCCCTCCTTTGCTCCCCCCCCCGGGTCGCGCTGTCCGGACGTGTCGTGCGAGTTCAGAGCCGCTCTCAACTTAGTTGACCGTGAGCTTTGCCCATGCACCATTGTCCCTGTGCGGGACAGGGCCACATTACGGCCGGCTGCTTCACCCGGGCACAGGGAGTTGGTCACACTTCAACTCGCTGGCAGCCCGTGGGGGGGCTTCTGGTCCTGGGTTGGGCCTGGCGTTGCCCTCAGCTGCAGGGTGACTCACCCGGGAGCAAAAGGGCCTCGGATATGAAGTTGGGGCCTGCCTTTTGGCCGATGTGGCTGTGGGATTAGCCCGGCTTGGCAGAGTAGGAAGTTGAACGGCCGCCCATGTCCTGGGTCTCCTGGCGTTCCCCCGAGGGGGCCGTGTGCCTGCCTTATTTTCAGTGGCATTCTCCCCAGCCCCCGCTGAAGTGCCTGGGGCGCACCGAGCAGACCGCCAGTAGGGGCTGCGGACCTGCCTCATCTGCTAGCAGTGCGGTGCTGCACCGGGCCGCCGCTCGGGTCACAGGGCTTCTTGGCGCCAGAGCAGCAAGAGGGCATCGGCCCAACAACCGCGCGGGCAGAGCACTGCCAAAGGGTCGGCCAGTGCCACCCGAGGAAGGTTCCTGTGGGGGCTCGTTGCTCCGATCCCCGCAATACGCGGGATTGGGCTTGTTGTGGTGCGCCGTCTTCCTTGCCAGAGTCCTCGAGTTATTGCCGCCGGGCGATTTCTTGTGTGGGCTTTGAAGGGGTTTGTTAACTTTTGTGGCCTGGATGCCGAGGTTGCAGGGTTGTGGTCACCAAGTAGCACATGGCGCGGGGGTGCCCCCCCTGCACGCGACACAATTTTGAAATTTAGCCGCTTGCCAGGGGCCTAGCGGCGCGGTCCGGGTTGGGGACCCAGGGCTCCTGTTGGGGATCCGCGGGCCTGCTGGCACTCCCGCTGGCGGCCTAGTAGGTTCATTGGAACCTGTAGAACAAGGAGACAGGGTACGGATGCCTAGCCTCCCAATGGATACAAAACGTGCTCTGGGGCTGTCTCTTGGTGGGCTTACTCCTCTGCCCACATTCTCCTAAGAGCCCTTGCCACTTCGCTTGGGGGTATGCCTGTTGCGTGGCCCTCCCCGGGTGGCCTGCTGTGTTGCCCGGTCGAACGGGTGCCACGTGGGTGACCAGAGTGCACCACCGCTCAGGCCCCCTACTTCACATGCTGCCTTCAGCTCAGGCCTCCATTATTGATGTGTCATTGGTGCACGGGCAGACGGTGTGTGAGGCGAGTTGGTGGCTCGACGATGAGTCACCGCACAGACTGGTGTGTCAGTGTCTGAGCTAACAGCACAGCCCTTCCCCCCTGATTGTGTCAGGGATAACATTTTCAGGCCGAGCGGGTGGCTCCAGCCACCGCATATTTGTCTGCGTTGTCCGATAGCGGGGGCAAAGGGAAGCAGCGCATGCGGAGGGCCCGCGGCCTTGTGTGCCCGGGCCCAGGCGAGTCTTTCCATTACCTGTGCTGCCAGTCTCTTCGCTTTGGCGCAGACCTGCATGCTTGTTAGGGGAGAGGTTTACTTTCACGGGGGACAGGTGTACTGTCTTTTGCACGCCCTCTACATGTATCTGGGCCCGATTTTCACGCAGCCAGCAGCGCGTGCAGGAGGGTATGGCGTTGCTGCTTGGCGATTCAGTGCTCTGCACCATGAGCGTAGAAGGTACAGTGGGAACTTCTGCAGATTTATAGCTTAGTTGGTTATAGCTCCTGTCTGGCAAACAGGAGATCCTGAGTTCGGATCTCAGCAGTGCCTGGTGTTTGGAGCTTAACAGTGCTTCCCGAGTCCTAACCATTAGCTCCTGCCCCCTGAGCACCTGTGTAGGGGGCGCCGGCATCTCGGGGACGCCGGGCTCGGTCAGCTGCATTCAGACTCAGCTGTTGTCTCTGACAGGGCCTATCTCCCATGAAGTCATGAAGATTGTTTTAGTGCGTGTTTATGCACACTCCCTCGCTAAACATGGCTCTGAAAGTGCCCTTCACTGGTCCGGTGAAAAGGGTGCACATACGGGTCGTATTATGGGTTCGCGCGATCTGAGAGTGCGTGGACATTAAAATATACACTTTATAAATGTATAATCAGGGTTCGCATTGGACTAACAGTACACAAGTGTCCCCCTGCAGAAGGTAAAGATGCAGCAAGCGAGAGGGTTTATCCTGCAGCTCGAGTGCTAGTGGAACATTTACAAATGTTCATGTGTATCATTTAGAATATCAGGTAATATAAATCATGCTATCAATACATAACTCCAGGTTAAAAGGCTCTCTTGTGCGGATATCAAGAAAGAGCTTTTTAAAATGTTTCTGAAGCATTGTACAATTTTAACGGTGCATGGGGAATGCCTCATTGTCACATCCTACAGCATACAGATGCAACTGCGCATTGGTGTGATCATGTTATGTGGATGCCCAGGTCAGACTTCCCTTGTGGGGTATCCCCTAACGCTGCTAGTCTCCAATGCTCCTTGGGGGGCGTGAAAGTGGGAAGGTTTGGAACTGTTATCTAACGTCAAAGTGACTCATCATCGATCAGGCACAACCCTATCATCTCAGGAATTGAAGCGTTTTCAAGATTTTACAACAAAGCCATAGTAGTGGCTTGTCGCAGGCCAGCAGTTAGGTGGGGGGACTGGTTGAGACTGGAGGCGGGAGGCCTCTCTGAGCGCCTGTGTGCGTTCACTGAACGATTATCAGTCAGGGCCCTTACCCAAGCACTGCAAAACATAATGCCCTCCTCGGTCAGATGGGTTTGCATTAGCGATATAACACTCTTAGTAATGCAATCAAGCTATCCCTACATAACCCAGCTTAAAATGCTCTTAAAAGGTCAGATATTAAGCTAAAAAAGATTGTCAGGTGGTGCCCGCGTAACAATTGGGTGGTATGACTATGACCGGGACTTCTGGAAGAAAATGGCCTTATGTCCAGAGCTAGGGTCCCTTAAAGTCAGAAACGTTTTAATGCATGGGGAATATGGGCGCTGGATGTAGGAGAGTAGGGTCTGCTATCATATGGTCACCCCAAATTTTTGCTTTTTGCTTCACTGGTTTCTGACGAATTGAGGCTGTGGGCCTGCTAATCAGACCCCCAGCCTGCTGTTCTCTCTGCTAAATTGACACTATGCACTTTAGGTGCATGACCCATTGGAACTGGATCACCCTGTGAGCCCCTGTACTAGTGTACCCTAGGTACTCAGGGCATTGGTGTATCTGAGGCCTACCAGGGCTGAAGCATGTATTGTGCCACCCCTGGCCTGGCCTAACAAATTTGACACAACTGGCTGATCACTCAGCTGGGGTAAGTTGGTGTAACCACCTCTTACTTAGGTGTAGTATGTCTATACCTAACCTTAAATGGGACACATGTTAACCTATAAGTCACTCCTATGGCAGGCCTTAACAATCCTGAAGGCAGAGTGCTTGGTTTCATGTGAGATGGTGCTCTGGCATGAGCTGAGCCTGTCTGCAGTGGTCGGAACAACTTCCTTCTACCGTTTCCAGATATCGCCATACCATATACTCTTAAGTGCATTATGAACCTCGTGGTTAAATGCTATCTTTGGTTTGGCTTTATCAATACATGTCGAGTAAGGTGTCATACGAATTGGAATACTAACCCCTCGCCAATTCTGGCGACGGGGTTAGCATTCCACCCTCCTAGAGGGACACGACATGTACAGAACCTGAAACCCGGGTAAAATCAGACATAGCCTCAGCTCCACAAAATGGACGCTGCCACCACAGACACAAGTCTGCCCTCCTGCTGCTGGGAGTCCTTCCAGCTTGGGAGACGTGGACAAAGGGTTTCCTGCCAGGGGAGGTGCGAGCACCACCCCAGACAGGATTTTGTGTATTGGTCAGGTAGGGCTTGAAAGGAAACAGACATGCCTGAGGCTCACAAGGAGCCTCGGTGCATATGCCAGTTCAATCCGGTCCTGGGGCACACCAGCTCCAGACCTGGGGCGAGCTGGACAAAGGATTGGGGGTGTAACCACCCCCCTTCCTGGTCCCACCCTTAGGGAGGGACCTAGCAGGTAGTCCGGCCCCTAGAATCCGCTTAAAGGTAGGAGCTGTGTCCAAAGACTTCAGAAATCCTGGAATCAACTTGAAACTAAGAAGAAGACGGGAACTTCGACGTTCTGCTGCACAGAAGACTGAAGGAAATCTCCCCTATGGTCAGGGAGTGACCATCTTGCTAACGCAAGCACCATCCAGCGAATCGACATCTGCTTTGCCGCCGCCTCCCGCTGGAGCCCGAGCCCAGAGACCGACAAGGACTGGACCTCTAGACCTCTCACCGCCCGATCCACAGTCCCTGCAAAGAGGGGACCCGTGGAGGCACCGAGACCCGTGGAGCCAGCCATCTTAAAAGACACTCGACTAGCTGAAAGCGTGACAACAGAGGCTCCCTCCAAGTTGTGCTTTGGGTCCTGAGAAGCCCAAAATCCGAGCAGCATCTGCACCAAAGGTGAGCCCTCCAGCATCTCCACGATCTGCGTGGGGCCCCTCTGCACTTCGCGACTTGACGCGCCTAACCGGTTACTGGTCCGTTGACTAGTGGCCATCTTGGCGACCATCTTGAAAAACTACGACACTGGTCTGGTTGCTCCAGACTGGCCCCTGCTTCCCTCCAAAGGAGCAGCCCCTCTGACCTTGCTGGTCAGAGCTAACAGCTTTCTTCACTTCCTGCGACTCCTGCTTTTGCCAAGGCTTGTTTGCTTCTTCTGAGTCGCCAACACTGCCGACAGCGAGAGCCTTCGTGGGACAGCTCGTGAACCGACTCCTGGACGTCGTCGACCTTTAGGGGCCACGTGGCTGCAGAGACAAGCTACACCTCTTCACCTGTTTGCACCCGACATCGCCTGGTACCTACCTGGTGCCACGCCGGTCACTGGCTAGTGACTGTGAACACTGTCCCCTCTGCTTACAGGTCTTCTACACTTCCGATCCAACCTTGGATCCACCGCATCTCTTCTGGACCGACCGCCTGCAGCATCTTTGTCGTCAGGCTCCATTGAACAGATAGACGAAACCCGACGCACTTCGAGCCCTATGCACCCGCTTCCTGTGGGTGAGGTAAAGCTGGCACTCCGGTGCACAAGTGTAGAGTAACATCTCTAATGTCTAGGTTTGAAGTCTTGAATTCGTAGTCCAACCAGAAGACCCTTCTAGCAGTAACTTTTGAACAATTACGCACCAATTGAAAACCTATGGGCGCCCGCGTGTAACTTTCCTCACTGCACACGCGACCCGTGGACCTCCTGGTCACTAACTAAAGTTAGCTCCTTGTAGGCCCAGCGATTCTAGAGGCCCTAGGCCTTCTCCCTTTCCTGTTCGTGGTACTTATACCACTATTTTAGTATATGGTTTGAGCGGCCACCAGGGCCTATCCATATAAAGTGCAACTTTCGTATATTGTAATACTTTCTTGTTTAACGATTTGTGCTCCTGTGCTCATAAAGAGTCTAGGGGATACTTTGAGTAATAAATACATATATATTTTGAATATATATCTGTGTGGTGTCCTTTCATTAGTATAAAGGGGGGTTACATATGGTAAAACAGCTTGCTTAACACGCCTAAACGAGTTTAGCCTCAAAGACTGCTTAGCCTACGCTACCACTAGGGCAGCTGGTCCGAAAAGGTTGACTTACAACCACACCATAAGGGTTGCTTGGCATGGTACAAGGTGGTCACTTTAATTAGTGAACATCATATACCAGGCCAACTTCTCACATTGGTGAGCAGCGGTTGGGATTTGAGCTTGCTGTTGTTTTACCTCTGTAATCTCTTTGTTACCAATTGAAAGATCATACAGGTACCTTTAGGTACATATAAAACAAGTTAGTTATATACTTAAGTTCTACTGAAATTAGTTGTTGTAGAGAAAAGGGAGTAGCACACCCTGACTACAACTACTAGATAGGTTTAGTAGGAAAACCCAAGTGTAGGTAGTTGCAACACTTCCACCCACACTTAAGAGCAATGGCTGGGGCAGAGGGGTCCAAGGTACCCATCTCTGTCGAGAGTGACCCCCAGAGGGCACCATCCATCTTTGCTACCCTAAACCAGAACGAGCTCAGGCAGTTGGCTAATTCTAGGGGCCTTAAACAGCCCAAGAACCCTACCTCTGCTGAACTCAGAGAACTCTTGCAAACTGATGAAGATCAGAGAGCTCTCAAGAAAGCCTCCCAGTTAGGCCCCTCAGGGACTGGAAAAGGAGGCCCTCCCTCTGAAGATGCTACTGAAGCACCCCTTTTTAACAGTCACCCCTTAGGTGAGAATCAGACTACAGAGGATGAGGATCAGCATAGGGACGAGAATGCCAAGGGGGATGAGTCTGATAATAGTAGTGATTCTGATGGGAGAAATAGCCCAGTGCCAGGTATTATACTTGGCCCAGCTAACTTAAGACTATTTGGGAATGACAATGGGTTCCCCCCATCGAGTTTCCCCAGTGGACTTAACCAGGGGTTTGGGAGGCAGAGGAATCACTCAGGTGACTTTAATGCCTCTCATGCCTCTAGAGGCTCTCGGGGTCAGTCCAGAAGAAGGATGACCAGCCCTCAGAGGAGGGAGCATGAGGCCAGAATGCAGGAAGCTCAGCTGAGGATCAGGAAACAGGAGCTAGAAGTAGCCCTGATGGAAGAGAAACTGAACAAAGCTAGGCAACCTAGAGAGAGTGGGTCTATACCCACTGGTGGCAGCATTGTCCCTAGGGACAAAGATAGGGTCTTTGATAATAGGAACCTGTCCAAGGTTGTGCCCCCCTACAAAAGTGGGGATGATATCCACAAATGGATGACTGCTCTTGAGAGAGCCTGCAAAGTACATCAGGTTCCTGAGGACCAGTGGGCAGCAATCTTATGGCTCTCCTTTGAAGGTAGAGGCAGAGATAGACTCCTCACTGTTAGAGAGGAGGATGTCAGAAACTACAGAGCCCTGAAGAGTGTCCTAGTTGATGGGTTAGGCTTTACCACTGAGCAGTACAGGTTAATGTTCAGAGATACCCAGAAGGCACAGACTCAGGACTGGTCTGAATATGTTGAATGTGCCACTAAGGCTTTGGAGGGTTGGTTGCTGGGAAGTAAGGTTTCAGATTATACAGGATTGTACAATTTGATGATGAGAGAACAGATTTTAAATAACTGTCAAAACCAGTAACTGCATCAACACTTGGTTGACTCGGATCTGACCTCTCCCCAAGAATTGGGAAAGAAGGCAGACAAATGGGTCAGAACCAGGGTTAAGCAAAAGAACCAGGACCAGGGCCAAGGGGGTGATCAGAAGAAAACAGACCAAAAGGGTAATGACCAGAAATCCAAAGACCAGAAGTCTTCAACAGGGCCCCAAACTAGTACTAATGAGGGTGGGTCCCAACAATCTAAAGGAAAGAAGAAAGAAGGTCCAAAGAAATCCTGGTGCAAATCTTGCAAGAATACAACTCACTGGACTAGTGATTGTAAGAAGGGTGGAGCCCCCAACACTGTTGCCCCTAAGGCACCTGCTCCCAGTAGTACTGTTAGCAGTGTTGGTCCCCAGACAAAGGGTGTAGTGGGAATCACTATGGGAACTGAAGGAGATTCTGACCTAGACAGAACCCTTACACAGGCAGTCTTGATCTGTGATGGGGACATGGATTTGTCCCTGACTGTGAGCCCCAGTAATCTGGGCAAGTACAGACAGACTCCATTGATTAATACAAAAGTGGCTCAAGCCTACAGGGACACATGTGCCAGTGTCACTATGGTGACACCAGGCTTTGTGGATCCTGGACAGTACATACCAGGTGAGAATTACCTGGTGACCAATGCCAGCAATACCACTACTTCCCATAGTGTGGCTATTATTAACTTCTCGTGGGGAGGGGTAACTGGCCTCAAAAGGGTTGTGGTTAGTGCAGACCTCCCAGTAGAATGTTTGTTGGGCAATGACCTAGAGAGTTCTCTATGGTCAGAAGTGGAGTACTGGACATATGCAGAGATGTTAGGTATATCACCACATGTCCTTGCTGTGACCAGGTCACAGGCCAAAAAGTGCCTTACTGAACCTCAGGTCTTGGATCCTGGAACAATGGACCAAGCACCTTCCAAGAAGAAGAACAGGAGGGTTAAGGCTGTGCCTTCCCCCCTGCGTCCAAGTGATGATCAGTCTTCCCAGGAGGATGATCTCAAGAACCTTGAAGGAACTGTCCCTGAAGAGCTTGAACCTGACCAGGTTGAGTTTCTGGGGACAGGGGGACCTTCTAGGGCTGACTTGGGGCAGGCTCAGTTATCCTGTCCATCTCTTGAACCCCTCAGACAGCTGGCTGCTGCTGAGGCTGCTGGGAATGCTCAAGGTACCCATAAAGTATATTGGGATGATGGGCTCCTTTATTCAGAGGCTAGAGACCCACAACCTGGTGCAACCAGGAGGTTGGTTATACCTCTGCAATTTAGGGGCTTCCTTCTTACCTTGGCCCATGATATTCCTCTAGCAGGACACTTAGGCCAGAACAAGACTTGGGACAGGCTTGTCCCTCACTTTCACTGGCCTCACATGAATGAAGATACCAAGGAGTTTTGTCGCTCCTCACTGTTAGAGAGGAGGATGTCAGAAACTACAGAGCCCTGAAGAGTGTCCTGGTTGATGGGTTAGGCTTAACCACTGAGCAGTACAGGTTAATGTTCAGAGATACCCAGAAGGCACAGACTCAGGACTGGTCTGAATACATTGAATGTGCCACTAAGGATTTGGAGGGTTGGTTGCTGGGAAGTAAGGTTTCAGATTATACAGGATTGTACAATTTGATGATGAGAGAACAGATTTTAAATAACTGTCAAAACCAGCAACTGCATCAACACTTGGTTGACTCGGATCTGACCTCTCCCCAAGAATTGGGAAAGAAGGCAGACAAATGGGGCAGAACCAGGGTTAAGCAAAAGAACCAGAACCAGGGCCAAGGGGGTGATCAGAAGAAAACAGACCAAAAGGGTAATGACCAGAAATCCAAAGACCAGAAGTCTTCAACAGGGCCCCAAACTAGTACTAATGAGGGTGGGTCCCAACAATCTAAAGGAAAGAAGAAAGAAGGTCCAAAGAAACCCTGGTGCAAATCTTGCAAGAATACAACTCACTGGACTAGTGATTGTAAGAAGGGTGGAGCCCCCAACACTGTTGCCCCTAAGGCACCTGCTCCCAGTAGTACTGTTAGCAGTGTTGGTCCCCAGACAAAGGGTGTAGTGGGAATCACTATGGGAACTGAAGGAGATTCTGACCTAGACAGAACCCTTACACAGGCAGTCTTGATCTGTGATGGGGACAAGGATTTGTCCCTGACTGTGAGCCCCAGTAATCTGGGCAAGTACAGACAGACTCCAATGATTAATACAAAAGTGGCTCAAGCCTACAGGGACACATGTGCCAGTGTCACTATGGTGACACCAGGCTTTGTGGACCCTGGACAGTACATACCAGGTGAGAACTACCTGGTGACCAATGCCAGCAATGCCACTACTTCACATAGTGTGGCAGTTGTTAACTTCTCATGGGGAGGGGTAACTGGCCTCAAAAGGGTTGTGGTTAGTGCAGACCTCCCAGTAGAATGTTTGTTGGGCAATGACCTAGAGAGTTCTCTATGGTCAGAAGTGGAGTACAGGACACATGCAGAGATGTTAGGTATATCACCACATGTCCTTGCTGTGACCAGGTCACAGGCCAAAAAGTGCCTTACTGAACCTCAGGTCTTGGATCCTGGAACAATGGACCAAGCACCTTCCAAGAAGAAGAACAGGAGGGTTAAGGCTGTGCCTTCCCCCCTGCGTCCAAGTGATGATCAGTCTTCCCAGGAGGATGATCTCAAGAACCTTGAAGGAACTGTCCCTGAAGAGCTTGAACCTGACCAGGTTGAGTTTCTGGGGACAGGGGGACCTTCTAGGGCTGACTTGGGGCAGGCTCAGTTATCCTGTCCATCTCTTGAACCCCTCAGACAGCTGGCTGCTGCTGAGGCTGCTGGGAATGCTCAAGGTACCCATAAAGTATATTGGGATGATGGGCTCCTTTATTCAGAGGCTAGAGACCCAAAACCTGGTGCAACCAGGAGGGTGGTTATACCTCTGCAATTTAGGGGCTTCCTTCTTACCTTGGCCCATGATATTCCTCTAGCAGGACACTTAGGCCAGAACAAGACTTGGGACAGGCTTGTCCCTCACTTTCACTGGCCTCACATGAATGAAGATACCAAGGAGTTTTGTCGCTCCTGTGTGACCTGCCAAGCCAGTGGCAAATCAGGTGGCACAACAAAGGCCCCCCTAATACCACTACCAGTGGTGGGGGTTCCCTTTGAAAGAGTGGGGATTGATATTGTGGGTCCCATGCATCCCCCCACTGCATCTGGGCACAGATTTATACTGGTGGTAGTGGATCATGCCACCAGGTATCCAGAGGCAATTCCCCTTAGGACCACAACAGCTCCTGTTGTGGCCAGGGCCTTACTGGGAGTCTTCTCCAGAGTGGGGTTTCCTAAGGAGGTAGTTTCTGACAGAGGTGCCAACTTCATGTCAGGATACTTGGCAGCTATGTGGAAGGAATGTGGTGTCAACTACAAGTTCACCACTCCTTATCACCCACAATGCAATGGGCTTGTTGAGAGATTCAACAAGACCCTAAAGGGTATGATCAAAGGATTACCTGAAAAGCTCAGGCGAAGATGGGACATCCTTCTACCCTGCCTTCTGTTTGCTTACAGAGAGGTCCCACAAAAAGGAGTTGGCTACAGCCCCTTTGAATTGTTATTTGGGCACCCTGTAAGAGGACCCCTATGTCTGGTGAGGGAAGGATGGGAGTTACCTCTCAAAGAGCCTAAGCAAGACATAGTGGACTATGTACTTGGTCTCCGCTCCAGGATGGCTGAGTACATGGAGAAGGCATCCAAAAACCTTGAGGCAAGCCAGGCCTTACAGAAAGCTTGGCATGACCAAAAGGCTGTCTTGGTTGAGTTTCAGCCAGGACAGAAGGTATGGGTGTTGGAGCCAGTGGCCCCAGCAGCACTCCAAGAAAAATGGTCTGGACCCCATACAATCCTGGAAAAGAAGGGAGAGGTTACCTACTTGGTGGACCTAGGCACTCCCAGGAGTCCCCACAGGGTACTCCATGTTAACAGGTTAAAAGCATATGTTGACAGGGCAGACATGGGCTTGCTCATGGCTACAGATGAGGGACAGGAGGAGGAGAGTGACCCTCTCCCAGACCTGTTGTCTCAGAACCCTGAAGATGGCTCAGTTGAAGGAGTGACCCTGGGAGGCAACCTCACTGAGCATCAGCAAATTGAATGTAGACAAGTTCTACAATCATTTCAGCATATCTTCTCACTGATACCTAGTCAAACTGACTGGTGTACCCATGTGGTGGACACCGGTGACAGTCTTCCTGTGAAGAACAAACTTTACAGGCAACCTGACCATGTCAGGGACTGTATAAAGACTGAGGTACACAAGATGCTGGAGTTGAGTGTCATTGAGCCCTCAGAGAGTCCCTGCGCTAGCCCAGTGGTTCTGGTCCCCAAACCTCACACCAAAGATGGCAAGAGAGAGATGAGGTTCTGTGTGGATTACAGAGGACTCAATGCTGTCACTAGGACAGATGCACATCCTATTCCAAGGGCAGATGAGCTCATAGATAAACTAGCTTCTGCTAAGTTTTTGAGCACATTTGACTTGACAGCTGGCTATTGGCAAATCAGGTTATCTGAGGAGTCTAAGGCCAAAACAGCATTTTCAACCCCAGGAGGGCACTACCAATTTGTGGTGATGCCCTTTGGTCTAAAAAATGCACCTGCCACCTTCCAAAGGTTGGTGAATCAAGTCCTTACTGGGTTGGATGACTTTTGTGCAGCATATCTTGATGACATTGCTGTCTTTAGCTCCATCTGGGAGGATCACCTGATCCACCTGAAGAAGGTACTTAAGGCTATGCAAAAGGCAGGCCTCACTATCAAGGCTACTAAGTGTCAGATAGGGCAGAGTAAGGTTGTGTACTTGGGCCACCTTGTAGGTGGAGGCCAAGTTCAACCACTGGAGAGTAAGATACAATCCATCAAGGACTGGTCTCCTCCCACCACCCAGACTCAGGTCCGAGCTTTCTTGGGCTTGACTGGGTACTACAGGAAGTTTGTTAAGAACTATGGGTCCATTGTGACTCCTCTTAATGATCTGACATCCAAAAAGATGCCCAAAAAGGTTCAGTGGACAGTAAGCTGTCAAAAGGCATTTGATGACCTGAAGAAGGCCATGTGCTCTGCACCTATCCTGAAAAGTCCTGACTACTCCAAAGAGAGTATTGTCCAAACAGATGCTTCTGAGTTGGGTGTGGGAGCTGTGCTGTCACAACTTAATGTAGATGGTCAAGACCAACCCATTGCTTTTATTAGCAGAAGGTTGACCCCCAGAGAGAAGAATTGGTCAGCTATTGAGAGGGAAGCCTTTGCTGTGGTGTGGGCCCTGAAGAAGCTGAGGCCATACTTGTTTGGCACTCACTTCAAGATTCAGACCGACCATAAGCCCCTCTTGTGGCTAAATCAGATGAAGGGTGAAAACCCCAAACTGCTTAGGTGGTCCATTTCCCTACAGGGGATGGACTTTACAGTGGAGCACCGGCCAGGTACAGACCATGGGAATGCAGATGGTCTCTCCAGGTACTTCCACTTAGGACATGAAGACACAACTGGTCCAGGCTAGTTTAATGTCCCTGCGTTTGGGGGGGGGGTTGTGTAGGAGAGTAGGGTCTGCTATCCTATGGTCACCCCAAATTTTTGCTTTTTGCTTCACTGGTTTTTGACGTATTGAGGCTGTGGGCCTGCTAATCAGACCCCCAGCCTGCTGTTCTCTCTGCTAAATTGACACTATGCACTTTAGGTGCATGACCCATCGGAACTGGATCACCCTGTGAGCCCCTGTACTAGTGTACCCTAGGTACTCAGGGCATTGGTGTATCTGAGGCCTACCAGGGGCTGAAGCATGTATTGTGCCACCCCTGGCCTGGCCTAGCAATTTGACACAACTGGCTGATCACTCAGCTGGGGTAAGTTGGTGTATCCACCTCTTACTTAGGTGTAGTATGCCTATACCTAACCTTAAATGGGACACATGTTAACCTATAAGTCACTCCTATGGCAGGCCTTAACAATCCTGAAGGCAGAGTGCTTGGTTTCATGTGAGATGGTGCTCTGGCATGAGCTGAGCCTGTCTGCAGTGGTCGGAACAACTTCCTTCTACCGTTTCCAGATATCGCCATACCATATACTCTTAAGTGCATTATGAACCTCGCGGTTAAATGCTATCTTTGGTTTGGCTTTATCAAAACATGTCGAGTAAGGTGTCATACGAATTGGAATACTAACCCCTCGCCAATTCTGGCGACGGGGATAGCATTCCACCCTCCTAGGGGGACACAACATGTACAGAACCTGAAACCCGGGTAAAATCAGACATAGCCTCAGCTCCACAAAATGGACGCTGCCACCACAGACACAAGTCTGCCCTCCTGCTGCTGGGAGTCCTTCCAGCTTGGGAGACGTGGACAAAGGGTTTCCTGCCAGGGGAGGTGCGAGCACCACCCCAGACAGGATTTTGTGTATTGGTCAGGTAGGGCTTGAAAGGAAACAGACATGCCTGAGGCTCACAAGGAGCCTCGGTGCATATACCAGTTCATTCCGGTCCTGGGGCACACCAGCCCCAGACCTGGGGCGAGCTGGACAAAGGATTGGGGTTGTAACCACCCCCCTTCCTGGTCCCACCCTTAGGGAGGGACCTAGCAGGTAGTCCGGCCCCTAGAATCCGCTTAAAGGTAGGAGCTGTGTCCAAAGACTTCAGACATCCTGGAATCAACTTGAAACTAAGAAGAAGACGGGAACTTCGACGTTCTGCTGCACAGAAGACTGAAGGAAATCTCCCCTATGGTCAGGGAGTGACCATCTTGCTAACGCAAGCACCATCCAGCGAAGCGACGTCTGCTTTGCCGCCGCCTCCAGCCGGAGCCCGAGCCCAGAGACCAACAAGGACTGGACCTCCAGACCTCTCACCGCCCGATCCACAGTCCCTGCAAAGAGGGGACCCGTGGAGGCACCGAGACCCATGGAGCCAGCCATCTTGAAAGACACTTGACTAGCTGAAAGCGCGACAACAGAGGCTTCCTCCAAGTTGTGCTTTGGGTCCTGAGAAGCCCAACATCCGAGCAGCATCTGCACCAAAGGTGAGCCCTCCAGCATCTCCACGATCTGCTTGGGGCCCCTCTGCACTTCGCAACTCGACGCGCCTAACTGGTTACTGGTCCGTTGACTAGTGGCCATCTTGTCGACCATCTTGAAAAACTACGATGCTGGTCTGGTTGCTCCAGACTGGCCCCTGCTTCCCTCCAAAGGAGCCGCCCCTCTGACCTTGCTGGTCAGAGCTAACAGCTTTCTTCACTTCCTGCTACTCCTGCTTTTGCCAAGGCTTGTTTGCTTCTTCTGAGTCACTGACACCGCCGACAGCGAGAGCCTGCGTGGGACAGCTCGTGAACCGACTCCTGGACGTCGTCGACCTTCAGGGGCTACGTGGCTGCAGAGACAAGCTACACCTCTTCACCTGTTTGCACCCGACATCGCCTGGTACCTACCTGGTGCCACGCCGGTCACTGGCTAGTGACTGTGAACACTGTCCCCTCTGCTTACAGGTCTTCTACACTTCCGATCCAACCTTGGATCCACCGCATCTCTTCTGGACCGACCGCCTGCAGCATCTTTGTCGTCAGGCTCCATTCAACAGATAGAAGAAACCCGACGCACTTTGAGCCCTATGCACCCGCTTCCTGTGGGTGAGGTAAAGCTGGCACTCCGGTGCACAAGTGTAGAGTAACATCTCTAATGTCTAGGTTTGAAGTCTTGAATTCGTAGTCCAACCAGAAGACCCTTCTAGCAGTAACTTTTGAACAATTACGCACCCATTGAAAACCTATGGGCGCCCGCGTGTAACTTTCCTCACTGCACACGCGACCCGTGGACCTCCTGGTCACTAACTAAAGTTAGCTCCTTGTAGGCCCAGCGATTCTAGAGGCCCTAGGCCTTCTCCCTTTCCTGTTCGTGGTACTTATACCACTATTTTAGTATATGGTTTGAGCGGCCACCAGGGCCTATCCATATAAAGTGCAACTTTCGTATATTGTAATACTTTCTTGTTTAACGATTTGTGCTCCTGTGCTCATAAAGAGTCTAGGGGATACTTTGAGTAATAAATACATATATATTTTGAATATATATCTGTGTGGTGTCCTTTCATTGGTATAAAGGGGGGTTACATATGGTAAAACAGCTTGCTTAACACGCCTAAACGAGTTTAGCCTCAAAGACTGCTTAGCCTACGCTACCACTAGGGCAGCTGGTCCGAAAAGGTTGACTTACAACCACACCATAAGGGTTGCTTGGCATGGTACAAGGTGGTCACTTTAATTAGTGAACATCATATACCAGGCCAACTTCTCACATTGGTGAGCAGCGGTTGGGATTTGAGCTTGCTGTTGTAATCTCTTTGTTACCAATTGAAAGATCATACAGGTACCTTTAGGTACATATAAAACAAGTTAGTTATATACTTAAGTTCTACTGAACTTAGTTGTTGTAGAGAAAAGGGAGTAGCACACCCTGACTACAACTACTAGATAGGTTTAGTAGGAAAACCCAAGTGTAGGTAGTTGCAACACTTCCACCCACACTTAAGAGCAATGGCTGGGGCAGAGGGGTGCAAGGTACCCATCTCTGTCGAGAGTGACCCCCAGAGGGCACCATCCATCTTTGCTACCCTAAACCAGAATGAGCTCAGGCAGTTGGCTAATTCTAGGGGCCTTAAACAGCCCAAGAACCCTACCTCTGCTGAACTCAGAGAACTCTTGCAAACTCATGAAGATCAGAGAGCTCTCAAGAAAGCCTCCCAGTTAGGCCCCTCAGGGACTGGAACAGGAGGCCCTCCTTCTGAAGATGCTCCTGAAGCACCCCTTCCTAACAGTCACCCCTTAGGTGAGAATCAGACTACAGAGGATGAGGATCAGCATAGGGACGAGAATGGCAAGGGGGATGAGTCTGACAATAGTAGTGATTCTGATGGGAGAAATAGCCCAGTGCCAGGTATTATACTTGGCCCAGCTAACTTAAGACTATTTGGGAATGACAATGGGTTCCCCCCATCGAGTTTCCCCAGTGGACTTAACCAGTGGTTTGGGAGACAGAGGAATCACTCAGGTGACTCTAATGCCTCTCATGCCTCTAGAGGCTCTCAGGGTCAGTCCAGAAGAAGGATGACCAGCCCTCAGAGGAGGGAGCATGAGGCCAGAATGCAGGAAGCTCAGCTGAGGATCAGGAAACAGGAGCTAGAAGTAGCCCTGATGGAAGAGAAACTGAACAAAGCTAGGCAACCTAGAGAGAGTGGGTCTATACCCACTGGTGGCAGCATTGTCCCTAGGGACAAAGATAGGGTCTTTGATAATAGGAACCTGTCCAAGGTTGTGCCCCCCTACAAAAGTGGGGATGATATCAACAAATGGATGACTGCTCTTGAGAGAGCCTGCAAAGTACAGCAGGTTCCTGAGGACCAGTGGGCAGCAATCTTATCGCTCTCCTTTGAAGGTAGAGGCAGAGATAGACTCCTCACTGTTAGAGAGGAGGATGTCAGAAACTACAGAGCCCTGAAGAGTGTCCTGGTTGATGGGTTAGGCTTAACCACTGAGCAGTACAGGTTAATGTTCAGAGATACCCAGAAGGCACAGACTCAGGACTGGTCTGAATACATTGAATGTGCCACTAAGGATTTGGAGGGTTGGTTGCTGGGAAGTAAGGTTTCAGATTATACAGGATTGTACAATTTGATGATGAGAGAACAGATTTTAAATAAATGTCAAAACCAGCAACTGCATCAACACTTGGTTGACTCGGATCTGACCTCTCCCCAAGAATTGGGAAAGAAGGCAGACAAATGGGGCAGAACCAGGGTTAAGCAAAAGAACCAGAACCAGGGCCAAGGGGGTGATCAGAAGAAAACAGACCAAAAGGGTAATGACCAGAAATCCAAAGACCAGAAGTCTTCAACAGGGCCCCAAACTAGTACTAATGAGGGTGGGTCCCAACAATCTAAAGGAAAGAAGAAAGAAGGTCCAAAGAAACCCTGGTGCAAATCTTGCAAGAATACAACTCACTGGACTAGTGATTGTAAGAAGGGTGGAGCCCCCAACACTGTTGCCCCTAAGGCACCTGCTCCCAGTAGTACTGTTAGCAGTGTTGGTCCCCAGACAAAGGGTGTAGTGGGAATCACTATGGGAACTGAAGGAGATTCTGACCTAGACAGAACCCTTACACAGGCAGTCTTGATCTGTGATGGGGACATGGATTTGTCCCTGACTGTGAGCCCCAGTAATCTGGGCAAGTACAGACAGACTCCATTGATTAATACAAAAGTGGCTCAAGCCTACAGGGACACATGTGCCAGTGTCACTATGGTGACACCAGGCTTTGTGGATCCTGGACAGTACATACCAGGTGAGAATTACCTGGTGACCAATGCCAGCAATACCACTACTTCCCATAGTGTGGCTATTATTAACTTCTCGTGGGGAGGGGTAACTGGCCTCAAAAGGGTTGTGGTTAGTGCAGACCTCCCAGTAGAATGTTTGTTGGGCAATGACCTAGAGAGTTCTCTATGGTCAGAAGTGGAGTACTGGACATATGCAGAGATGTTAGGTATATCACCACATGTCCTTGCTGTGACCAGGTCACAGGCCAAAAAGTGCCTTACTGAACCTCAGGTCTTGGATCCTGGAACAATGGACCAAGCACCTTCCAAGAAGAAGAACAGGAGGGTTAAGGCTGTGCCTTCCCCCCTGCGTCCAAGTGATGATCAGTCTTCCCAGGAGGATGATCTCAAGAACCTTGAAGGAACTGTCCCTGAAGAGCTTGAACCTGACCAGGTTGAGTTTCTGGGGACAGGGGGACCTTCTAGGGCTGACTTGGGGCAGGCTCAGTTATCCTGTCCATCTCTTGAACCCCTCAGACAGCTGGCTGCTGCTGAGGCTGCTGGGAATGCTCAAGGTACCCATAAAGTATATTGGGATGATGGGCTCCTTTATTCAGAGGCTAGAGACCCACAACCTGGTGCAACCAGGAGGTTGGTTATACCTCTGCAATTTAGGGGCTTCCTTCTTACCTTGGCCCATGATATTCCTCTAGCAGGACACTTAGGCCAGAACAAGACTTGGGACAGGCTTGTCCCTCACTTTCACTGGCCTCACATGAATGAAGATACCAAGGAGTTTTGTCGCTCCTCACTGTTAGAGAGGAGGATGTCAGAAACTACAGAGCCCTGAAGAGTGTCCTGGTTGATGGGTTAGGCTTAACCACTGAGCAGTACAGGTTAATGTTCAGAGATACCCAGAAGGCACAGACTCAGGACTGGTCTGAATACATTGAATGTGCCACTAAGGATTTGGAGGGTTGGTTGCTGGGAAGTAAGGTTTCAGATTATACAGGATTGTACAATTTGATGATGAGAGAACAGATTTTAAATAACTGTCAAAACCAGCAACTGCATCAACACTTGGTTGACTCGGATCTGACCTCTCCCCAAGAATTGGGAAAGAAGGCAGACAAATGGGGCAGAACCAGGGTTAAGCAAAAGAACCAGAACCAGGGCCAAGGGGGTGATCAGAAGAAAACAGACCAAAAGGGTAATGACCAGAAATCCAAAGACCAGAAGTCTTCAACAGGGCCCCAAACTAGTACTAATGAGGGTGGGTCCCAACAATCTAAAGGAAAGAAGAAAGAAGGTCCAAAGAAACCCTGGTGCAAATCTTGCAAGAATACAACTCACTGGACTAGTGATTGTAAGAAGGGTGGAGCCCCCAACACTGTTGCCCCTAAGGCACCTGCTCCCAGTAGTACTGTTAGCAGTGTTGGTCCCCAGACAAAGGGTGTAGTGGGAATCACTATGGGAACTGAAGGAGATTCTGACCTAGACAGAACCCTTACACAGGCAGTCTTGATCTGTGATGGGGACAAGGATTTGTCCCTGACTGTGAGCCCCAGTAATCTGGGCAAGTACAGACAGACTCCAATGATTAATACAAAAGTGGCTCAAGCCTACAGGGACACATGTGCCAGTGTCACTATGGTGACACCAGGCTTTGTGGACCCTGGACAGTACATACCAGGTGAGAACTACCTGGTGACCAATGCCAGCAATGCCACTACTTCACATAGTGTGGCAGTTGTTAACTTCTCATGGGGAGGGGTAACTGGCCTCAAAAGGGTTGTGGTTAGTGCAGACCTCCCAGTAGAATGTTTGTTGGGCAATGACCTAGAGAGTTCTCTATGGTCAGAAGTGGAGTACAGGACACATGCAGAGATGTTAGGTATATCACCACATGTCCTTGCTGTGACCAGGTCACAGGCCAAAAAGTGCCTTACTGAACCTCAGGTCTTGGATCCTGGAACAATGGACCAAGCACCTTCCAAGAAGAAGAACAGGAGGGTTAAGGCTGTGCCTTCCCCCCTGCGTCCAAGTGATGATCAGTCTTCCCAGGAGGATGATCTCAAGAACCTTGAAGGAACTGTCCCTGAAGAGCTTGAACCTGACCAGGTTGAGTTTCTGGGGACAGGGGGACCTTCTAGGGCTGACTTGGGGCAGGCTCAGTTATCCTGTCCATCTCTTGAACCCCTCAGACAGCTGGCTGCTGCTGAGGCTGCTGGGAATGCTCAAGGTACCCATAAAGTATATTGGGATGATGGGCTCCTTTATTCAGAGGCTAGAGACCCAAAACCTGGTGCAACCAGGAGGGTGGTTATACCTCTGCAATTTAGGGGCTTCCTTCTTACCTTGGCCCATGATATTCCTCTAGCAGGACACTTAGGCCAGAACAAGACTTGGGACAGGCTTGTCCCTCACTTTCACTGGCCTCACATGAATGAAGATACCAAGGAGTTTTGTCGCTCCTGTGTGACCTGCCAAGCCAGTGGCAAATCAGGTGGCACAACAAAGGCCCCCCTAATACCACTACCAGTGGTGGGGGTTCCCTTTGAAAGAGTGGGGATTGATATTGTGGGTCCCATGCATCCCCCCACTGCATCTGGGCACAGATTTATACTGGTGGTAGTGGATCATGCCACCAGGTATCCAGAGGCAATTCCCCTTAGGACCACAACAGCTCCTGTTGTGGCCAGGGCCTTACTGGGAGTCTTCTCCAGAGTGGGGTTTCCTAAGGAGGTAGTTTCTGACAGAGGTGCCAACTTCATGTCAGGATACTTGGCAGCTATGTGGAAGGAATGTGGTGTCAACTACAAGTTCACCACTCCTTATCACCCACAATGCAATGGGCTTGTTGAGAGATTCAACAAGACCCTAAAGGGTATGATCAAAGGATTACCTGAAAAGCTCAGGCGAAGATGGGACATCCTTCTACCCTGCCTTCTGTTTGCTTACAGAGAGGTCCCACAAAAAGGAGTTGGCTACAGCCCCTTTGAATTGTTATTTGGGCACCCTGTAAGAGGACCCCTATGTCTGGTGAGGGAAGGATGGGAGTTACCTCTCAAAGAGCCTAAGCAAGACATAGTGGACTATGTACTTGGTCTCCGCTCCAGGATGGCTGAGTACATGGAGAAGGCATCCAAAAACCTTGAGGCAAGCCAGGCCTTACAGAAAGCTTGGCATGACCAAAAGGCTGTCTTGGTTGAGTTTCAGCCAGGACAGAAGGTATGGGTGTTGGAGCCAGTGGCCCCAGCAGCACTCCAAGAAAAATGGTCTGGACCCCATACAATCCTGGAAAAGAAGGGAGAGGTTACCTACTTGGTGGACCTAGGCACTCCCAGGAGTCCCCACAGGGTACTCCATGTTAACAGGTTAAAAGCATATGTTGACAGGGCAGACATGGGCTTGCTCATGGCTACAGATGAGGGACAGGAGGAGGAGAGTGACCCTCTCCCAGACCTGTTGTCTCAGAACCCTGAAGATGGCTCAGTTGAAGGAGTGACCCTGGGAGGCAACCTCACTGAGCATCAGCAAATTGAATGTAGACAAGTTCTACAATCATTTCAGCATATCTTCTCACTGATACCTAGTCAAACTGACTGGTGTACCCATGTGGTGGACACCGGTGACAGTCTTCCTGTGAAGAACAAACTTTACAGGCAACCTGACCATGTCAGGGACTGTATAAAGACTGAGGTACACAAGATGCTGGAGTTGAGTGTCATTGAGCCCTCAGAGAGTCCCTGCGCTAGCCCAGTGGTTCTGGTCCCCAAACCTCACACCAAAGATGGCAAGAGAGAGATGAGGTTCTGTGTGGATTACAGAGGACTCAATGCTGTCACTAGGACAGATGCACATCCTATTCCAAGGGCAGATGAGCTCATAGATAAACTAGCTTCTGCTAAGTTTTTGAGCACATTTGACTTGACAGCTGGCTATTGGCAAATCAGGTTATCTGAGGAGTCTAAGGCCAAAACAGCATTTTCAACCCCAGGAGGGCACTACCAATTTGTGGTGATGCCCTTTGGTCTAAAAAATGCACCTGCCACCTTCCAAAGGTTGGTGAATCAAGTCCTTACTGGGTTGGATGACTTTTGTGCAGCATATCTTGATGACATTGCTGTCTTTAGCTCCATCTGGGAGGATCACCTGATCCACCTGAAGAAGGTACTTAAGGCTATGCAAAAGGCAGGCCTCACTATCAAGGCTACTAAGTGTCAGATAGGGCAGAGTAAGGTTGTGTACTTGGGCCACCTTGTAGGTGGAGGCCAAGTTCAACCACTGGAGAGTAAGATACAATCCATCAAGGACTGGTCTCCTCCCACCACCCAGACTCAGGTCCGAGCTTTCTTGGGCTTGACTGGGTACTACAGGAAGTTTGTTAAGAACTATGGGTCCATTGTGACTCCTCTTAATGATCTGACATCCAAAAAGATGCCCAAAAAGGTTCAGTGGACAGTAAGCTGTCAAAAGGCATTTGATGACCTGAAGAAGGCCATGTGCTCTGCACCTATCCTGAAAAGTCCTGACTACTCCAAAGAGTTTATTGTCCAAACAGATGCTTCTGAGTTGGGTGTGGGAGCTGTGCTGTCACAACTTAATGTAGATGGTCAAGACCAACCCATTGCTTTTATTAGCAGAAGGTTGACCCCCAGAGAGAAGAATTGGTCAGCTATTGAGAGGGAAGCCTTTGCTGTGGTGTGGGCCCTGAAGAAGCTGAGGCCATACTTGTTTGGCACTCACTTCAAGATTCAGACCGACCATAAGCCCCTCTTGTGGCTAAATCAGATGAAGGGTGAAAACCCCAAACTGCTTAGGTGGTCCATTTCCCTACAGGGGATGGACTTTACAGTGGAGCACCGGCCAGGTACAGACCATGGGAATGCAGATGGTCTCTCCAGGTACTTCCACTTAGGACATGAAGACACAACTGGTCCAGGCTAGTTTAATGTCCCTGCGTTTGGGGGGGGGGGTTGTGTAGGAGAGTAGGGTCTGCTATCCTATGGTCACCCCAAATTTTTGCTTTTTGCTTCACTGGTTTTTGACGTATTGAGGCTGTGGGCCTGCTAATCAGACCCCCAGCCTGCTGTTCTCTCTGCTAAATTGACACTATGCACTTTAGGTGCATGACCCATCGGAACTGGATCACCCTGTGAGCCCCTGTACTAGTGTACCCTAGGTACTCAGGGCATTGGTGTATCTGAGGCCTACCAGGGGCTGAAGCATGTATTGTGCCACCCCTGGCCTGGCCTAGCAATTTGACACAACTGGCTGATCACTCAGCTGGGGTAAGTTGGTGTATCCACCTCTTACTTAGGTGTAGTATGCCTATACCTAACCTTAAATGGGACACATGTTAACCTATAAGTCACTCCTATGGCAGGCCTTAACAATCCTGAAGGCAGAGTGCTTGGTTTCATGTGAGATGGTGCTCTGGCATGAGCTGAGCCTGTCTGCAGTGGTCGGAACAACTTCCTTCTACCGTTTCCAGATATCGCCATACCATATACTCTTAAGTGCATTATGAACCTCGCGGTTAAATGCTATCTTTGGTTTGGCTTTATCAAAACATGTCGAGTAAGGTGTCATACGAATTGGAATACTAACCCCTCGCCAATTCTGGCGACGGGGATAGCATTCCACCCTCCTAGGGGGACACAACATGTACAGAACCTGAAACCCGGGTAAAATCAGACATAGCCTCAGCTCCACAAAATGGACGCTGCCACCACAGACACAAGTCTGCCCTCCTGCTGCTGGGAGTCCTTCCAGCTTGGGAGACGTGGACAAAGGGTTTCCTGCCAGGGGAGGTGCGAGCACCACCCCAGACAGGATGTTGTGTATTGGTCAGGTAGGGCTTGAAAGGAAACAGACATGCCTGAGGCTCACAAGGAGCCTCGGTGCATATACCAGTTCATTCCGGTCCTGGGGCACACCAGCCCCAGACCTGGGGCGAGCTGGACAAAGGATTGGGGTTGTAACCACCCCCCTTCCTGGTCCCACCCTTAGGGAGGGACCTAGCAGGTAGTCCGGCCCCTAGAATCCGCTTAAAGGTAGGAGCTGTGTCCAAAGACTTCAGACATCCTGGAATCAACTTGAAACTAAGAAGAAGACGGGAACTTCGACGTTCTGCTGCACAGAAGACTGAAGGAAATCTCCCCTATGGTCAGGGAGTGACCATCTTGCTAACGCAAGCACCATCCAGCGAAGCGACGTCTGCTTTGCCGCCGCCTCCAGCCGGAGCCCGAGCCCAGAGACCAACAAGGACTGGACCTCCAGACCTCTCACCGCCCGATCCACAGTCCCTGCAAAGAGGGGACCCGTGGAGGCACCGAGACCCATGGAGCCAGCCATCTTGAAAGACACTTGACTAGCTGAAAGCGCGACAACAGAGGCTTCCTCCAAGTTGTGCTTTGGGTCCTGAGAAGCCCAACATCCGAGCAGCATCTGCACCAAAGGTGAGCCCTCCAGCATCTCCACGATCTGCTTGGGGCCCCTCTGCACTTCGCAACTCGACGCGCCTAACGGGTTACTGGTCCGTTGACTAGTGGCCATCTTGTCGACCATCTTGAAAAACTACGATGCTGGTCTGGTTGCTCCAGACTGGCCCCTGCTTCCCTCCAAAGGAGCCGCCCCTCTGACCTTGCTGGTCAGAGCTAACAGCTTTCTTCACTTCCTGCTACTCCTGCTTTTGCCAAGGCTTGTTTGCTTCTTCTGAGTCACCGACACCGCCGACAGCGAGAGCCTGCGTGGGACAGCTCGTGAACCGACTCCTGGACGTCGTCGACCTTCAGGGGCTACGTGGCTGCAGAGACAAGCTACACCTCTTCACCTGTTTGCACCCGACATCGCCTGGTACCTACCTGGTGCCACGCCGGTCACTGGCTAGTGACTGTGAACACTGTCCCCTCTGCTTACAGGTCTTCTACACTTCCGATCCAACCTTGGATCCACCGCATCTCTTCTGGACCGACCGCCTGCAGCATCTTTGTCGTCAGGCTCCATTCAACAGATAGAAGAAACCCGACGCACTTTGAGCCCTATGCACCCGCTTCCTGTGGGTGAGGTAAAGCTGGCACTCCGGTGCACAAGTGTAGAGTAACATCTCTAATGTCTAGGTTTGAAGTCTTGAATTCGTAGTCCAACCAGAAGACCCTTCTAGCAGTAACTTTTGAACAATTACGCACCCATTGAAAACCTATGGGCGCCCGCGTGTAACTTTCCTCACTGCACACGCGACCCGTGGACCTCCTGGTCACTAACTAAAGTTAGCTCCTTGTAGGCCCAGCGATTCTAGAGGCCCTAGGCCTTCTCCCTTTCCTGTTCGTGGTACTTATACCACTATTTTAGTATATGGTTTGAGCGGCCACCAGGGCCTATCCATATAAAGTGCAACTTTCGTATATTGTAATACTTTCTTGTTTAACGATTTGTGCTCCTGTGCTCATAAAGAGTCTAGGGGATACTTTGAGTAATAAATACATATATATTTTGAATATATATCTGTGTGGTGTCCTTTCATTGGTATAAAGGGGGGTTACATATGGTAAAACAGCTTGCTTAACACGCCTAAACGAGTTTAGCCTCAAAGACTGCTTAGCCTACGCTACCACTAGGGCAGCTGGTCCGAAAAGGTTGACTTACAACCACACCATAAGGGTTGCTTGGCATGGTACAAGGTGGTCACTTTAATTAGTGAACATCATATACCAGGCCAACTTCTCACATTGGTGAGCAGCGGTTGGGATTTGAGCTTGCTGTTGTAATCTCTTTGTTACCAATTGAAAGATCATACAGGTACCTTTAGGTACATATAAAACAAGTTAGTTATATACTTAAGTTCTACTGAACTTAGTTGTTGTAGAGAAAAGGGAGTAGCACACCCTGACTACAACTACTAGATAGGTTTAGTAGGAAAACCCAAGTGTAGGTAGTTGCAACACTTCCACCCACACTTAAGAGCAATGGCTGGGGCAGAGGGGTGCAAGGTACCCATCTCTGTCGAGAGTGACCCCCAGAGGGCACCATCCATCTTTGCTACCCTAAACCAGAATGAGCTCAGGCAGTTGGCTAATTCTAGGGGCCTTAAACAGCCCAAGAACCCTACCTCTGCTGAACTCAGAGAACTCTTGCAAACTCATGAAGATCAGAGAGCTCTCAAGAAAGCCTCCCAGTTAGGCCCCTCAGGGACTGGAACAGGAGGCCCTCCTTCTGAAGATGCTCCTGAAGCACCCCTTCCTAACAGTCACCCCTTAGGTGAGAATCAGACTACAGAGGATGAGGATCAGCATAGGGACGAGAATGGCAAGGGGGATGAGTCTGACAATAGTAGTGATTCTGATGGGAGAAATAGCCCAGTGCCAGGTATTATACTTGGCCCAGCTAACTTAAGACTATTTGGGAATGACAATGGGTTCCCCCCATCGAGTTTCCCCAGTGGACTTAACCAGTGGTTTGGGAGACAGAGGAATCACTCAGGTGACTCTAATGCCTCTCATGCCTCTAGAGGCTCTCAGGGTCAGTCCAGAAGAAGGATGACCAGCCCTCAGAGGAGGGAGCATGAGGCCAGAATGCAGGAAGCTCAGCTGAGGATCAGGAAACAGGAGCTAGAAGTAGCCCTGATGGAAGAGAAACTGAACAAAGCTAGGCAACCTAGAGAGAGTGGGTCTATACCCACTGGTGGCAGCATTGTCCCTAGGGACAAAGATAGGGTCTTTGATAATAGGAACCTGTCCAAGGTTGTGCCCCCCTACAAAAGTGGGGATGATATCAACAAATGGATGACTGCTCTTGAGAGAGCCTGCAAAGTACAGCAGGTTCCTGAGGACCAGTGGGCAGCAATCTTATCGCTCTCCTTTGAAGGTAGAGGCAGAGATAGACTCCTCACTGTTAGAGAGGAGGATGTCAGAAACTACAGAGCCCTGAAGAGTGTCCTGGTTGATGGGTTAGGCTTAACCACTGAGCAGTACAGGTTAATGTTCAGAGATACCCAGAAGGCACAGACTCAGGACTGGTCTGAATACATTGAATGTGCCACTAAGGATTTGGAGGGTTGGTTGCTGGGAAGTAAGGTTTCAGATTATACAGGATTGTACAATTTGATGATGAGAGAACAGATTTTAAATAAATGTCAAAACCAGCAACTGCATCAACACTTGGTTGACTCGGATCTGACCTCTCCCCAAGAATTGGGAAAGAAGGCAGACAAATGGGGCAGAACCAGGGTTAAGCAAAAGAACCAGAACCAGGGCCAAGGGGGTGATCAGAAGAAAACAGACCAAAAGGGTAATGACCAGAAATCCAAAGACCAGAAGTCTTCAACAGGGCCCCAAACTAGTACTAATGAGGGTGGGTCCCAACAATCTAAAGGAAAGAAGAAAGAAGGTCCAAAGAAACCCTGGTGCAAATCTTGCAAGAATACAACTCACTGGACTAGTGATTGTAAGAAGGGTGGAGCCCCCAACACTGTTGCCCCTAAGGCACCTGCTCCCAGTAGTACTGTTAGCAGTGTTGGTCCCCAGACAAAGGGTGTAGTGGGAATCACTATGGGAACTGAAGGAGATTCTGACCTAGACAGAACCCTTACACAGGCAGTCTTGATCTGTGATGGGGACATGGATTTGTCCCTGACTGTGAGCCCCAGTAATCTGGGCAAGTACAGACAGACTCCATTGATTAATACAAAAGTGGCTCAAGCCTACAGGGACACATGTGCCAGTGTCACTATGGTGACACCAGGCTTTGTGGACCCTGGACAGTACATACCAGGTGAGAACTACCTGGTGACCAATGCCAGCAATGCCACTACTTCACATAGTGTGGCAGTTGTTAACTTCTCATGGGGAGGGGTAACTGGCCTCAAAAGGGTTGTGGTTAGTGCAGACCTCCCAGTAGAATGTTTGTTGGGCAATGACCTAGAGAGTTCTCTATGGTCAGAAGTGGAGTACAGGACACATGCAGAGATGTTAGGTATATCACCACATGTCCTTGCTGTGACCAGGTCACAGGCCAAAAAGTGCCTTACTGAACCTCAGGTCTTGGATCCTGGAACAATGGACCAAGCACCTTCCAAGAAGAAGAACAGGAGGGTTAAGGCTGTGCCTTCCCCCATGCGTCCAAGTGATGATCAGTCTTCCCAGGAGGATGATCTCAAGAATCTTGAAGGAACTGTCCCTGAAGAGCTTGAACCTGACCAGTTTGAGTTTCTGGGGACAGGGGGACCTTCTAGGGCTGACTTGGGGCAGGCTCAGTTATCCTGTCCATATCCTGAACCCCTCAGACAGCTGGCTGCTGCTGAGGCTGCTGGGAATGCTCAAGGTACCCATAAAGTATATTGGGATGATGGGCTCCTTTATTCAGAGGCTAGAGACCCAAAACCTGGTGCAACCAGGAGGTTGGTTATACCTCTGCAATTTAGGGGCTTCCTTCTTACCTTGGCCCATGATATTCCTCTAGCAGGACACTTAGGCCAGAACAAGACTTGGGACAGGCTTGTCCCTCACTTTCACTGGCCTCACATGAATGAAGATACCAAGGAGTTTTGTCGCTCCTCACTTGTTAGAGAGGAGGATGTCAGAAACTACAGAGCCCTGAAGAGTGTCCTGGTTGATGGGTTAGGCTTAACCACTGAGCAGTACAGGTTAATGTTCAGAGATACCCAGAAGGCACAGACTCAGGACTGGTCTGAATATGTTGAATGTGCCACTAAGGCTTGGAGGGTTGGTTGGTTGCTGGGAAGTAAGGTTTCAGATTATACAGGAATGTACAATTTGATGATGAGAGAACAGATTTTAAATAACTGTCAAAACCAGCAACTGCATCAACACTTGGTTGACTCGGATCTGACCTCTCCCCAAGAATTGGGAAAGAAGGCAGACAAATGGGGCAGAACCAGGGTTAAGCAAAAGAACCAGAACCAGGGCCAAGGGGGTGATCAGAAGAAAACAGACCAAAAGGGTAATGACCAGAAATCCAAAGACCAGAAGTCTTCAACAGGGCCCCAAACTAGTACTAATGAGGGTGGGTCCCAACAATCTAAAGGAAAGAAGAAAGAAGGTCCAAAGAAACCCTGGTGCAAATCTTGCAAGAATACAACTCACTGGACTAGTGATTGTAAGAAGGGTGGAGCCCCCAACACTGTTGCCCCTAAGGCACCTGCTCCCAGTAGTACTGTTAGCAGTGTTGGTCCCCAGACAAAGGGTGTAGTGGGAATCACTATGGGAACTGAAGGAGATTCTGACCTAGACAGAACCCTTACACAGGCAGTCTTGATCTGTGATGGGGACATGGATTTGTCCCTGACTGTGAGCCCCAGTAATCTGGGCAAGTACAGACAGACTCCATTGATTAATACAAAAGTGGCTCAAGCCTACAGGGACACATGTGCCAGTGTCACTATGGTGACACCAGGCTTTGTGGACCCTGGACAGTACATACCAGGTGAGAACTACCTGGTGACCAATGCCAGCAATGCCACTACTTCACATAGTGTGGCAGTTGTTAACTTCTCATGGGGAGGGGTAACTGGCCTCAAAAGGGTTGTGGTTAGTGCAGACCTCCCAGTAGAATGTTTGTTGGGCAATGACCTAGAGAGTTCTCTATGGTCAGAAGTGGAGTACAGGACACATGCAGAGATGTTAGGTATATCACCACATGTCCTTGCTGTGACCAGGTCACAGGCCAAAAAGTGCCTTACTGAACCTCAGGTCTTGGATCCTGGAACAATGGACCAAGCACCTTCCAAGAAGAAGAACAGGAGGGTTAAGGCTGTGCCTTCCCCCATGCGTCCAAGTGATGATCAGTCTTCCCAGGAGGATGATCTCAAGAATCTTGAAGGAACTGTCCCTGAAGAGCTTGAACCTGACCAGTTTGAGTTTCTGGGGACAGGGGGACCTTCTAGGGCTGACTTGGGGCAGGCTCAGTTATCCTGTCCATATCCTGAACCCCTCAGACAGCTGGCTGCTGCTGAGGCTGCTGGGAATGCTCAAGGTACCCATAAAGTATATTGGGATGATGGGCTCCTTTATTCAGAGGCTAGAGACCCAAAACCTGGTGCAACCAGGAGGTTGGTTATACCTCTGCAATTTAGGGGCTTCCTTCTTACCTTGGCCCATGATATTCCTCTAGCAGGACACTTAGGCCAGAACAAGACTTGGGACAGGCTTGTCCCTCACTTTCACTGGCCTCACATGAATGAAGATACCAAGGAGTTTTGTCGCTCCTCACTTGTTAGAGAGGAGGATGTCAGAAACTACAGAGCCCTGAAGAGTGTCCTGGTTGATGGGTTAGGCTTAACCACTGAGCAGTACAGGTTAATGTTCAGAGATACCCAGAAGGCACAGACTCAGGACTGGTCTGAATATGTTGAATGTGCCACTAAGGCTTGGAGGGTTGGTTGGTTGCTGGGAAGTAAGGTTTCAGATTATACAGGAATGTACAATTTGATGATGAGAGAACAGATTTTAAATAACTGTCAAAACCAGCAACTGCATCAACACTTGGTTGACTCGGATCTGACCTCTCCCCAAGAATTGGGAAAGAAGGCAGACAAATGGGGCAGAACCAGGGTTAAGCAAAAGAACCAGAACCAGGGCCAAGGGGGTGATCAGAAGAAAACAGACCAAAAGGGTAATGACCAGAAATCCAAAGACCAGAAGTCTTCAACAGGGCCCCAAACTAGTACTAATGAGGGTGGGTCCCAACAATCTAAAGGAAAGAAGAAAGAAGGTCCAAAGAAACCCTGGTGCAAATCTTGCAAGAATACAACTCACTGGACTAGTGATTGTAAGAAGGGTGGAGTCCCCAACACTGTTGCCCCTAAGGCACCTGCTCCCAGTAGTACTGTTAGCAGTGTTGGTCCCCAGACAAAGGGTGTAGTGGGAATCACTATGGGAACTGAAGGAGATTCTGACCTAGACAGAACCCTTACACAGGCAGTCTTGATCTGTGATGGGGACATGGATTTGTCCCTGACTGTGAGCCCCAGTAATCTGGGCAAGTACAGACAGACTCCATTGATTAATACAAAAGTGGCTCAAGCCTACAGGGACACATGTGCCAGTGTCACTATGGTGACACCAGGCTTTGTGGATCCTGGACAGTACATACCAGGTGAGAATTACCTGGTGACCAATGCCAGCAATACCACTACTTCCCATAGTGTGGCTATTGTTAACTTCTTGTGGGGAGGGGTAACTGGCCTCAAAAGGGTTGTGGTTAGTGCAGACCTCCCAGTAGAATGTTTGTTGGGCAATGACCTAGAGAGTTCTCTATGGTCAGAAGTGGAGTACAGGACACATGCAGAGATGTTAGGTATATCACCACATGAGGAGGCTAGAGACCCAAAACCTGGTGCAACCAGGAGGGTGGTTATACCTCTGCAATTTAGGGGCTTCCTTCTTACGTTGGCCCATGATATTCCTCTAGCAGGACACTTAGGCCAGAACAAGACTTGGGACAGGCTTGTCCCTCACTTTCACTGGCCTCACATGAATGAAGATACCAAGGAGTTTTGTGTGACCTGCCAAGCCAGTGGCAAATCAGGTGGCACAACAAAGGCCCCCCTAATACCACTACCAGTGGTGGGGGTTCCCTTTGAAAGAGTGGGGATTGATATTGTGGGTCCCATGGATCCCCCCACTGCATCTGGGCACAGATTTATACTGGTGGTAGTGGATCATGCCACCAGGTATCCAGAGGCAATTCCCCTTAGGACCACAACAGCTCCTGTTGTGGCCAGGGCCTTACTGGGAGTCTTTTCCAGAGTGGGGTTTCCTCAGGAGGTAGTTTCTGACAGAGGTGCCAACTTCATGTCAGGATACTTGGCAGCTATGTGGAAGGAATGTGGTGTCAACTACAAGTTCACCACTCCTTATCACCCACAATGCAATGGGCTTGTTGAGAGATTCAACAAGACCCTAAAGGGTATGATCAAAGGATTACCTGAAAAGCTCAGGTGAAGATGGGACATCCTTCTACCCTGCCTTCTGTTTGCTTACAGAGAGGTCCCACAAAAAGGAGTTGGCTACAGCCCCTTTGAATTGTTATTTGGGCACCCTGTAAGAGGACCCCTATGTCTGGTGAGGGAAGGATGGGAGTTACCTCTCAAAAAGCCTAAGCAAGACATAGTGGACTATGTACTTGGTCTCCGCTCCAGGATGGCTGAGTACATGGAGAAGGCATCCAAAAACCTTGAGGCAAGCCAGGCCTTACAGAAAGCTTGGCATGACCAAAAGGCTGTCTTGGTTGAGTTTTAGCCAGGACAGAAGGTATGGGTGTTGGAGCCAGTGGCCCCAGCAGCACTCCAAGACAAATGGTCTGGACCCCATGCAATCCTGGAAAAGAAGGGAGAGGTTACCTACTTGGTGGACCTAGGCACTCCCAGGAGTCCCCACAGAGTACTCCATGTTAACAGGTTAAAAGCAAATGTTGACAGGGCAGACATGGGCTTGCTCATGGCTACAGATGAGGGACGGGAGGAGGAGAGTGACCCTCTCCCAGACCTGTTGTCTCAGAACCCTGAAGATGGCTCAGTTGAAGGAGTGACCCTGGGAGGTAACCTCACTGAGCATCAGCAAATTGAATGTAGACAAGTTCTACAATCATTTCAGCATATCTTCTCACTGATACCTAGTCAAACTGACTGGTGTACCCATGTGGTGGACACCGGTGACAGTCTTCCTGTGAAGAACAAACTTTACAGGCAACCTGACCATGTCAGGGACTGTATAAAGACTGAGGTACACAAGATGCTGGAGTTGGGTGTCATTGAGCCCTCAGAGAGCCCCTGCGCTAGCCCAGCGGTTCTGGTCCCCAAACCTCACACCAAAGATGGCAAGAGAGAGATGAGGTTCTGTGTGGATTACAGAGGACTCAATGCTGTCACTAGGACAGACGCACATCCTATTCCAAGGGCAGATGAGCTCATAGATAAACTAGCTTCTGCTAAGTTTTTGAGCACATTTGATTGACAACTGGCTATTGGCAAATCAGGTTAGCTGAGGAGTCTAAGGCCAAAACAGCATTTTCAACCCCAGGAGGGCACTACCAATTTGTGGTGATGCCCTTTGGTCTGAAAAATGCACCTGCCACCTTCCAAAGGTTGGTGAATCAAGTCCTTACTGGGTTGGATGACTTTTGTGCAGCATATCTTGATGACATTGCTGTCTTTAGCTCCACCTGGGAGGATCACCTGATCCACCTGAAGAAGGTACTTGAGGCTCTGCATAAGGCAGGCCTCATTATCAAGGCTACTAAGTGCCAGATAGGGCAGAGTAAGGTTGTGTACTTGGACCACCTTGTAGGTGGAGGCCAAGTTCAACCACTGGAGAGTAAGATACAATCCATCAAGGACTGGTGTCCTCCCACCACCCAGACTCAGGTCCGAGCTTTCTTGGGCTTGACTGGGTACTACAGGAAGTTTGTTAAGAACTATGGGTCCATTGTGACTCCTCTTAATGATCTGACATCCAAAAAGATGCCCAAAAAGGTTCAGTGGACAGTAAGCTGTCAAAAAGCATTTGAAGACCTGAAGAAGGCCATGTGTTCTGCACCTATCCTGAAAAGTCCTGACTACTCCAAAGAGTTTATTGTCCAAACAGATGCTTCTGAGTTGGGTGTGGGAGCTGTGCTGTCACAACTTAATGTAGATGGTCAAGACCAACCCATTGCTTTTATTAGCAGAAGGTTGACCCCCAGAGAGAAGAATTGGTCAGCTATTGAGAGGGAGGCCTTTGCTGTGGTGTGGGCCCTGAAGAAGCTGAGGCCATACTTGTTTGGCACTCACTTCAAGATTCAGACCGACCATAAGCCCCTCTTGTGGCTAAATCAGATGAAGGGTGAAAACCCCAAACTGCTTAGGTGGTCCATTTCCCTACAGGGGATGGACTTTACAGTGGAGCACCGGCCAGGTACAGACCATGGGAATGCAGATGGTCTCTCCAGGTACTTCCACTTAGGACATGAAGACACGACTGGTCCAGGCTAGTTTAATGTGCCTGCGTTTTTGGGGGGGGGGGGTTGTGTAGGAGAGTAGGGTCTGCTATCCTATGGTCACCCCAATTTTTTGTTTTTTGCTTCACTGGTTTTTGACGTATTGAGGCTGTGGGCCTGCTAATCAGACCCCCAGCCTGCTGTTCTCTCTGCTAAATTGACACTATGCACTTTAGGTGCATGACCCATTGGAACTGGATCACCCTGTGAGCCCCTGTACTAGTTTACCCTAGGTACTCAGGGCATTGGTGTATCTGAGGCCTACCAGGGGCTGAAGCATGTATTGTGCCACCCCTGGCCTGGCCTAGCAATTTGACACAACTGGCTGATCACTCAGCTGGGGTAAGTTGGTGTATCCACCTCTTACTTAGGTGTAGTATGCCTATACCTAACCTTAAATGGGACACATGTTAACCTATAAGTCACTCCTATGGCAGGCCTTAACAATCCTGAAGGCAGAGTGCTTGGTTTCATGTGAGATGGTGCTCTGGCATGTTCTGAGCCTGTCTGCAGTGGTCGGAACAACTTCCTTCTACCGTTTCCAGATATCGCCATACCATATACTCTTAAGTGCATTATGAACCTCGCGGTTAAATGCTATCTTTGGTTTGGCTTTATCAAAACATGTCGAGTAAGGTGTCATACAAATTGGAATACTAACCCCTCGCCAATTCTGGCGACGGGGTTAGCATTCCACCCTCCTAGGGGGACACGACATGTACAGAACCTGAAACCCGGGTAAAATCAGACATAGCCTCAGCTCCACAAAATGGACGCTGCCACCACAGACACAAGTCTGCCCTACTGCTGCTGGGAGTCCTTCCAGCTTGGGAGACGTGGACAAAGGGTTTCCTGCCAGGGGAGGTGCGAGCACCACCCCAGACAGGATTTTGTGTATTGGTCAGGTAGGGCTTGAAAGGAAACAGACATGCCTGAGGCTCACAAGGAGCCTCGGTGCATATGCCAGTTCATTCCGGTCCTGGGGCACACCAGCCCCAGACCTGGGGCGAGCTGGACAAAGGATTGGGGGTGTAACCACCCCCCTTCCTGGTCCCACCCTTAGGGAGGGACCTAGCAGGTAGTCCGGCCCCTAGAATCCGCTTAAAGGTAGGAGCTGTGTCCAAAGACTTCAGACATCCTGGAATCAACTTGAAACTAAGAAGAAGACGGGAACTTCGACGTTCTGCTGCACAGAAGACTGAAGGAAATCTCCCCCATGGTCAGGGAGTGACCATCATGCTAACGCAAGCACCATCCAGCGAATCAACATCTGCTTTGCTGCCGCCTCCCGCCGGAGCCCGAGCCCAAAGACCGACAAGGACTGGACCTCCAGACCTCTCACCGCCCGATCCACAGTCCCTGCAAAGAGGGGACCCATGGAGGCACCGAGACCCGTGGAGCCAGCCATCTTGAAAGACACTCGACTAGCTGAAAGCGCGACAACAGAGGCTTCCTCCAAGTTGTGCTTTGGGTCCTGAGAAGCCCAACATCCGAGCAGCATCTGCACCAAAGGTGAGCCCTCCAGCATCTCCACGATCTGCGTGGGGCCCCTCTGCACTTCGCGACTCGACGCGCCTAACCGGTTACTGGTCCGTCGACTAGTGGCCATCTTGGCAACCATCTTGAAAAACTACGATGCTGGTCTGGTTGCTCCAGACTGGCCCCTGCTTCCCTCCAAAGGAGCAGCCCCTCTGACCTTGCTGGTCAGAGACAACAGCTTTCTTCACTTCCTGCGACTCCTGCTTTTGCCAAGGCTTGTTTGCTTCTTCTGAGTCACCGACACTGCCGACAGCGAGAGCCTGCGTGGGACAGCTCGTGAACCGACTCCTGGACGTCGTCGACCTTCAGGGGCTACGTGGCTGCAGAGACAAGCTACACCTCTTCACCTGTTTGCACCCGACATCGCCTGGTACCTACCTGGTGCCACGCCGGTCACTGGCTAGTGACTGTGAACACTGTCCCCTCTGCTTACAGGTCTTCTACACTTCCGATCCAACCTTGGATCCACCGCATCTCTTCTGGACCGACCGCCTGCAGCATCTTTGTCGTCAGGCTCCATTGAACAGATAGACGAAACCCGACGCACTTTGAGCCCTATGCACCCGCTTCCTGTGGGTGAGGTAAAGCTGGCACTCCGGTGCACAAGTGTAGAGTAACATCTCTAATGTCTAGGTTTGAAGTCTTGAATTCGTAGTCCAACCAGAAGACCCTTCTAGCAGTAACTTTTGAACAATTACGCACCCATTGAAAACCTATGGGCGCCCGCGTGTAACTTTCCTCACTGCACACGCGACCCGTGGACCTCCTGGTCACTAACTAAAGTTAGCTCCCTGTAGGCCCAGTGATTCTAGAGGCCCTAGGCCTTCTCCCTTTCCTGTTCGTGGTACTTATACCACTATTTTAGTATATGGTTTGAGCGGCCACCAGGGTCTATCCATATAAAGTGCAACTTTCGTATATTGTAATACTTTCTTGTTTAACGATTTGTGCTCCTGTGCTCATAAAGAGTCTAGGGGATACTTTGAGTAATAAATACATATATATTTTGAATATATATCTGTGTGGTGTCCTTTCATTGGTATAAAGGGGGGTTACATATGGTAAAACAGCTTGCTTAACACGCCTAAACGAGTTTAGCCTCAAAGACTGCTTAGCCTACGCTACCACTAGGGCAGCTGGTCCGAAAAGGTTGACTTACAACCACACCATAAGGGTTGCTTGGCATGGTACAAGGTGGTCACTTTAATTAGTGAACATCATATACCAGGCCAACTTCTCACATTGGTGAGCAGCGGTTGGGATTTGAGCTTGCTGTTGTAATCTCTTTGTTACCAATTGAAAGATCATACAGGTACCTTTAGGTACATATAAAACAAGTTAGTTATATACTTAAGTTCTACTGAACTTAGTTGTTGTAGAGAAAAGGGAGTAGCACACCCTGACTACAACTACTAGATAGGTTTAGTAGGAAAACCCAAGTGTAGGTAGTTGCAACACTTCCACCCACACTTAAGAGCAATGGCTGGGGCAGAGGGGTCCAAGGTACCCATCTCTGTCGAGAGTGACCCCCAGAGGGCACCATCCATCTTTGCTACCCTAAACCAGAATGAGCTCAGGCAGTTGGCTAATTCTAGGGGCCTTAAACAGCCCAAGAACCCTACCTCTGCTGAACTCAGAGAACTCTTGCAAACTCATGAAGATCAGAGAGCTCTCAAGAAAGCCTCCCAGTTAGGCCCCTCAGGGACTGGAACAGGAGGCCCTCCTTCTGAAGATGTTCCTGAAGCACCCCTTCCTAACAGTCACCCCTTAGGTGAGAATCAGACTACAGAGGATGAGGATCAGCATAGGGACGAGAATGGCAAGGGGGATGAGTCTGATAATAGTAGTGATTCTGATGGGAGAAATAGCCCAGTGCCAGGTATTATACTTGGCCCAGCTAACTTAAGACTATTTGGGAATGACAATGGGTTCCCCCCCATCGAGTTTCCCCAGTGGACTTAACCAGTGGTTTGGGAGACAGAGGAATCACTCAGGTGACTCTAATGCCTCTCATGCCTCTAGAGGCTCTCAGGGTCAGTCCAGAAGAAGGATGACCAGCCCTCAGAGGAGGGAGCATGAGGCCAGAATGCAGGAAGCTCAGCTGAGGATCAGGAAACAGGAGCTAGAAGTAGCCCTGATGGAAGAGAAACTGAACAAAGCTAGGCAACCTAGAGAGAGTGGGTCTATACCCACTGGTGGCAGCATTGTCCCTAGGGACAAAGATAGGGTCTTTGATAATAGGAACCTGTCCAAGGTTGTGCCCCCCTACAAAAGTGGGGATGATATCAACAAATGGATGACTGCTCTTGAGAGAGCCTGCAAAGTACAGCAGGTTCCTGAGGACCAGTGGGCAGCAATCTTATGGCTCTCCTTTGAAGGTAGAGGCAGAGATAGACTCCTCACTGTTAGAGAGGAGGATGTCAGAAACTACAGAGCCCTGAAGAGTGTCCTGGTTGATGGGTTAGGCTTAACCACTGAGCAGTACAGGTTAATGTTCAGAGATACCCAGAAGGCACAGACTCAGGACTGGTCTGAATATGTTGAATGTGCCACTAAGGCTTGGAGGGTTGGTTGGTTGCTGGGAAGTAAGGTTTCAGATTATACAGGAATGTACAATTTGATGATGAGAGAACAGATTTTAAATAACTGTCAAAACCAGCAACTGCACCAACACTTGGTTGACTCGGATCTGACCTCTCCCCAAGAATTGGGAAAGAAGGCAGACAAATGGGTCAGAACCAGGTTTAAGCAAAAGAACCAGAACCAGGGCCAAGGGGGTGATCAGAAGAAAACAGACCAAAAGGGTAATGACCAGAAATCCAAAGACCAGAAGTCTTCAACAGGGCCCCAAACTAGTACTAATGAGGGTGGGTCCCAACAATCTAAAGGAAAGAAGAAAGAAGGTCCAAAGAAACCCTGGTGCAAATCTTGCAAGAATACAACTCACTGGACTAGTGATTGTAAGAAGGGTGGAGCCCCCAACACTGTTGCCCCTAAGGCACCTGCTCCCAGTAGTACTGTTAGCAGTGTTGGTCCCCAGACAAAGGGTGTAGTGGGAATCACTATGGGAACTGAAGGAGATTCTGACCTAGACAGAACCCTTACACAGGCAGTCTTGATCTGTGATGGGGACATGGATTTGTCCCTGACTGTGAGCCCCAGTAATCTGGGCAAGTACAGACAGACTCCATTGATTAATACAAAAGTGGCTCAAGCCTACAGGGACACATGTGCCAGTGTCACTATGGTGACACCAGACTTTGTGGATCCTGGACAGTACATACCAGGTGAGAATTACCTGGTGACCAATGCCAGCAATACCACTACTTCCCATAGTGTGGCTATTGTTAACTTCTTGTGGGGAGGGGTAACTGGCCTCAAAAGGGTTGTGGTTAGTGCAGACCTCCCAGTAGAATGTTTGTTGGGCAATGACCTAGAGAGTTCTCTATGGTCAGAAGTGGAGTACAGGACACATGCAGAGATGTTAGGTATATCACCACATGTCCTTGCTGTGACCAGGTCACAGGCCAAAAAGTGCTTTACTGAACCTCAGGTCTTGGATCCTGGAACAATGGACCAAGCACCTTCCAAGAAGAAGAACAGGAGGGTTAAGGCTGTGCCTTCCCCCTTGCGTCCAAGTGATGATCAGTCTTCCCAGGAGGATGATCTCAAGAACCTTGAAGGAACTGTCCCTGAAGAGCTTAAACCTGACCAGGTTGAGTTTCTGGGGACAGGGGGACCTTCTAGGGCCGACTTGGGGCAGGCTCAGTTATCCTATCCATCTCTTGAACCCCTCAGACAGCTGGCTGCTGCTGAGGATGCTGGGAATGCTCAAGGTACCCATAAAGTATATTGGGATGATGGGCTCCTTTATTCAGAGGCTAGAGACCCAAAACCTGGTGCAACCAGGAGGGTGGTTATACCTCTGCAATTTAGGGGCTTCCTTCTTACCTTGGCCCATGATATTCCTCTAGCAGGACACTTAGGCCAGAACAAGACTTGGGACAGGCTTGTCCCTCACTTTCACTGGCCTCACATGAATGAAGATACCAAGGAGTTTTGTCGCTCCTGTGTGACCTGCCAAGCCAGTGGCAAATCAGGTGGCACAACAAAGGCCCCCCTAATACCACTACCAGTGGTGGGGGTTCCCTTTGAAAGAGTGGGGATTGATATTGTGGGTCCCATGGATCCCCCCACTGCATCTGGGCACAGATTTATACTGGTGGTAGTGGATCATGCCACCAGGTATCCAGAGGCAATTCCCCTTAGGACCACAACAGCTCCTGTTGTGGCCAGGGCCTTACTGGGAGTCTTTTCCAGAGTGGGGTTTCCTAAGGAGGTAGTTTCTGACAGAGGTGCCAACTTCATGTCAGGATACTTGGCAGCTATGTGGAAGGAATGTGGTGTCAACTACAAGTTCACCACTCCTTATCACCCACAATGCAATGGGCTTGTTGAGAGATTCAACAAGACCCTAAAGGGTATGATCAAAGGATTACCTGAAAAGCTCAGGAGAAGATGGGACATCCTTCTACCCTGCCTTCTGTTTGCTTACAGAGAGGTCCCACAAAAAGGAGTTGGCTACAGCCCCTTTGAATTGTTATTTGGGCACCCTGTAAGAGGACCCCTATGTCTGGTGAGGGAAGGATGGGAGTTACCTCTCAAAAAGCCTAAGCAAGACATAGTGGACTATGTACTTGGTCTCCGCTCCAGGATGGCTGAGTACATGGAGAAGGCATCCAAAAACCTTGAGGCAAGCCAGGCCTTACAGAAAGCTTGGCATGACCAAAAGGCTGTCTTGGTTGAGTTTTAGCCAGGACAGAAGGTATGGGTGTTGAGCCAGTGGCCCCAGCAGCACTCCAAGACAAATGGTCTGGACCCCATGCAATCCTGGAAAAGAAGGGAGAGGTTACCTACTTGGTGGACCTAGGCACTCCCAGGAGTCCCCACAGGGTACTCCATGTTAACAGGTTAAAAGCATATGTTGACAGGGCAGACATGGGCTTGCTCATGGCTACAGATGAGGGACGGGAGGAGGAGAGTGACCCTCTCCCAGACCTGTTGTCTCAGAACCCTGAAGATGGCTCAGTTGAAGGAGTGACCCTGGGAGGTAACCTCACTGAGCATCAGCAAATTGAATGTAGACAAGTTCTACAATCATTTCAGCATATCTTCTCACTGATACCTAGTCAAACTGACTGGTGTACCCATGTGGTGGACACCGGTGACAGTCTTCCTGTGAAGAACAAACTTTACAGGCAACCTGACCATGTCAGGGACTGTATAAAGACTGAGGTACACAAGATGTTGGAGTTGGGTGTCATTGAGCCCTCAGAGAGCCCCTGCGCTAGCCCAGTGGTTCTGGTCCCCAAACCTCACACCAAAGATGGCAAGAGAGAGATGAGGTTCTGTGTGGATTACAGAGGACTCAATGCTGTCACTAGGACAGACGCACATCCTATTCCAAGGGCAGATGAGCTCATAGATAAACTAGCTTCTGCTAAGTTTTTGAGCACATTTGATTGACAACTGGCTATTGGCAAATCAGGTTAGCTGAGGAGTCTAAGGCCAAAACAGCATTTTCAACCCCAAGAGGGCACTACCAATTTGTGGTGATGCCCTTTGGTCTGAAAAATGCACCTGCCACCTTCCAAAGGTTGGTGAATCAAGTCCTTACTGGGTTGGATGACTTTTGTGCAGCATATCTTGATGACATTGCTGTCTTTAGCTCCACCTGGGAGGATCACCTGATCCACCTGAAGAAGGTACTTGAGGCTCTGCATAAGGCAGGCCTCATTATCAAGGCTACTAAGTGCCAGATAGGGCAGAGTAAGGTTGTGTACTTGGACCACCTTGTAGGTGGAGGCCAAGTTCAACCACTGGAGAGTAAGATACAATCCATCAAGGACTGGTGTCCTCCCACCACCCAGACTCAGGTCCGAGCTTTCTTGGGCTTGACTGGGTACTACAGGAAGTTTGTTAAGAACTATGGGTCCATTGTGACTCCTCTTAATGATCTGACATCCAAAAATATGCCCAAAAAGGTTCAGTGGACAGTAAGCTGTCAAAAGGCATTTGAGACCTGAAGAAGGCCATGTGTTCTGCACCTATCCTGAAAAGTCCTGACTACTCCAAAGAGTTTATTGTCTAAACAGATACTTCTGAGTTGGGTGTGGGAGCTGTGCTGTCACAACTTAATGTAGATGGTCAAGACCAACCCATTGCTTTTATTAGCAGAAGGTTGACCCCCAGAGAGAAGAATTGGTCAGCTATTGAGAGGGAGGCCTTTGCTGTGGTGTGGGCCCTGAAGAAGCTGAGGCCATACTTGTTTGGCACTCACTTCAAGATTCAGACCGACCATAAGCCCCTCTTGTGGCTAAATCAGATGAAGGGTGAAAACCCCAAACTGCTTAGGTGGTCCATTTCCCTACAGGGGATGGACTTTACAGTGAAGCAACGGCCAGGTACAGACCATGGGAATGCAGATGGTCTCTCCAGGTACTTCCACTTAGGACATGAAGACGAGACTGGTCAAGGCTAGTTTAATGTGCCTGCGTTTGGGGGGGGGGGTTGTGTAGGAGAGTAGGGTCTGCTATCCTATGGTCACCCCAAATTTTTGTTTTTTGCTTCACTGGTTTTTGACGTATTGAGGCTGTGGGCCTGCTAATCAGACCCCCAGCCTGCTGTTCTCTCTGCTAAATTGACACTATGCACTTTAGGTGCATGACCCATTGGAACTGGATCACCCTGTGAGCCCCTGTACTAGTTTACCCTAGGTACTCAGGGCATTGGTGTATCTGAGGCCTACCAGGGGCTGAAGCATGTATTGTGCCACCCCTGGCCTGGCCTAGCAATTTGACACAACTGGCTGATCACTCAGCTGGGGTAAGTTGGTGTATCCACCCCTTACTTAGGTGTAGTATGCCTATACCTAACCTTAAATGGGACACATGTTAACCTATAAGTCACTCCTATGGCAGGCCTTAACAATCCTGAAGGCAGAGTGCTTGGTTTCATGTGAGATGGTGCTCTGGCATGTGCTGAGCCTGTCTGCAGTGGTCGGAACAACTTCCTTCTACCGTTTCCAGATATCGCCATACCATATACTCTTAAGTGCATTATGAACCTCGCGGTTAAATGCTATCTTTGGTTTGGCTTTATCAAAACATGTCGAGTAAGGTGTCATACAAATTGGAATACTAACCCCTCGCCAATTCTGGCGACGGGGTTAGCATTCCACCCTCCTAGGGGGACACGACATGTACAGAACCTGAAACCCGGGTAAAATCAGAAGTCGGCACTTGGATACAATTTCATAGGTCTGTGGAGAGGCAGAACAGATGAGGGCTTGTGTTCGACCTCCTGGTCACAAGTTCAGAGCCTGGTAGGTCCACTTAGCATTTCATCCTTCAGAAGTTGATAAAACAAGTACCAGTGAGTGGTAACAATAACCATGTTAGTCAGCGCCAAGATATCATGGGGTGAAGGTATTCACAATTAGTCAGAAATGGAAATTTGAAAGGTTTTGTTCTCACCATCCCAGGAGCTTTATGAATGGGTGCTGTCTTTCAGCAGTCTGGAAAGAATGTGGTTGGAGCACAATTGCCGATAATTACCAGTACAGTTGGCATTTCTATTTCAGAGGGTGCAGGCATAGTGGTGTATGTTTACTCCCTGTCCTCATATCCATGTACATTGGCTAACCTTTTGGCACGCTGGGATACCGTAGCAAAAGTTGTTATGGGATACATATGCTGGGTGAGGGACGCCAGCAGGGCGACACAGCAACTTCGTGCAGATGACGGAGGGGGGTTGCAGACAAAAAGGACAGGGTGATCCAACCATGTCTTGTTTAGGCGAGGTGGGCACCGAGCGGCCTTGTTGTGCATGAGATAGCGTAAATTGGAGCGAATACCACTCCATGTCTACATGTTCATTGACTGGCGCAGCACTTGGTCATGTGTCTGTAGCCTCATACTGGGGATCATCCAGGTAAGGGGGCACAATAGGGTTTGGTCACCACAAAATGATATGCACAAACTGGCACAGGGTGCGTTAGGGTTGTATCACACAGAACTGGGGGTGTCTCATTGGGCACACACACTGCCTGTGCATTGTGTTTTGGCCGGTTTGTTTCATCTTTTCATAGGGAAGAGATGTGGGGTTACCTAATTGCTCACAGCATGGCACATTAAGGTGGGCGCAAACCAGGTTGTTACCCATTAAATGTTTTATAATAAATGCTTTGGGGCACCCGCAGCAGTGAGGGATGCTTCCGGATTGCCAGGACTTGAGGGTTATTAGCACTACCCTCCCACAGGGCTTTCAGCAGAATGGCCACAGGCTCGAGCAGGTCAACGTGAGATTTCTGCGCAGTGCTTGTAGAAGGTCTAATACCATTAAGAGCATGTTGCTACTAAAGTTGTCCCAAAGTTTTGTGGTCAAACTGGGTGGGGGTAATAAGTTAAGGCAAAATAGACCACAATGTATTGAAGAACATTTGGCATTTCCATTATTCAAGAAAGGGCAGGTATTGATACATGTTGTTCCTCTCCTGTTCCCATTGTCTTGTCTGCTCCCTGGTATACTAGCAGAAGTTTTGGAGGGCAAGACTTCACTAGGGGGGTGACTGGCTTAATGCGATGGACAAATCCAATATGTTTCACATTTACTAACTTGAGAAAGTTTTCAGCTGCTGGTGCATAGTTTATTCATATGCAGAGTATTATTCATTTAAATAATCGCTGCATGGAGTAGTGCAACTACCAGGCGTTTACGCACCAAGGCATCTTGCAGTGGTGAGTGTTGCCATGCTGTAGGGATATACAGTCGAAATACGACTGCCAGGTCCCGCTGGAGTGTCAGCCAATTGGCTACTTTCAGGTTTCAATCAACCTTCCATTCTTCTGTGGTGGTTAAAATGAATATCAGTAGCGGGGTAAGAAAGATCTCTGATCCAGCAGCAACATGCCTACGGGAACACTTGCACTTCAAAAATACACAAGCGTCATGCTCCAACAAGCGCTATACACAGATAGCTGGGGAAGGAAGTAAGGCGGGCTAGATAATTTTTACTTCTCCCTGCATGGGCACAGCTTGTCAGGAGTCAAAGGTATTGCACTTCAGCCAGGCAATGTTAACACCCAGCCACTCCAAGCCGATGATGTAAGGTCATCTTGGGCCTCATATACACAGCCCAGTATTAGGTCCCTGGGTTTGTCAGCGACGTGAATTACTAAATTCAACTGAACAAGAGGCGTGACCGTGGTTTACACTAGCAGAAGTTTGGGAGTGCAAAACTCCACCTAGGGGGGTGGCTGGCTGAATTTGATGGGCTAGTCCAAAAGGTTTCACAGCAACTGCACGTGGTAGTGTCAGTTACCTGTGCATAGTTCTCGCAGATACACTATCATATTAATTTAAATCGCTTTAGTTGCAAGTGGTAAGCGTGAGATTCCCTCAATTTAAACAACTGGTCACATTGTCTGCAACAAAGCTGTCTGGGAGGTCTGGGTGCAGTCACCGCAGATTAAACTGAACAGGCAACAGCTTGGCAGGAAAGGAGGGATGTTGAATCGATTGCCCACTTAGGAGTATGACTATTGCACAGGAGGATGTCAGCTTATGCTGGGTAGGAGGTTCCGTATCACCAACCAGAAGGGTGCCAAGTGGCAAACCCAGAAAATATGTAAAAGATGGGTGTTTCTGGCCTTATGGCAGTGTAGAGATGTTCTCTGTTAGAGGTATGCCCAGGGAAAATTGTGAGCTGCTTAAGGTTCTAATGAACAGTGCGGTTTGTGGTATCTTTTCGAGGGGAAGAGATATGTTAGGCACTTAATTGCGTACAACGTAGCACATTCAAGTGGGTGTTGTTTTATTGCAAGTTTGTTATATTCTGTTTAGACATTCAAACATATACATGTATTCATACTGTTATAATGAAATTAGCAATGTGCATTTTTCATTAAACATTCCATGTTCTATTTAGAGTGTCTTAGCTTGCATTCCACTGGTTGCCTCAGTTGTTGTTGTAGAGCAACCAGGAAGGATGTAAGCCGTGCTGCCAATAAAGCATCTGGTATTTGGATTATTGGCATTTTTACAAAGTTGCAACGGGAGATTCCCTTGTTACGCCAGCAGCTGCGCACGTGGCCAGCAGTACGCAGCCTGGGAAGTCTGGGGGCGAATACCTCAGATTAAACTGTAAAGGCAAAATTACTGTACGACGGGGGGATAATGGCAAGTGCACAAACTCCCTTGCTTGAGTCACACATTCCATGGTGCGATAATCACCAATTGACACAGGGAGCCTTAGATTCTAATCGTATCATTGGTAATATACACACGACTCTGTGGTCTCGTGGGGTATGTAGTCCCACTCGGAAGTGTAGAATGCAAAAGAACTGCACATTGCACTATTTTGAGTGTGACAGGTGCAACAATTTGATCCCTGCCAAAGCAAACTAAAAATTCTTAGAGTCAGATGCACAACATACAACCGTTCACTCCAGCCTCTGAAGGTAGCTGTTAGCAGAGCTATAGAACGGGACGTCTTGCACCAGGGTGTGGTCATTGCACGGGCGACACAGCAGATATTCTACTGTCAGACGAGGGTGCTTGCGGGCTAGGAGACCAGGCAATGTAGCAGAACCAATGCTGAGGACCCCTCTCCCCCACTGGACTACCTGAGAATGTGAGTGCAGTGGGATGTGCTATATTACAGGTATCTTCCCGCCCATACAGGGGCAGAAGGGTACTTTGCAGGAATCGGCTAAAATAGAGTGGGTCAAGACCTATAGAGCATCTAGGGTCACAGCTGGTTAGCAGGTATGTGGGCATCTGTGATCGAGCTTTAGGTATGCAAGCCTGGTAGTTGGGGTAAGTTGTCACTCCATATGGTGGCTGTGACTGCAATGTGTGAGCTATGCGAGCAGTCTTGTTCACCATGGTTTATAAATCGCAAAGGTCTGTGCACATGTCTGGTCAACCTCAACAAGTAGGTGCACTCTGCTCCCAGGGCAGGTTACGGGTTGCTCAGTGATGCATAAAATGCCCCGTCCGAATAGCCAGAGTATATAGGCTGATTGTGGAAGCAGTCTTCTTAGCAAGCATGCTGCTGTTCCATAAATTGGGGAAACGGGTGTTAGGGAGCACAATATGCTAGAAGGGCTACAACTACAGGTCGCAGGAGGTGGGAGCCACATCAGCTTGCAGGGTAATATAGCGATGTTTAAGAGAGCTCCCTCCTGGGAAGCCATCACCTCCTTGCAGGTCATGTGAGGCACGGGTACATTAAAACACACAAGGTGATGGACGGAATGTTGCACATTGGAAAAACATTCACCCCCAGTCACAGATCTGGGTTTAATCTATCGTTATTTTGCTCACCACGCCACCCCAGTTCAGACATGGCCATATGCAAATCAGTCTTGACCCTTTGCCTCATGGGAACAGTCCAGCCCGAACTGCCAAGCCATGTCTTCCCTGGACCGGAATCAAGCATCCTAGGACCGGTTTCTGGCTATCAGCCGTCATCAGCCAGGATAGCTTGACTCCAGTGGCGTAGTGAGCACGGGACCCACGTCTGGGCATACCCTTCCCACATAGGGCGAACAGCAAAACACACAAGGTGATGGACGGAATGTTGCAAATTGGCAAAACATTCACCCCCAGTCACAGATCTGGGTTTAATCCATCGTTATTTTGCTCACCACGCCACCCCAGTTCAGACATGGCCATATGCAAATCAGTCTTGACCCTGTGCCTCATGGGAACAGTCCAGCCCGAACTGCCAAGCCATGTTTTCCCTGGACCGGAATCAAGCATCCTAGGACCGGTTTCTGGCTATCAGCCAGGATAGCTTGACTCCAGTGGCATAGTGAGCACGGGACCCACGTCTGGACATACCCTTCCCACATAGGGCGAACAGAAAAACACACAAGGTGATGGACGGAATGTTGCACATTGGCAAAACATTCACCCCCAGTCACAGATTTGGGTTTAATCCATCGTTATTATTTTGCTCACCACGCCACCCCAGTTCAGACATGGCCAAATGCAAATCAGTATTGACCCTGTGCCTCATGGGAACAGTCCAGCCAGAACTGCCAAGCCATGTCTTCCCAGGCACGGGTACATTCCCAGAGAAAGATAACCCGCTCCATGTGCAAGTCCGCAGAGCAAGGGGCTTTGGCTTCAGCAGGCATGGGCTATGCCGGGCGAACACCAAAGGTTATTCGACAAAGTTGGGGTGCACCTGGCTCAGGTGGGCTTGAATCTGTTCTTACTGGACATGAATGAGGCCCAGGAAATTGCAGGAGGCAAGTGAGAATACAGCTGTGTTGATGGGGGGCTCTTTAGGCGACGGGGCCCACCTCCAGAGCTGTGGCGGAGTTACAGGGCGATCTGGAAGCAGTTTGGGTACAGAAGGATACCTCTGCAAGCACAATAGGGGTGCCAGAGCCAAATCCCAGAAGCCTCATGGGAGGGTCCTGGAACAATGACGTCGGCGGCCCGTTAGTCCTTCGGGTCCTTGAGGTTGTGGGAGAGAGGGAGGCGTAGTCTGAAGGGGAGTCACGGCGTTTGTAAAACTTAAGCAAACGTGGGAGGAGAGAGAGACCGGGGAGCGGGTCCCCTCACTCTCTGGTCTCGTCTCTCTCTCCTCCCACGTTTGTTCAAGTTTTATAAAAGCGTTGATACCCCTTCAGACTATGCCTCCCTCTCTCCGGTCACCGGAGACATTTCCTCCGCTTGCCGGCGACTGGCTGGCTGGTGATTTAAGGAAACAAAACTTTAGAAAACATCAGTAAATAGAAAGTTCGGTGCACCTCTTATTTGCATATTTCACCGTTTTTGTTAAATTTTGGATTCTTAAATGTATTAATCAGATGATTATAAAACAGTGTGGGTAAGAGTGCTGCTAAAGAACTAACACGGACAGAATGGTGCGTGTCCTTGTGACATTGGCAGGATGCCTTTGCAGCCTCATGCGTCCTAAGACATAGCTTTGATTTAGGGTTTTCATTGCAAGACTATTTTATTGTCTTCAACAGTGAACATCTCTGGGGCCCATGTTTCTTAATTCCCTAGCTAAACGAAGCTTTAGTTGACTTTCAGACTGACAATGATGTGTCTCTAGTTACACGCGCTTTCCTTATCTCTTCCCTTTTGGCATACATTCAAGGAAGCCTCCTCACTTCCCAGTCTCTTTCTCTCCTCCCACATTTAAGTTTTACAAACGCCGAGATTCCCCTTTAGACTATGTCTCGGTCTACGGTGATCAGATCAGCCTAAAAACAGCTGACTCTCCGGTCACAGTATTATGTTGCATTGTGTGTTATGTTCATGATATATTAAACTCATTACATTGTGCTAACTAGAGTGCTGAGTTGCATTACTTAAGGCTGTGTATTGGGAGTTATTTTTGGTTGAGGTGACACGTTGAACATCGTTTTTGGTGTTTTTTTTATTTACTTAGGTTGAGTTAATTTACGTTCAATTGAGATGATTTTTATTTTGATATGCCATGTTATACTATATTATTTCATGGGCAATTCCAAGTCACATCTTAAGGATTTGGGGGGTCATGAGCCAAACGAATTTTAGGAGGCCCCTCACAACAGCTTTGAATTTATCATCAATTTCACCTCTTACATACCCTATTTGGTGAGGTCACTGAAAGAGGCAGGCTGATACAAATTCTAAATGTTCAGCTCAGGGTAGTGATGTGTGTTTTCAATATTATAATTCATCAGCAGGTCACTAATGTTGTTGCTAATAAATATTTTGTGTCTCCCTCCCTCCACCAAAACCAATCTGTTCAATCAAGGCATTTATAGAGCGCGATCGTCACCCGGAGGGTCTCAAGGCGCTGGAGGCCGGGGGGGGGGCGGGGGGGGGGGTGCTGCTACAACTCGAAGAGCCAGGTCTTGAGTAGCTTCCTGAGCGTGAGATGATCCTGGGTCAGTCGAAGGTGGGTGGGGAGGGAGTTCCATGTTTTGGCAGCCAGGTAGGAGAAGGATCTTCCTTCAGTGGTGGTTCTGCGGATCCGTGGGAGGGTGGCGAGGGCGAGGCTGGCAGATCGGAGCTGGCGGGTGGGTGTGTAGAACGTGAGACGGTCGTTGAGGTAGGTGGGGCCTGTGTCATGGAGTGCCTTGTGTGCGTGGGTGAGGAGTCTGAACGTGATTCTCTTGCTGACCGGGAGCCAGTGCAGGTCTCTCAGGTGGGCAGAAATGTGGCTGTGACGGGGGATGTCCAGGATGAGGCGTGCTGAGGCGTTCTGTATGTGTTGCAGTTTCTTCTGGAGTTTGGCTGTGGATCCTGCGTAGAGGGCGTTTCCATAGTCCAGTCGGCTGGTGACGAGGCCCTGGGTGACCGTCTTCCTGGTTTCGGTGGGGATCCATCGGAAGATCTTACGGAGCATGCGCAGGGTGTTGAAACAGGAGGACGTGACGGCGTTGACTTGCTTGGTCATCGTGAGGGAGGAGTTCAGGATGAAGCCCAGGTTGCGTGCGTGGTCAGTAGGCTTGGGGGCGGTGCCCAGTGCCGGGGGCCACCAGGAGTTGTCCCATGCGGAGGGGGAAGATCCGAGGATGAGGACTTCCGTCTTGTCCGAGTTCAGTTTCAGACGGCTAAGTTTCATCCATTCCACGACTTCTTTCATTCCTTCTTGGAGGTTGGCTCTGGCGGTGGCGGGGTCGTTGGTGAGGGAGAGGATCAGCTGGGTGTCGTCAGCGTAGGAAATGATGTTAAGGTTGTGTTGGCGTGCGATGGCTGCGAGGGGGCTCATGTAGACGTTGAAGAGGGTGGGGCTGAGTGATGATCCTTGCGGGACGCCACAGATGATCTTGGTGGACGATGATTGGAAGGGGGAGAGGAGGACTCTCTGTGTTCTGTCTGAGAGGAAGGAGGTGATCCAGTCTAGAGCTCCCTCTCTGATTCCGGCATTGTGGAGGTGAGTGGTTAGGGTGCGGTGGCAGACTGTGTCGAATGCAGCCGAGAGGTCGAGGAGGATGAGGGCGGCAGTTCCCCCTTTGTCGAGCAAGGCCCTGATGTCGTTGATGGCTGCTATGAGGGCAGTTTCTGTGCTGTGGTTCGCTCGGAAGCCAGATTGTGATGGGTCGAGGGAGCCGTTGGTTTCGAGGAATGCAGTCAGTTGCTTGTTGACGGTCTTCTCGATGACTTTCGCGGGGAAGGGGAGGAGCGAGATGGGGCGAAAGTTTTTGAGGTCGGTGGGGTCTGCGGTGGGTTTCTTGAGGGCGCTGATTTCTGCGTGTTTCCGGCTCTCCGGGAAGGTGGCGGATGCGAAGGAATTGTTGATGGTGTTCCGCAGTTGGGGGGCGATGATGGCGTCGGCTTTGTTGAAGATGTGGTGTGGACAGGGGTCGGATGGGGATCCAGAGTGGATGGCGTTCATCATGCAGGTGGTGTCTTCTGTGCTCACGGGGTTCCAGGCGTGGATGGTGGTGGTGGCGGGTGTGGGTACGGTGGTGGGGTGCGTGGTCTGGGGGCCGAAGCTGTTGTGTATGTCGGCGATCTTGTTGTGGAAGAACAGGGCCAGTGAGTCGCAGAGGTCTTGTGAGGGCGTGATGTCGTTGTTGCTGGCGCTGGGGTTGGAGAGCTCCCTGACGATGCTGAAGAGTTCCTTGCTGTTGTGGGTGTTGTTGTCCAGTCTTTCTCTGAACACTGTCTTTTTGGTGGTGCGGATCAGTTGGTGGTGTTTTCGGATGGCGTTTTTGAGGGCTGTCATGTTCTCTGTTGACTGGTCGTGGTGCCATGCTTTCTCGAGGGTCCGGCAGGATTTCTTGGAGTTTTTGAGGTCGTCGGTGAACCACGGGGCTTTCTTGCTGCCGGTTCTGGTGAGGGGGTTCTTCAGTGGGGCCAGGGTGTCGGCACAGTTGGTGAGCCATCGTGTGAGGTTGCAGGCTGCTTCGTTGGGGTCCGTGGTGTGGGTGGGAGGGTTCTGGCTCAGCGAGGTGGTGAGCTGGTCTATGGTTATCTTGTTCCAGCGTCTTCGGGGGATCTGTTGTGGGTGGTAATGGGTCGTTGTTTTTCTGAAGTTGAAATGGACGCAGCTGGGGTCTGTCCAGTGTAGTCCGGTGGAGTGGCTGAAGGATACGTGGTTGCTTGAGGAGAAGACGGCGTCAAGCGTGTGTCCGGCGTAGTGGGTGGGGGTGTTAACCAGTTGCTTGAGTCCGAGGTTGGCGAGGTTGTCCAGTAGGGCAGTGGTGTTGCTGTCATTGTTGTTTTCCAGGTGGAAGTTGACGTCTCCTAGGAGGGTGTAGTCTGGAGAGGTGAGGGCAGCCTGGCTGATGAAGTCTGCTATGGCTTCGCTGAAGTGAGTGCGCGGTCCTGGGGGTCTGTAGATGAGGGTGCCTGTGAGGGTGGTCGTGGGGTCGGTGTGTATCTGGAAGTGGAGGTGCTCGGCGGTGGTGAGTGTGTCGTCGGAGTTGTCGTGACGCGGATGGTGTTTTTAAGGACGATGGCGATGCCTCCTCCTGTTTGGTTGGTGCGGTCCCGTCGGGTGATCTTGTAGCCGTCCGGGATGGCTATGGCGATGTCGGGAGCTGAGGAGGCGTTCATCCAGGTCTCTGTGAGGAAGGCCACGTCCGGTGCTGTCATGTCCAGGAGGTTCCAGAGTTCGACGGCGTGCCTGTGGATGGAGCGGGTGTTGAGCAGGATGCACTTGAGGTGTTTGGTGTTGGGGCCTGGTCTGGCAGGTGCGGTGCTGGTCCGGAGGCAGGTGAACTTGCAGGCCAGGCAGGTGAAGGGTCCGTGGGTGCGTTTCGGGCTGGCAGGGTGGAAGGCGTTGTTGCGGCCGGTGTTGAGTGCGAGGAGGGTGGCTGTGTCGTAGGTCAGACAGGTGGGATGGCAACGGTGACGGCCAGGGGTCCTGGCGCTGGGCACGGTCCATGCGCGGATGGGCGCAGACGGGCTTGCCTTTGGCGCGCCAGCGACTCGCCAGCCGCGCGCGGCCGCGCAGCGGTCGCCATAAGAGGGAGGGAGGGGAGGAGGGGTCAGCTGGGAGGCGGGAGGGAAGAGCCAATAGGAGCAAGGGGATGGCGGGGCCGCACGGGAGGCGGCGGCGGGAAGACGGAGGGAACGGGAAGGGAAACAATCCAAGTACAAACACTGCCAATACACGGGGTACAAAAAAAATAAGAGGAGGGGGCAGGCAGGCACTCACCACGCGGGGTGCAGAAAATAAGACGAGGGGGCGGGCAGGCACTCACCACACGGGTTACGGAAAATAAGAGGAGGGGGCGGGCAGGCACTCAGACGTGCGGGGTACAGAAAATAAGAGGAGGGGGCAGGCAGACACTCACCACGCGGGGTACAGTGAATGGAGAGAGGGGGGGCGGGCCGGCGCACAGGACCAAGCAGGCCAGGCAGCGATCGATCAGAGCGCCGATCTGGGGGAGGAGCAGGCGTCAAGACGGGCAGGCAGGCGGAGCTGCAGCGGTGGAGAAGTGACGTACCCGAGGGTCAAGGGTAACTGACTCTGCCGCGCAGCGGTCGCCATAAGAGGAAGGGAGGGGAGGAGGGGTCAGCTGGGAGGCGGGAGGGAAGAGCCAATAGGAGCAGGGGGAGGGCGGGGACACACAGGAGGAGCCGGCGGGAAGACGGAGGGAACGGGAAGGGAAACAATCCAAGTACAAACACTGCCAATACACGGGGTACAAAAAAATAAGAGGAGGGGGCGGGCAGGCACTCACCACGCGGGGTACAGAAAATAAGAGGAGGGGGCGGGCAGGCACTCAGACGCGCGGGGTACAGAAAATAAGAGGGGGGCAGGCAGGCACTCACCACGCGGGGTACAGTGAATGGAGAGAGGGGGGGCGGGCAGGCGCACAGGACCAAGCAGGCCAGGCGGCGATCGAACAGAGCGCCAATCTGGGGGAGGAGCAGGCGTCAAGACGGGCAGGCAGGCGGAGCTGCAGCGGTGGGAAGTGACCTACCCAAGGGTCAAGGGTCACTGACTCCACCGCGCAGCGGTTGCCATAAGAGGGAGGGAGGGGAGGAGGGGTCAGCTGGGAGGCGGGAGGGAAGAGCCAATAGGAGCAGGGGGAGGGCGGGGCCGCACGGGAGGCGGCGGCAGGAAGACGGAGGGAACGGGAAGGGAAACAATCCAAGTACAAACACTGCCAATACACGGGGTACAACAAAAATAAGAGGAGGGGGCGGGCAGGCACTCACCACGCGGGGTACAGAAAATAAGAGGAGGGGGCGGGCAGGCACTCACCACGCGGGGTACAGAAAATAAGAGGAGGGGGCGGGCAGGCACTCAGACGCGCGGGGTACAGAAAATAAGAGGAGGGGGCGGGCAGGCACTTACCATGCGGGGTACAATTAATGGAGAGAGGGGGGGGCGGGCCGGCGCACAGGACCAAGCAGGCCAGGCGGCGATCGATCAGAGCGCCGATCTGGGGGAGGAGCAGGAGTCAAGACGGGCAGGCAGGCGGAGCTGCAGCAGTGGAGAAGTGACCTACCCGAGGGTCAAGGGTCACTGACTCCGCCGTGCAGGTCGCCATAAGAGGGAGGGAGGGGAGGAGGGGTCAGCTGGGAGGCGGGAGGGAAGAGCCAATAGTAGCAGGGGGAGGGCGGGCCGCACGGGAGGCGGCGGCGGGAAGACCGAAGGAACGGGAAGGGAAACAATCCAAGTACAAACACTGCCAATACACGGGGTACAAAAAAATAAGAGGAGGGGGCGGGCAGGCACTCACCACGCGGGGTACAGAAAATAAGAGGAGGGGGCGGGCAGGCACTCAGACGCACGGGGTACAGAAAATAAGAGGGGGCGGGCAGGCACTCACCACGCGGGGTACAGTGAATGGAGAGAGGGGGGGCGGGCAGGCGCACAGGACCAAGCAGGCCAGGTGGCGATCGATCAGAGCGCCGATCTGGGGGAGGAGCAGGCGTCAAGACGGGCAGGCAGGCGGAGCTGCAGTGGTCGAGAAGTTACCTACCCGAGGGTCAAGGGTCACTGACTCCGCCGCGCAGCGGTTGCCATAAGAGGGAGGGAGGGGAGGAGGGGTCAGCTGGGAGGCGGGAGGGAAGAGCCAATAGGAGCAGGGGGAGGGCGGGGCCGCACGGGAGGCGGCGGCAGGAAGACGGAGGGAACGAGAAGGGAAACAATCCAAGTACAAACACTGCCAATACATGGGGTACAAAAAAATAAGAGGAGGGGGCGGGCAGGCACTTACCATGCGGGGTACAGAAAATAAGAGGAGGGGGCGGGCAGGCACTCAGATGCACGGGGTACAGAAAATTAGAGGAGGGGCGGGCAGGCACTCACCACGCGGGGTACAGTGAATGGAGAGGGGGGGGGCGGGCAGGCGCACAGGACCAAGCAGGCCAGGCGGCGATCGATCAGAGCACCGATCTGAGGGAGGAGCAGGCGTCAAGACGGGCAGGCAGGCGGAGCTGCAGTGGTGGAGAAGTGACCTACCCGAGGGTCAAGGGTCACTGACTCCGCCGCGCAGCGGTCGCCATAAGAGGGAGGGAGGGGAGGAGGGGTCAGCTGGGAGGTGGGAGGGAAGAGCCAATAGGAGCAGGGGGAGGGCGGGGCCGCACGGGAGGCGGCGGCGGGAAGACAGAGGGAACGGGAAGGGAAACAATCCAAGTACAAACACTGCCAATACACTGGGTACAAAAAAAAATAAGAGGAGGGGTGGGCAGGCACTCACCACGCGGGGTACAGAAAATAAGAGGAGGGGGCGGGCAGGCACTCAGACGCGCGGGGTACAGAAAATAAGAGGAGGGGGCGGGCAGGCACTCACCACGTGGGGTACAGTGAATGGAGAGGGGGGGGCGGGCCGGCGCACAGGACCCAGCAGGCCAGGCGGCGATCGATCAGAGCGCCGATCTGGGGGAGGAGCAGGCGTCAAGACGGGCAGGCAGGCGGAGCTGCACCGGTGGAGAAGTGACCTACCCGAGGGTCAAGGGTCAATCTGTTGAGACATACTATAGGTCATCAACGCAAGGGCAGTGCTGGCTCTATCAGGGTCCCCCCTGAAAGGCTGGCATCCTGGCCAGAGCCCATTTGTATATGTCTAAAACGCCTCTGTGCACCTGAGAGTGCGGCATAGTTTGAACCTCTGTGATCACCCTTCAAACTATGCCTCGCTCTCCAGTCTCCTTGCCAATGGATATTAGAGGGCACAATAAACATAATCATGTAAATGATATGCATTTTGAATAGGGCATTATTGTATTGGATAAAAGCCCTAACTGCATCATAACTGTTATTAAATTATACAGCACATTACATATGAACATGCTACTTTCAACCTAGCGTTACGCAGCTTCCCGAATGCCTTAATTTAGCCTTAAACCCAACATACATACTCCTGTTCTGTGCTGAGGTGTAATACAAGTGGGTGTTATTTTTGGATTGCTAAACTTTCAGAAAGTTGCATTTTTGGATCTCAAGACTTATTGTTGGAGAGCATGCTCTTCCTTTGCATAGTACTGCCTCTAGTACTGAACTTTACTTACATCTAAGGATGTCTTTGCTTCCTGCTGTTTGTCAGCCACACCTTAACCGCTGTGATTCCCCTTCAAACTTCAGTGCTTAGCTTCACACAATATTTGTTATTGTGGACTGGAGGTAAATATGGGGCTGCACTCTGTTTTTCCATTCGCTCAATTGATTGCATTACATGGAAACAGTGTTGTCATCGTCAGCTGTAACCCAGTACACAGATCCTTCATTTTGTTTTCAGCTTGTCACAACTGCTATATGTTCAGAGGACAATTGTCAGGCTGTGTCTTTTGACTCATTTCTGCTAGTGACACATTTTTGCTTATACCTTTAACATGTGGATTAGTGTTCACAAAAATCCTAAACTTTGCAGTCAAAACATAATAGAAAAGTGGACTAGTTGACAATCTTGTTGCGGGGGTACTGGTAAAGGACATGTGAAAACAGAGAATATAAGCAAAGGGCTGCTTTTAAAATGACCTCAGGCACTCAGCAGTGCACACATGCAAGTACAGAAAGGGCTGCTGGCATCTAAGCTACCGCGCTCTATTATATACTAGGGACTTATAGGTAGGTTTAATCCCCCTACCCTATTATCTACTATGGACTTATAGGGTAGGTCATGCCTAATGTATGTGCACCCTTTTATATATTTTACCCTAATGCATGTATGTTTTCAACTTAACACTGGGTCTGGTTAGACAGAGCCTTTAAGACTTCTACCACTTAGCTCTTAAAAACAAAGAGCTTCTGAAAGGTGCTAGTTTAGAGAAAAAGTATAATTTCAGACACTAGCACTAAAACTAATATTACTGGAGTAAAAATCTTGTTACTTGCGTGAACAAATTTTGCTTGGTGTGCTGTACTACTTGTACTTATGTTTGTTGTCTGTTTACTTACATACTATTGCACAACCTAATTTGAAGTGTCTGTGAAACTTGCCCTTTGTCTCGAATATTTGTCCTGAATTTTGACCTTCCGTCCTGAATTTATGTCCTGAATTTTGACCCTTTGTCCTGAATTTTTACTCTCACCATCCTGAATTTACACCCATGCCTGTTGGTCACCCTAGTGTGTGAGCGAGTGTGAGCTAGAGCTTAGATGTCTGGTCGGCTGTTTTAGGCTGTTAAGGTATGCTGGTGAGTGAGTGAGGAGTTTGAATTGGTTGCGTTTGTGAATGGGAAGCCAGTGGATCTCCTTGAGGTGTGGCACGATGTGGGTGAGGTGCAGGAGGTCCAAAAAACATCATTCGAGAAGGAAAGGAAGGGAAGCTCATGCTTCCCAGCTCTTGTTCCTGACCCCTGGAACCACTCCGACCTTCCTCCCTCCTGCCTAGCACTGGGCTCCAGATCACGTATCCATCAGAAAAAAAACCCTTAAACAATAATGTACGTACACAAAACATAACCAGTCAGCTTTCAATCATGACTAGCCGACTATACCCTCTTGTCTTCCCCCAGACTCCTCTTCCCACCATCCACTCCTCACTACCCTCACCCATGCCAACAGCACCCGCCCTCCGCACCCAGGGCCTGTTCCGCTCCTACCTATACATGGTAAACAACTTCAGCCCTGAAGAAAAGTTCACACCGTACCACTCAACGATATGACTAACCTCACTCTGCACATATACCTTCATCAAGTACTTGCCACCACCCTAAACCACCCCAGCTCATCAGATGTCACCACTCTTCCTCAGAATTAAACCTACAAATTACAAGACCATGCAAACTCACTACATATCACACCCACACTACAATACCCAATTCACACACCTTGCTACTATGTACTTCACTAAGAATACCCTACAACAAATCAATGAAATAACACCATCTGGTTGCCTTGATTGGCCCAAATATCCCACAGGATAACAAATTCACAACAATTCAGAAAAAAATAAGCTCACGCCATAACACCTCCCATCTTCACACTGCATAACATTTCCCTATAAAATGAACAGCACAACACATATCACACTAGCTAAACTATTATGCCACTTACACCATAATTCACCTCAGCACCACACCACATAAATTGCAAAACCTTCCCTCATGCCAAATCTAGACAGACCACACTATATGGCCATACCATGTTACCTGAACGCACACTGTAGGAGGCTGGCTTAGTATATGGTGCACACTTATCTAAGTGAAGCAACTTGCACTAATGCAGGTAACCCTTTTGGTGATTTTAGTGGTCTTTGATAACCTTTGAAAGCTCTCAAACTGGTAGGTGTGTAGAGCAGCCTTCAGGCTTATCTTGAAGGAGTGTTAAGCAGCTTGTTTTACCAGTCCTAATCATGTAGTGTAGGTTAAAGAAAAAGAATCACACAGTGTATATATGAAAATATGTCTATTTATTACACAAAACTCACTAACACATTGGTAGATCTCTTACCTGGAGTTATAAACTCAAATACACAATAATACTTCAATTGCAATAGGTAAGTAAGCACAAAATACAGTGGTCTCCAAGGGGAGACCAAACCATATACTAAAAAAGTGGAATGCGAACTGTGACTGAAGGCGGGACTTGGACCACGAGACTCAGAGAAGCTGAGGACACAAGGAGTCACCCAAAGTAAGTACCTAGGAACCCCACGGAGGCTTTATGCAGAGTGGAAATACATCTGTGTGTCCAATAGAAGTTACCGGGAAAGTAGCGGTGCCAGTTTTGAAGAAGGACCCTTCCCAATGGACCCTGAAGAAACCCCATTGAAGACAGAAGGTTGAAGAGTCATCCCACCTTTGGATATGCCAGGAACCAGGATATCTACACCAGGGAAGCTGGGTGCATAGGTGTGAAATGACGTCAGAAACCGTAGTAGACCACAGTGTAGTACTTCAGGAAAGATGCCACTGGAGAAGACTGTGCAAGAGTCCGGTGGAATCCAAGGGGGGATTCTTAAATTGAAGAACCTGTAAGCAGAGGGGACAGTGTCTATGTCACTTGGAGGAGACCAAGAGGCACGGAAGAGCAATGCTCACCATTGACGGATGGTTCCGGAGAGCTGAAAGTGACCTTGCAGCTGTGAGGACCATGCCACGCTTAGGAAGACCAGGAGCCATGCACGAGCTGTCCCGCATCGGAAGTCGAGAACCAGGGGGGTGATGTCAGGCAGGAGCACCAACAAGCCTTGGCAGCTGCAACAGGCATGGAAAGCGAAGAAGGAGCAACGTTGGGACCAGCAAGGTACCAGGGACTCACCACAAGCAGGAGAGTCAAAGCAGACCACGAGCAAGCAGGGGAGCTCACTGAAGCAGGAGAAGACCCTCAAGAAGACCCACAGGTCAAAGGCAAAGGAGTCGCAAGAGGACTGCAGTGAAGAGGCTATACTTGGCAGGAAGAGAGGCTGGAACTTCTTGTAGGCCAAAGATCTCTGAAGTGCAGAGCCAACAAGCCTTGGCAACAGCAAGTTGACCCGGTGCACAGGGCTTCGGTAGCAGCGGTACCAACAAGGGAAATTGCCTAAAAATTGCGGAGAGAACAGGTCAGGCCTCAGGGGAGTTGCAGAACCACCGTCTCTCCGATTGTAAGAACAAGACTATATAACTTTAAGCCATCTGACCTTTTGCGTGGACATAGGAAACTAAATTTGTCCTTGATTTAGAAGTTGGCAATAGCAAGGAGAGAATAAGTATTTGCCTTAGAACTCAAGAGGAGATACCTACCCCATTAACTAAGGTGTTTTACACAGAGAGTTCTGTTTATCCATGTCTTAATCTAGAAGCCTTTCTTTTCACCACCACCACTATTATTTGGACAATGGTGGTTGGGAGAGACAACAAGTGGCTATCAGCGCAGCCGAGTCTCAAGCGGTGATACACCACAGCAAAAGTGATATAAAAATTACATTTATTATCCCAAGGAGGAATAAGTCCCTGATTGTATGTGTCCTGAAGAAGGTGGTTTTAATTTACACACATATCACCAAAACGCGTCGAGGGAGCCGTTGGTTTCGAGGAATGCAGTCAGTTGCTTGTTGACGGTCTTCTCGATGACTTTCGCGGGGAAGGGGAGGAGCGAGATGGGGCGAAAGTCTTTGAGGTCGGTGGGGTCTGCGGTGGGTTTCTTGAGGAGGGCGCTAATTTCTGCGTGTTTCCAGCTCTCCGGGAAGGTGGTGGATGCGAAGGAATTGTTGATGATGTTCCGCAGTTGGGGGGCGATGATGGCGTCGGCTTTGTTGAAGATGTGGTGTGGACAGGGGTCAGATGGGGATCCAGAGTGGATGGCGTTCATCATGCAGGTGGTGTCTTCTGTGCTCACGGGGTTCCAGGCGTGGAGGGTGGTGGTGGCGGGTGTGGGTACGGTGGTGAGGTGCGTGGTCTGGGGGCCGAAGCTGTTGTGTATGTCGGCGATCTTGTTGTGGAAGAACAGGGCCAGTGAGTCGCAGAGGTCTTGTGAGGGCGTGATGTCGTTGTTGCTGGCGCTGGGGTTGGAGAGCTCCCTGACGATGCTGAAGAGTTCCTTGCTGTTGTGGGTGTTGTTGTCCAGTCTTTCTCTGAACGCTGTCTTTTTGGTGGTGCGGATCAGTTGGTGGTGTTTTCGGATGGCGTTTTTGAGGGCTGTCATGTTCTCTGTTGACTGGTCGTGGTGCCATGCTTTCTCGAGGGTCCGGCAGGATTTCTTGGAGTTTTTGAGGTCGTCGGTGAACCACGGGGCTTTCTTGCTGCCGGTTCTGGTGAGGGGGTTCTTCAGTGGGGCCAGGGTGTCGGCACAGTCGGTGAGCCATCGTGTGAGGTTGCGGGCTGCTTCGTTGGGGTCCGTGGTGTGGGTGGGAGGGTTCTGGCTCAGCGAGGTGGTGAGCTGGTCTGTGGTGATCTTGTTCCAGCGTCTTCGGGGGATCTGTTGTGGGTGGTAATGGGTCGTTGTTTTTCTGAAGTTGAAATGGACGCAGCTGTGGTCTGTCCAGTGTAGTCCGGTGGAGTGGCTGAAGGATACGTGGTTGCTTGAGGAGAAGACGGCGTCAAGCGTGTGTCCGGCGTAGTGGGTGGGGATGTTAACCAGTTGCTTGAGTCCGAGGTTGGCGAGGTTGTCCAGTAGGGCAGTGGTGTTGCTGTCATTGTTGTTTTCCAGGTGGAAGTTGACGTCTCCTAGGAGGATGTAGTCTGGAGAGGTGAGGGCAGCCTGACTGATGAAGTCTGCTATGGCTTCGCTGAAGTGAGTGCGCGGTCCTGGGGGTCTGTAGATGAGGGTGCCTGTGAGGGTGGTCGTGGGGTCGGTGTGTATCTGGAAGTGGAGGTGCTTGGCGGTGGTGAGGGTGTCGTCGGAGTTGGTCGTGATGCGGATGGTGTTTTTAAGGACGATGGCGATGCCTCCTCCTGTTTGGTTGGTGCTTTCCCGTCGGGTGATCTTGTAGCCGTCCGGGATGGCTATGGCGATGTCGGGAGCTGAGGAGGCGTTCATCCAGGTCTCTGTGAGGAAGGCCACGTCCGGTGCTGTCATGTCCAGGAGGTTCCAGAGTTCGACGGCGTGCCTGTGGATGGAGCGGGTGTTGAGCAGGATGCACTTGAGGTGTTTGGTGTTGGGGCCTGGTCTGGCAGGTGCGGTGCTGGTCCGGAGGCAGGTGAACTTGCAGGCCAGGCAGGTGAAGGGTCCGTGGGTGCGTTTCGGGCTGGCAGGGTGGAAGGCGTTGTTGCGGCCGGTGTTGAGTGCGAGGAGGGTGGCTGTGTCGTAGGTCAGACAGGTGGGATGGCAACGTTGACGGCCAGGGGTCCTGGCGCTGGGCGCGGTCCATGCGCGGATGGGCGCAGACGGGCTTGCCTTTGGCGCGGCTGTGCAGCGGTCGCCATAAGAGGGAGGGAGGGGAGGAGGGGTCAGCTGGGAGGCGGGAGGGAAGAGCCAATAGGAGCAAGGGGAGGGCGGGGCCGCACGGGAGGCGGCGGCGGGAAGACGGAGGGAACGGGAAGGGAAACAATCCAAGTACAAACACTGCCAATACACGGGGTACAAAAAAAATAAGAGGAGGGGGCAGGCAGGCACTCACCACGCGGGGTACAGAAAATAAGAGGAGGGGGCGGGCAGGCACTCACCACACGGGGTACAGAAAATAAAAGGAGGGGGCGGGCAGGCACTCAGACGCGCGGGGTACAGAAAATAAGAGGAGGGGGCAGGCAGACACTCACCACGCGGGGTACAGTGAATGGAGAGAGGGGGGACGGGCCGGCGCACAGGACCAAGCAGGCCAGGCAGCGATCGATCAGAGCGCCGATCTGGGGGAGGAGCAGGCGTCAAGACGGGCAGGCAGGCGGAGCTGCAGCGGTGGAGAAGTGACCTACCCGAGGGTCAAGGGTAACTGACTCTGCCGCGCAGCGGTCGCCATAAGAGGAAGGGAGGGGAGGAGGGGTCAGCTGGGAGGCGGGAGGGAAGAGCCAATAGGAGCAGGGGGAGGGCGGGGACGCACAGGAGGAGCCGGCGGGAAGACGGAGGGAACGGGAAGGGAAACAATCCAAGTACAAACACTGCCAATACACGGGGTACAAAAAAATAAGAGGAGGGGGCGGGCAGGCACTCACCACGCGGGGTACAGAAAATAGGAGGAGGGGGCGGGCAGGCACTCAGACGCGCGGGGTACAGAGAATAAGAGGGGGGGCAGGCAGGCACTCACCACGCGGGGTACAGTGAATGGAGAGAGGCGGGGCGGGCAGGCGCACAGGACCAAGCAGGCCAGGCGGCGATCGATCAGAGCGCCAATCTGGGGGAGGAGCAGGCGTCAAGACGGGCAGGCAGGCGGAGCTGCAGCGGTGGAGAAGTGACCTACCCGAGGGTCAAGGGTCACTGACTCCGCCGCGCAGCGGTTGCCATAAGAGGGAGGGAGGGGTCAGCTGGGAGGCGGGAGGGAAGAGCCAATAGGAGCAGGGGGAGGGCGGGGCCGCACGGGAGGCGGCGGCAGAAGACGGAGGGAACGGGAAGGGAAACAATCCAAGTACAAACACTGCCAATACACGGGGTACAACAAAAATAAGAGGTGGGGGCGGGCAGGCACTCACCACGCGGGGTACAGAAAATAAGAGGAGGGGCGGGCAGGCACTCAGACGCGCGGGGTACAGAAAATAAGAGGAGGGGGCGGGCAGGCACTTACCATGCGGGGTACAGTTAATGGAGAGAGGGGGGGCGGGCCGGCACACAGGACCAAGCAGGCCAGGCGGCGATCGATCAGAGCGCCGATCTGGGGAAGGAGCAGGCGTCAAGACGGGCAGGCAGGCGGAGCTGCAGCAGTGGAGAAGTGACCTACCAGAGGGTCAAGGGTCACTGACTCCGCCGCGCAGGTCGCCATAGGAGGGAGGGAGGGGAGGAGGGGTCAGCTGGGAGGCGGGAGGGGAGAGCCAATAGGAGCAGGGGGAGGGCGGGGCCACACGGGAGGCGGCGGCGGGAAGACGGAAGGAACGGGAAGGGAAACAATCCAAGTACAAACACTGCCAATACACGGGGTACAAAAAAATAGGAGGAGGGGGCGGGCAGGCACTCACCACGCGGGGTACAGAAAATAAGAGGAGGGGGCGGGCAGGCACTCAGATGCACGGGGTACAGAAAATAAGAGGAGGGGGCGGGCAGGCACTCACCACGCGGGGTACAGTGAATGGAGAGAGGGGGGGCGGGCAGGCGCACAGGACCAAGCAGGCCAGGTGGCGATCGATCAGAGCGCCGATCTGGGGGAGGAGCAGGCGTCAAGACGGGCAGACAGGCGGAGCTGCAGTGGTGGAGAAGTGACCTACCCGAGGGTCAAGGGTCACTGACTCCGCCGCGCAGCGGTTGCCATAAGAGGGAGGGAGGGGAGGAGGGGTCAGCTGGGAGGCGGGAGGGAAGAGCCAATAGGAGCAGGGGGAGGGCGGGGCCGCACGGGAGGCGGCGGCGGGAAGACAGAGGGAACGGGAAGGGAAACAATCCAAGTACAAACACTGCCAATACACTGGGTACAAAAAAAAATAAGAGGAGGGGTGGGCAGGCACTCACCACGCGGGGTACAGAAAATAAGAGGAGGGGGCGGGCAGGCACGCAGACGCGCGGGGTACAGAAAATAAGAGGAGGGGGCGGGCAGGCACTCACCACGCGGGGTACAGTGAATGGAGAGGGGGGGGCGGGCCGGCGCACAGGACCCAGCAGGCCAGGCGGCGATCGATCAAAGCGCCGATCTGGGGGAGGAGCAGGCGTCAAGACGGGCAGGCAGGCGGAGCTGCACCGGTGGAGAAGTGACCTACCCGAGGGTCAAGGGTCAATCTGTTGAGACATACTATAGGTCATCAACGCAAGGGCAGTGCTGGCTCTATCAGGGTCCCTCCTGAAAGGCTGGCATCCTGGCCAGGGCCCATTTGTATATGTCTAAAATGCCTCTGTGCACCTGAGAGTGCGGCATAGTTTGAACCTCTGTGATCACCCTTCAAACTATGCCTCGCTCTCCAGTCTCCTTGCCAATGGATATTAGAGGGCACAATAAACATAATCATGTAAATGATATGCATTTTGAATAGGGCATTATTGTATTGGATAAAAGCCATAACTGCATCATAACTGTTATTAAATTATACAGCACATTACATATGAACATGCCACTTTCAACCTAGCGTTACGCAGCTTCCCGATTGCCTTAATTAATTAGCCTTAAACCCAACATACATACTCCTGTTCTGTGCTGAGGTGTAATACAAATGGGTGTTATTTTTGGATTGCTAAACTTTCAGAAAGTTGCATTTTTGGATCTCAAGACTTATTGTTGGAGAGCATGCTCTTCCTTTGCATAGTACTGCCTCTAGTACTGAACTTTACTTACATCTAAGGATGTCTTTGCTTCCTGCTGTTTGTCGACCACACCTTAACCGCTGTGATTCCCCTTCAAACTTCAGTGCTTAGCTTCACACAATATTTTTTATTGTGGACTGGAGGTAAATATGGGGCTGCACTCTGTTTTTCCATTCGCTCAATTGATTGCATTACATGGAAACAGTGTTGTCATCGTCAGCTGGAACCCAGTACACAGATCCTTCATTTTGTTTTCAGCTTGTCACAACTGCTATGTGTTCAGAGGACAAATGTCAGGCTGTGTCTTTTGACTCATTTCTGCTAGTGACACATTTTTGCTTATACCTTTAACATGTGGATTAGTGTTCACAAAAATCCCAAACTTTGCAGTCAAAACATAATAGAAAAGTGGACTAGTTGACAATCTTGTTGCGGGGGTACTGGTAAAGGACATGTGAAAACAGAGAATATGACCTCAGGCACTCAGCAGTGCACACATGCAAGTACAGAAAGGGCTGCTGGCATCTAAGCTACCGCGCTCTATTATATACTAGGGACTTATAGGTAGGTTTAATCCCCCTACCCTATTATCTACTATGGACTTATAGGGTAGGTCATGCCTAATGTATGTGCACCCTTTTATATATTTTACCCTAATGCATGTATGTTTTCAACTTAACACTGGGTCTGGTTAGACAGAGCCTTTAAGACTTCTACCACTTAGCTCTTAAAAACAAAGAGCTTCTGAAAGGTGCTAGTTTAGAGAAAAAGTATAATTTCAGACACTAGCACTAAAACTAATATTACTGGAGTAAAAATCTTGTTACTTGCGTGAACAAATTTTGCTTGGTCTGCTGTACTACTTGTACTTATGTTTGTTGTCTATTTACTTACATACTATTGCACAACCTAATTTGAAGTGTCTGTGAAACTTGCCCTTTGTCTCGAATATTTGTCCTGAATTTTGACCTTCCTTCCTGAATTTGTGTCCTGAATTTTGACCCTTTGTCCTGAATTTTTACTCTCACCATCCTGAATTTACACCCATGCCTGTTGGTCACCCTAGTGTGTGAGCGAGTGTGAGCTAGAGCTTAGATGTCTGGTCGGCTGTTTTAGGCTGTTAAGGTATGCTGGTGAGTGAGTGAGGAGTTTGAATTGGTTGCGTTTGTGAATGGGAAGCCAGTGGATCCCCTTGAGGTGTGGCACGATGTGGGTGAGGTGCAGGAGGTCCAAAAAACATCCTTCGAGAAGGAAAGGAAGGGAAGCTCATGCTTCCCAGCTCTTGTTCCTGACCCCTGGAACCACTCCGACCTTCCTCCCTCCAGATCACGTATCCATCAGAAAAAAAACCCTTAAACAATAATGTACGTACACAAAACATAACCAGTCAGCTTTCAATCATGACTAGCCGACTATACCCTCTTGTCTTCCCCCAGACTCCTCTTCCCACCATCCACTCCTCACTACCCTCACCCATGCCAACAGCACCCGCCCTCCGCACCCAGGGCCTGTTCCGTTCCTACCTATACATGGTAAACAACTTCATCCCTGAAGAAAAGTTCACACCGTACCACTCAACGATATGACTAACCTCACTCTGCACATATACCTTCATCAAGTACTTGCCACCACCCCAGCTCATCAGATGTCACCACTCTTCCTCAGAATTAAACCTACAAATTACAAGACCATGCAAACTCACTACATATCACACCCACACTACAATACCCAATTCACACACCTTGCTACTATGTACTTCACTAAGAATACCCTACAACAAATCAATGAAATAACACCATCTGGTTGCCTTGATTGGCCCAAATATCCCACAGGATAACAAATTCACAACAATTCAGAAAAAAATAAGCTCACGCCATAACACCTCCCATCTTCACACTGCATAACATTTCCCTATAAAATGAACAGCACAACACATATCACACTAGCTAAACTATCATGCCACTTACACCATAATTCACCTCAGCACCACACCACATAAATTGCAAAACCTTCCCTCATGCCAAATCTAGACAGACCACACTATATGGCCATACCATGTTACCTGAAAGCACACTGTAGGAGGCTGGCTTAGTATATGGTGCACACTTATCTAAGTGAAGCAACTTGCACTAATGCAGGTAACCCTTTTGGTGATTTTAGTGGTCTTTGATAACCTTTGAAAGCTCTCAAACTGGTAGGTGTGTAGAGCAGCCTTCAGGCTTATCTTGAAGGAGTGTTAAGCAGCTTGTTTTACCAGTCCTAATCATGTAGTGTAGGTTAAAGAAAAAGAATCACACAGTGTATATATGAAAATATGTCTATTTATTACACAAAACTCACTAACACATTGGTAGATCTCTTACCTGGAGTTATAAACTCAAATACACAATAATACTTCAATTGCAATAGGTAAGTAAGCACAAAATACAGTGGTCTCCAAGGGGAGACCAAACCATATACTAAAAAAGTGGAATGCGAACTGTGACTGAAGGCGGGACTTGGACCACGAGACTCAGAGGAGCTGAGGACACAAGGAGTCACCCAAAGTAAGTACCTAGGAACCCCACGGAGGCTTTATGCAGAGTGGAAATACATCTGTGTGTCCAATAGAAGTTACCGGGAAAGTAGCGGTGCCAGTTTTGAAGAAGGACCCTTCCCAATGGACCCTGAAGAAACCCCATTGAAGACAGAAGGTTGAAGAGTCATCCCACCTTTGGATATGCCAGGAACCAGGATATCTACACCAGGGAAGCTGGGTGCATAGGTGTGAAATGACGTCAGAAACCGTAGTAGACCACAGTGTAGTACTTCAGGAAAGATGCCACTGGAGAAGACTGTGCAAGAGTCCGGTGGAATCCAAGGGGGGATTCTTAAATTGAAGAACCTGTAAGCAGAGGGGACAGTGTCTATGTCACTTGGAGGAGACCAAGAGGCATGGAAGAGCAATGCTCACCATTGACAGATGGTTCCGGAGAGCTGAAAGTGACCTTGCAGCTGTGAGGACCATGCCACGCTTAGGAAGACCAGGAGCCATGCACGAGCTGTCCCGCATCGGAAGTCAAGAACCAGGGGGGTGATGTCAGGCAGGAGCACCAACAAGCCTTGACAGCTGCAACAGGCATGGAAAGCGAAGAAGGAGCAACGTTGGGGCCAGCAAGGTACCAGGGACTCACCACAAGCAGGAGAGTCAAAGCAGACCACGAGCAAGCAGGGGAGCTCACTGAAGCAGGAGAAGACCCTCAAGAAGACCCACAGGTCAAAGGCAAAGGAGTCGCAAGAGGACTGCAGTGAAGAGGCTATACTTGGCAGGAAGAGAGGCTGGAACTTCTTGTAGGCCAAAGATCTCTGAAGTGCAGAGCCAACAAGCCTTGGCAACAGTAAGTTGACCCGGTGCACAGGGCTTCGGTAGCAGCGGTACCAACAAGGGAAATTGCCTAAAAATTGCGGAGAGAACAGGTCAGGCCTCAGGGGAGTTGCAGAACCACCATCTCTCCGATTGTAAGAACAAGACTATATAACTTTAAGCCATCTGACCTTTTGCGTGGACATAGGAAACTAAATTTGTCCTTGATTTAGAAGTTGGCAATAGCAAGGAGAGAATAAGTATTTGCCTTAGAACTCAAGAGGAGATACCTACCCCATTAACTAAGGTGTTTTACACAGAGAGTTCTGTTTATCCATGTCTTAATCTAGAAGCCTTTCTTTTCACCACCACCACTATTATTTGGACAATGGTGGTTGGGAGAGACAACAAGTGGCTATCAGCGCAGCCGAGTCTCAAGCGGTGATACACCACAGCAAAAGTGATATAAAAATTACATTTATTATCCCAAGGAGGAATAAGTCCCTGATTGTATGTGTCCTGAAGAAGGTGGTTTTAATTTACACACATATCACCGAAACGCGTCAACGCCAACCCATTTGAATCCAACTAAAAAGGAATCCTGGGAAGGAAAATATTTTTATCCCACCAGTGTTCTCAACATGATGTTATATGTTGGATCAGCCAATGTAACAGTTTATATATAACTGTGCAAAGAAAGGGTTCCCTATTTTGGAACTGTTTTCATTTATTGTTTGGGTTGTGTTTTATTATGTGCAATTTTATCGCCGGATTTTAATATTAGTGTGGATTGTGCTAGGTGCTGTATTGTATATAAGATATATGAATTTTATTTCATCACTGTTTATTCATTAAGATTTTTTCTATACTCTGAAGATCATAGTTTTTTTATAAAAAATAAAATTGTGTCAAACGCTACATCGTAGACATTGATTCTTGCAGATTGGATGCTACATATGAATGCATTTTTAACGAGTAGAGTGTGGAAGTGAGTGGCATTGTTGATACTATTTGGTTTATCCAGGGGAAGCGCCAATTCTCTGTTGGTTTACAGTGCCCTGTTCCCTTGGACAGTAGGGCCACCTCTCTAGTTTAATCATTCCAACTGGAGTATGCAAGCAGGTCACCAAATGTGCCCTTCAAAGCAGTCGGGTGGCAAGCACACCCCACCCCACCCCAGCCCAATACATTAAGTCCTGCCTGGGAGGTGGCTGCACACCCCTGTGACAGGAAACCTATTGTTCTACCTTCCCTTGCTTGAGCTCAGTTCAGCAGCAGGAGGGCAGAATTGTGTCTGGGGTCAGCAGCAGCACTAGTTTGCTGGCAGACTCTGAAAGGCTGTGACCAGGAGTACTGGTGGCTTCCCGGAGGAGCACCCCATTTAATGTAATCATACTTCCAACACCGGTAACGGTGTTGGGGTATGATTCCAAAGTGTTTGACACCAAACATGCCCAGGTTCGGAATGGCCATTACATAGTTAGCCATCGCATAATGCCGGATGGCCAGTATATGTATCAAAAGAGCTGGCTGCACTTACAAAGCCTGGAGAATCGACTCTGGGGTTTGTAGGGGTGTCCTGCTCATGCAGGGGCACCCTCAGAATTATAACCAAGCACCCCGCCTTCCTTCAGGACTGAAAGGCCTGCCATTGGGGTGACCTATAGGTTTTAAGTGCCACGACCTCAGATATAAGAAAACGTATATCTGCTGTGAGGGGTGCAAGCACTAACACATACAGGCTGCAATGGCAGGCCTGTAGTCACAGTTTAATTTGTCTCTGATAGGTGTCACAATACATGCCGCAGCCCATGGGAGACCCCTGGTGTACCTATGTACATATAGTATCATATACTAGGGGCTTACAAGGGTGCACCAGTAGCCAATTGTGGAGGTACAGAAGTACTTACCATGACAATTGAGGGAGGAAGCAGAGTGACTGGGGTCCTGATTAGTAGGATCCCAGTCAAAATAGTCAAAAAAACATACTGCCACCAGCAAAAAGTGGGGGTGACCATGAAAGTAGATCCTACTTTCCTACACACACCATCACTCATTTTTGCATCACCTCAGTCAACTCAGGCCCACAGTCAACAACACTGGCATACACCTCAGTCATACAAAGGCACTACCGTTCACTTGAATATCACGAGGAGGGACACGGGCGTAGGAGGTCCAGCATACAGGCCCCAATCAATAATGCAAAACAAAAGAGTATGCTGTTCCTATGAGGGGATGAAAGGAAGATGGGAGAAAGGAGGAAAGGGTTTGAAATCCAGGTGCTAAATCGAGAATGCGTAATAGCACTGGGAGTGCTCCAATAAGGAACAAGGGCCCTCACACACCCGAGGGGTGTCATGCTTCATCATAGGGCAGCTCCTTGTTGGGCCACCGCTGCAATGCCCAACGGGCCCCACGAGGGGGCTCTTTGCCGGAGTTCTTTTCTGGTTGCCGTCGTGAAGCTAAGTGTTAAGCGGGAACTTGTGGGTTGTGCGTAGAAGTGGAGTGAAGTGAATGTGATCTAAAAATAGCTACAAGAGACAAGGGGGGAATTGTAACCGCTTTGGTCTAGAGAAATGTGTATGGTGTGTGGGTGGTCGATATGTTTCATGCTCTATAGCACATCTTTCCAAACTTTTCATGTTGGTGACACACTTTTTAGACATTCCTGGTTTAGTGACACGGTAATGCGAGAGAGAGTTGCGAGCGAGCTCGAACCAGCTAAGGGTGTAAAATTTTGAAACAATAGTGGGCAAGTGGTGCATTTTCAAGCAAATTTGAGAAAGCAGGAAGGTTAATAAAGCAATTGTGAATCTGTTCTAACAAAGCCAGCACCCCCCAAACCTGCAGATCATCTTCCACTTTATCATCATGTCTACATTTTACAGAGGCGTACATCCTCTGCGTACTTCCTCCGCCACTGCCTACCTACCTACTCACACACATCCCTCTCCCAAACGTCGAGACTAGGCTCACCCTGGCCCATCCAGGTAAATGCGACTCTCCTCTTTGCCAACAATAGCAAATGCAAACATTTTAATTCCATCTTTCTGCCTTTATTATGCATTGCAAGCTACTGATGAAACCACCAACAGCAAATGTAGGTGGTGTGGAATATGTTCATGACCTTGAAGGCAATGTTGTGCAAAAATAGAAGAATTCAAAAATGAAAAATAGGGTAGACTGGAAACAAAAAGAGAATTTACGCCTTAAATATAGCTCTACATTTTGCATGTGGCCGTTTCTAAGTGCTGTAAAATACAGGCAATATAGTTACCAATGTTTTGGAAGTATGGAAGGGTGAGTCAAACTTGCTGTAATTCTGACTGATGTTTTCAGTCACAGAAAGAAACTGCACCAAGAATGTCCTGAAAACCTGACTTTACCCCAAGTTCCTAGTAGTGAGATTTCTCAGTGAAGCAGGATAAAGTGCTATGAATTTTCCTGATTAACAATGGACCATTCTCTTGTGGGAAACCTGTAACAATGTCCAGTGAGTGACAGAGTAACACGACTAAACAGCATTATGTACAGTTAAATACCACATTCTTCATAAGTCATTGCACTTCTTTCCAATAAAAAGTCTGCGATGTAATTTTCTCTTTGGCCATGTAATGTAATCCAGGCACATTACATCCCTCTTGTGCATTAACATAAGGAAGCAAGCAGGTCTCTTGCAGCCTCAATTCAAAGAAACGTCTGGAAACTTGTATTAAGCATAGCTGACTAAATGAGCTCCAGTTACGTGCAGTGGAACAAAGCGCTCTGAAACCTTCAGGTCTAGTTTGCGCTATATAAAATTCCACCCCAAAACAATACGGAGCAAGTGATGAGTCTGGGTCAAAAAGATCACAAAGGTTTGTGCATCAACTTCCTAAATCCTAACAGTAAGGTGCTGATTCCGACCCGTTAAAAAAAATTACCGTACGACTCGTATCCATATTTTTTTACGTACGAATCGTACAAGTCCCGTACAACCGGTGAAGTACGATTCGTACGTCAAAAATACATACGAATCGCTTCGGGAAAAGTCTACGAGACGTACCCGGACAGTTTTACATACAAATCGTAAAACTGAATTCCGAGCGCGCAAGTACGATCCGTACCGCCCTTCTGAAAATACAAGCGCATAGAAAAAGGCCCCGTACGGAGCGAACGCCGTACCACTCGTATCCGGGTAAACTTGTGCCCGGGATACGAGTTGTACACCCCCCCTCCCCCCGCATATGTCAGCACCGTACCCCCCCCATGTCCGCACTCTACCCCAGCCCCGTACGTCTACGCGCCCTACCCCACCACTGTACCCCAGCCCCGTACATGTACGCACCGTACCCCACCACCGTACCCCATCCCCGTACTTGTACGCACCGTACCCCACCACCGTACCCCAGCCCCGTACTTGGACGCACCATACCCCAGCGCCGTACCCCAGGCCCGTACTTGGACGCACCGTACCCCAGCACCGTAACCCAACACCGTACCCCAGCCCCGTACTTGGACACACCGTACCCCAGCACTGTACATGTACGCACCGTACCCCAACACCGAACCCCAGCCCCGTACATGTACGCACCGTACCCCAGCACCGTACCCCAGCCCCGTACTTGAACGCACCGTACCCCAGCACCGTACCCCAGCCCCGTACATGTACACGCCATACCCCAACACCGTACACCAGCCCCGTACTTGGACGCACCAAACCCCAGCACCGTACTTGTACGCACCGTACCCCAACACCGTACCCCAGCCCCGTACTTGGACGCACCGTACCCCAGCCCCGTACATGTACGCACTGTACCCCAACACCGTACCCCAGCCCCGTATATGTATGCACCGCACCCCACCACTGTACCCCAGCCCCGTACTTGTACGCACCATACCCCACCACCATACCCCAGCCCCGTACTTGGACGCACCGTACCCCACCACCGTACTTGTACGCACCGTACCCCAAGACCGTACCCCAGCACCGTACTTGGACGCACCGTACCCCACCACCGTACCCCAGCATCGCGTATGTACGAACCGTAGAACATTGCATATGTGAGCACTGTACAACAACATCGCGTATGTACGCACCTTACATACACTAAAACGACTCGTACAGAATGAGGACACCGTAAAACAGCACAAGGAGGGTCAATTCGACTCGCACAACACCACAAAACACGTCTACAGTAGAAAAAACATCTAAATGACTGACCTGGCACATCCAAACAGGCAAACAGAGGCCCGAACTCACAACCACCTCCTATAACACACCCACCAAAATTTCAAACCCAGCCACACCCACAAATGGACCAATAAAAAGGGCCCACACACACAAACCATGATCCTTTGCAACAGACCCACTGCTGACAGACACCACACACAAACAACTGCACCCATACACCTTAACTTAAACACCTTCACACAACCTCCTTCACACAGACCCCCTCTTCACATTCAGACCGACACCGTCACATTCACACCCACACACCCACAACCATCCACACCCTCACCCCACACCATGCCCACAGACAAGAATCTAAAGTTCACAAGGGAGGAGCTGGACATCCTTGTCAACGAAGTCATCAGAGTCGAGCCACAGCTCTTTGGAACATTGGTCAGACAGACCAGCATAGCCGAAAAATCACACCTGTGGCAGAGGATCATCGATAGGGTGAAAGCTGTTGCGCCCATCAGAAGGACCAGGAATGAATGCCAAGCCAGGTGGTATGATCTGCGGAGGGCAGTCAAGCTCAAAATGAATGAGGACTACGCCCAGAGCAACATCACTGGAGGTGGGCTGCCCCGCAGACCCGTACATTACCATCCCTGGGAGGAGAAGGTGATGGCCCTGCTTCCGCCGGTGGGAGTACACGGAGTCGAAGGAGTTCGAGAGCTTGGTGAGTACACAAACTACTTACGTAACATGGGGCCTTGGCATCCACACCCCAACTACACCAAATGCATGCAACTACCCCCAAGCCCTCACCTGACACAACCACACTCAAAAACAACGCTCATGCCACTAACATGTGCATGCCCCATTCACAAAGCAAGGCCATGTTCCAGGCTACACGAACCACAAACACAAGAGTGGATGTCCGTGATGTTGGGAGGGTGGGGCTCAGAAAACACATTGTTCAACTCAGAAGCAGACATCATTGCCCTCAGCCCATATGGCCCAGGTACATACCCATGCACCATGCTCAATGCACAGGGACTGGCTAAGTACTGACAAGGTAGCTTACACTTGGCCCTGCTGTAGGCAGAACAAGGCCCTCCTGTGACCACTGTAAACTCAAACACCAACACCACAAGCTCAGATATCTAGGACAGGAACTCACACTCACTGTCATGCCATCATGCTCCATGAGGGGACAGACACATCACCTGGGAGACCCAATGCCAAATCACACTACACCCAACAGCAGGCCCTGTCTCACACACACCCCTTACACAAGCACACACCCCCGGGGCAGGCAATGGATTTACCCACTCTCACAATGGACATGTGACACAACAAGATCAATCCATAGCCAAAGAAGCATCACAGCCAAAAATCTACATGGCAAACACTCATGAGAACATATCGATCTGTCCCCCGCAACATACCCATCCACAAGTGAACATTGAGAGGAATGCTAGGCACATCCAACTACCTGGAGGAACTGTGCCAACTTGAATATGTATGAAACATGGATGTCGCATGAAACAGCATTAACATTGTCTCTCTCTCACACACAGGGCAACGTCATGGATCTCCCCCCAACAATGGGGGGGAAGAATCACAGTCCCAGACTCGGCAGGAAGCTGATCCCACCGGCAGCGACGACTCTCAACACTCTGTGGATGACCCCAACCCACCTGGACTCTCTGGTGCCTAAGCCCCTGCAGCACCTGCTTCAGGTACATCTGTGCCAACCACCACACCCATTCCTGCCACATCCCAGGAGACACCCAGGAGCCCTGCCCGCACTGAACAACTGAGCCAGTCTGACCTGGAGGGACAAGGTTCTCCGGGCACCCAGGAGGAGGCAGACAACCCCGCAAATGCCATCCCTCAGGGGTCCCGTAGACCCGATGTGCCCACAACGGCAGGCCAGGCTCGTGTGGGCAGGGGTGGTGGGGGTGGAGGCAGGCGGAGGCAAGAACCTGACCAGCCAGCTGAAGGGACCGGTATGTCACACATACACCACATCCTGGACACATACCGGCGTGACACCAGGGCCATCAGCCAGGTAGTGGAGACCCTCACAGAGATTAAGAACCAGCAGGCCGACCAACACGCCAGTCAACAACAACACCAAGGACGGATGGAGGCAAGACTGGCTGAGCTCCTGGCGGTGCAAACGGACATAAGCCGTTCACTCTGTCGGATCGCCGACAACATGGGCAACCCTCCCTGTGCCCCCAGGCGAAGACCACCACCAGCCACAGGGAGGAGGAGGAGGATTCGTCCGACGGAGCGTCCCAAGCATCGTCAAGGCCTGCATCTGAGGGTCCCCGGAGGAAGGTGGGTCATCCACGGAAAAGACCGTGAGAGGCAGCGGACCATCCACATCTCCCAGGTCACCTGGCCTGGCACCTGGCCCTCATGCGCAACAGCAGCACCTCATTCAATGACATTCAATGACATTCTCTGCCACATGGACTTGCTGGTGACAGTCTGACCAATTATGCCAAACACTCTGGTCTGGACTCTGATGACTTCAAATGACAAGGATCCCATCTCCCCCTGTGAACTTTGGATTCTATGCACACTGTATTGCAACTATTTTTCCACACTAAACACGCCCCCCACCGAGAATAAAAGTAAATTTCTTTAATTATATGTTGCAGTCATTTTGCATGAGTACACAACCTACGTGTGAGGAAATGTCAAACTATGCCTGAGTGTTGAGCTAACTCCAGGTATCCATACCCGGGGATCTGAGTCTGGTACAGGACACACATGTGTCACAATGTATCATCCAATACAGACATGGCGCACAATACTCACCCGTGATGGCCTCAAGCTGCTGAGGGGGGGGCTTGCAATACTGTGCGGACAGACCAATTTGGAAGAGTATCATTAAGGCGGAGAGGTCATGGCTCATGTGGATGTTCCCGGGGAGGGAGTACCAGGTATGTTTGGCCAGGTGGGAGAACTATGTCCTGCATGCTGGAGTACGGTGGATGTGAAGAATGGTGGCCAGGGCAAGTTTGGATGCACAGAGTTGGCCCAACGGGGTCTCGGATGACAGACGTCCAAAGTTTGTTTGGGGTCTGGGGTTGTGGACTGCCTCCTGAGTGTGGTTGAGGAGTCTGAGGGTCATCCTGCAGCAGACAGTGATCCATTGCAGCTATCTTAGGTGGACGGTGATGTGGCTGGGGTGCGGGATGTTGAAGCTGAGGTGTGCAGATGAACTCTGGATGTGGACAAGTTTCCTGTGAGTTTGGATGTACTTGCTCCATAGAGGGTAGGGCAGTAGTTGACACGGCTGTTGTCGTGGACCTGGGGGATGGTTTGTCTTTCCTTGGAGTGGATCTATCTGTGGATCATGTGCATCATGCAGAGGGTGTTGCAGGATGAGGTACAGATGCTGGTGATTTGCATGGCAAATGTGAGCGACTAATCCATGATGCACACCATCTTGTGTACATGTGCACTGGGTGCTTGTGTAGGGCCCTGGCGGGTGGGACACAAGGAGTTGACCCAGCTGTGTAGGGCCCTGGCGGGTGGGACACAAGGAGTTGACCCAGCTGTAAGGGGGCAATCCTCAGATGATTACCTCAGTCCTGTACAAGTCCAGCCTCAGGTGGCTGATGTTCAGCCATTCATCAACGGACCTCATGCCTTCTTGAATGTTGGAACTGGCAATGGCTGCGTCTGTGGTGAGGGTAAGGAGCACCTGGCTGTCAATGGCATACGAGCTGATGATGAGGTTGTGTGCGAATGTGATGGTGGAGAGGGGGGTCCTGGACACATTGAAGATTGACACGCTGAGAGATGATCCCTGGGCCATGTGTCAGATGACGCCACTATACTACATGCTGAAGGCTTGAGTCCCACTCCCATGGCCTTGCTGGTGTACGGAGCCGGTGTGGAGTAGGAGGGACATGACCTGGTTGATGTGACAGGGCCTGGAAGGCGGGGCAGCGCTGTGTAGGCAGTTGGAGTTGCACACTCAGCATGCAAAGGTGTTGTGTGTGCGCTTAGGGTATGCCTGAGAGCAGGCAGTTGATTTTCGGATGGACATTGCTTGGAGGGTGGCTGCAACATCAGACTGTAGTGTGATGTGGGTCATGCAAGGACATGAGGGTCGTGCAATGTGCATGTTGCATGTGCTGACGGTCCTGCCTTTGGCACCGCGTGGCCGCAACAGTGGCACAGACAAGCTGATGACAGCCAAATGAATGGGTGGAGGGGGGAAGGGAGGAGCATCCTTGAGGCGTATGCGTTGACAAATCCGGCAACTTTGTGGGCCCTTGCTGCAGGGGCCGCAGCAGCAGGCGGCATGTCCTGGAAACTATGCCAAAAGTAGCACACAAAGACAAGGATGTCAGAAAGGACAACTGCAACAGGCGTATGTAAAGGTGTCTGGTTACCCATGGCACACCCAGAGAAAATGGATGCACAATCACCAAAGATGACTGACACATGATCAGGAACCAGAAGGCCGAGCTGCGCACAGGAGACACACCCTCAGCATGCGCTGACGGCCCGTTGTGGGGACCAACATGCCCAAATACATACACAACCATGGACTTCATGCACAATAGAGATTCTAACCCATGAAGAACTGCATGCATGTTGCCAAACTACACATATACTCATATGCACAATCTTTGACAACTATGCCAGAGATGCCGCATGCGAAGTGACAGAGATGACGCACCTTGGAGGGTGAGTAACACCTTTATTACTCAGGCTCACACTAAGGGAAATGCATCAATATGAACAGACTCACTGGTCATTTGGCTGAACATGTGGGACCTACGCTGGACACCCCCTTCACAACACAGATGTTGTAAATCCAAATTAACTGGCACACAAGTTAAGGGGATGAGCCCAACACCCCCTGCTGCACACGGAGAGGCTGCAATTCCCCATTGAGCCTCTTATGGGGATGTCCCACACTATGTCCACCCGTAGCATCCCGTATGTTTCTGAGGGAAGTTTTACACACATTGATGCCTTCATCAGAATCCACAAACCATTACAGATGACTGTCACAAAGGTTGACTATCAATTAATGGGAGTCATGCTACATGTCATATGCCCCATGGTGAGTCGACATGTATGCATGGTAACACAACATGCACAGGAGCAGTCCCCACACATTCCAAACACGTACCACCCCCAAAATGCCTTGCTGCAATCCTTACCCAAAATGACCTTTCCCCATGTCCGTGCATGGAACGCTGATTCAGCACATGTTGCAATACTCATGAGGAATAGCAGGAGGCCAACGATGACACGACCAGACAACATGCGCAAGAACCTGTGGATGACAGACACACAAGAAGTCAGCTAAAAGATTGTTATCCGCATACATGGTCATTTACTCTACAGGAATAATGTTGTCACCATGTGAATTAAAAATGTTGTGTCTCAGCTAAAATGTGTGGAATTACATCATCACTCGAGTGACACATCAGAACACACATCTAAGTCACTTAGCATACAGTCAGCTGGACACACACATTGCAACACATGCCACTCAAGGCTCAAAGCGTGCACACTCAGACCCAGTGACTCACCATTATAAGAAGTTGCGTATGAGCTGACTCTGTATATCCTCCTCCTCCTCCTCCTCCTCCTCACTTGCCTCGTGACCAAGCCCTTCATTCTCCACGGGTGGGTGTTCCTGCTCATCCTACTCCAGGATGAGTGGCACTACCTTCTCCACGGCCATGTTGTGCAGCATGCAGCAGACGAGGAAGATTTTGCAGACCTTTGCCGGTGCATATGGGAGGGACCCGCCTGTCTTGTGAAGGCACCTTCAGGAAGCCAAACTTCCTCTCAATCACTCGCCTGGTTGGCCCGTGTGCATTGTTGTAACGGTGATCTGCAGCTGATCTTGGGTTGCGGAGAGGCGTCATCAGCCATGGCATGTTGGGTCAGGAGATGCCGTAAGATACAAAGATACCGCAAAACACAGGACAAACAGAGTATACCCACCAACAAGACATGCTCGTTCGTTGTGCAGCCGCAGCATCATTTGTGGCACCCTGCTACGTCTCATAATGTAGGCATCGTGTGCTGACCCTGGAAATCATGCACAGACATGGGAAATCAGCATGTTAGCAAGACACACCACAAGGGCATTTATAGAGTGGTAATGTTTACGGTTGCGATAGGCGACCTCCTGTGCCTGTGGTGGTACCAAAGCCACATGTGTCCCATCAATGGACCCAATTACATGGGGCATCCCTCCCAGGGCATAGAAATCACCCTTGACACCTGTCAACTCCTCAGGAGTCGGAAAATAAATGAATTCATCCAGCTGCTCCAACATGGCTGCTAAAACATCATGTAGGATATGGCTGAACATCGTCTGTGACATGCCACCAACATCAGCTATGGTGAATTGAAACGTACCTGTGGCAAAAAAATGTAGGGCTGCCATCACCTTTATCTTGGGGGTCAGCGCAGTAGGATACCTGTGTCGCGGTTGGAGGTGTGGTGCCAGCCTGTTTGTCAGGTCCTCAATCAACTGTTGGGTGAATCTGTAACGGCGTATGCAGTCACATTCCCTCATGGCACCCAAGTCTGGCATTGGTCTGGGGACAGGAGGTGCCCTGCAGAAAATTGGAATGAATAACGAAGAGTGAGAACATAACAACATCAATGTCAATGAACTGAGCACATGCTCAACTGCTAATACACATCTGCTAAATACAGAGTCTGGTCTGTGCAATACATCCAGGACACGTATGCCAGCTAGGTGATACTCCTACGAAAAGCAAGCTACATCCGTTGATTGGCAAGTCTACATGACATGCCCTGAAACGAGCTGTGGGCCAGTGTAAGTGAACAGCCAGAGACATCACAAGAGTGACATACATCCACATATCTGCATTTGAAGGCAAGCTAGACGCACAGGTCACATGGAATGTCAAATGTACAGATCACACACATTGCGATGAAGGGGTAAGCGTGAAAACAGAAAACACAGACATTGAGACGACGCAGATATGTCCTCATGTCTAAATATCATGTTCGATGCATACAGACACAAGTTACGTGGGAATCCACATGTGGCATGGTGTGCGTAGATGTGTGCCATGCCCATCTACACACAGACGCATGTTGGATGCAGCAAGAGCAGATGTAGTTGACGGAACACCAACAGCAAGCTCATGGGAACACATGACACACACATGACATAGTCACATCGGGCACGCTGGTCGTTAAATGTCAGTTGTTAGTGTCGCTGTCCCTGGCATCAGGGGACAGTTGCGGGTGGTGGTGACTGTGCCATACCAGTGATGCTGTGCTTGACCCGTTTGTACTACATGCACATATGTGCTAAGTGTGATGAGGAAGTGTGCCACATAGTGCCCCATCACACATGACATTACACAGGTCATCACACATCAATTGTGCAAATACATGAGGAGACATGTGCAATATCACTGCCTGACACACCTAGGCCCTGCACATGTAGGACTGCAATGACAATGACTTGATGTACATCCTTGTGCGAGTCTGAGACCTCCATTCCTTTCGTGTGCGCATCCTATCACCAGTGTACGCGTGTGAAACGCACTGTACAAACACTCTGAGGGCGTGTGTATGGTCCGTATCACTATAGTAGTGGTGCCGTAGGAGCACGCGTGGTACGGACCGTACACACGTACGTGTACTACCAGTGCCTACACGTATGTGTACTACCAGTACCTACACGTACAGGTACGCACTGGTAGTACACGTACCTGTACTTGTACTACCAGTGCCTACACGTACGTGTACTACCAGTGCCTACACGTACGGGTACACACTGGTACCGTACATGTACTACCAGTGCGTACACGTACGTGTAGGCACTGGTAGTACACGTACCCGTACGTGTACTACCAGTGCATACCTGTACGTGTAGGCACTGATAGTACATGTACGGGTACGTGTACTACCAGTGCGTACACGTACATGTAGGCACTGGTAGTACATGTATGGTACGTGTACTACCAGTGCGTACCTGTACGTGTAGGCACTGGTAGTACACCTACGTGTAGGCACTGGTAGTACACGTATGTGTAGGCACTGGTAGTACACGTATGTGTAGGCACTGGTAGTACACATACGGGTACGTGTCCTACCAGTGCATACACGTACGTGTAGGCACTGGTAGTATACGTACGTGTAGGCACTGGTAGTACTGGTAGGCTGCTACAACACCTTGCAGCAGCACAACATCTGTCCCCGCCTCCTCCATTCCCATCACCGCCCTCCCAGTTGCTCCGGTCCCTTCTGTCTGTGCAGGGCACCACCATGTCTCCTTCGTGCCAGGCACCGCACCCCCTGCCCCTGTCACCCCTGCTGCCCTCACTGCAGAGTCTGTGGACATTCAGCGGCAGTTGCAGGTTGGCCAGACATCGATGCTGAATGTCCTCCATGGCCACACCACACTGCTGACACAGATGGTGTTGTTCATGGAGGGCATGTCAGCAACGATGTCTGACCAACGGATGTTGCTGAGGTCCATGGACTCTTCACTGACGGCAGCAGTGAGTCTCCTGCAGCACTTCGTCCCCCCTACCCCAGCCCCATCCACACTTCCCACTCCCATGCCTGTCCCATGCCAACCCAGACATTCCCAAGCACGCACCCCACCAGACACAGGCAGCACACCACCACATAAGGGCAAGCACACACCTCCTGGCACGCACACTCAGGGGGATAAAGGCGCACCCACTGGGTCTGGGGCACACAGACATACACGCAGCCACAGTCAGAGTCCGCATGCCTCACTACCCAGTCCCTCCAAAAGCACTCCCCTTGGCTCCCCTGCCACACAGTCAGAAAAGGAGAGCTACATGTCTGTGCTGGGCCTCAGCCCCACTGTGTCACCAGCCCGCAAGCGGGCAAGAGACTCCCCGGGCAGGGGAGTTGAGTCTCCCCCATGTCCACCCCCTCCCCCAGAAGCGCTGCACCCCATCCCGCCGACCCCCCCCCTCCTTTGTGCCTGTGGTTTCTTCCGGTGCAGCGGATACTCTGGATGCCCTGGCAGAAGTGTGCAGCGCCGAGCTCACCTCCACCTTTGGCGCTGCCCCACCCCCTGTGGTGGAGGCGTCCGGCCCTGCACCCACCACACCTACCCTTACACCTCCTGTCCCTGTGGTGCCTGGTCCTTCCCCACATGATGCCCCCCCCCCAGTCGACAAACCTGAGGGTTCCACTGTGCAGGCAAGCTAGGGGAGACGCGTGCCCATGTGTCCCCCCAAGGACTTCTATTCTGGACTGGCCATTGGCCTTTGTATATAGTGTTCTTGAGAAAAAAAATGTATGCTGATTAAAGCATTTTCTTTCTACTTTGAACACTATTGCATTTCAGGTATTGATGTTGGTGCTAATGCTCCAGGAGTTGGGGTTGTGGTAATGTGTTATGTTTCTGGCAAAGGTTCGAGTCTGATGGTCATGAGGTGGACCATGGGATCTGCGTGCCATCACAAGGTCTCTGCAAAGGGTCTTTGGTCGTGTGTGTTATTTGTTTTTTGAGACATTGTACCAAGGAGTGTTCCTTCCTCCGTGGCACCTGACATCTTCCCTGCAGAGAGTTGCACAATTGTTGTGCTGACCTGTGTATACATTCCCTTTGTTGGTGACGGATCCCTTCAACTACGGCCATGCCTGCTCAGCAATGTCTCCGGCTGCATCGTCTGTGCCATCCTTGCTCGTCACTGTACTTGTGTATTGAGTATGTTGACATGCCTTCATGGAGAAATTCTCCCTTTTCCGTACTATGCATGTGTGTAATCCCAGCATAGCACACATATGGTACTTGTTCTGAAGGGTATTTGGGCACCTGACTCACAATTGTGGGCATTGTATCTGTGGGAACTCCACCCTATTCCTTCCATGAGAGACAACATCTTGGTGGCTGTCCCAGCACCTGTACATTCCTATCAGTCCTGGGATGTGCGTGACGGTGTGTGTTCCCTTTGGCTCTCATAGTTTAGTAGGCATTGACATGACTATACAGTCTTGTGGCATGATCTCTGTGTGTGTATTGTGCTGCATCCGCCAGGGGTGGGTATGCATGTGTCATTTGTCCTCACACCCACATGTGGTGTGTCATGCAGTGGGGAAAAGACATCCATCCTCATGGGAGTGGGAAACTGCTGTCAGTGATGTGTTGTTATGGCACTATCAACATAGTCGAAAATTAGGGATGCGAACATACACCCATGGAGTTATGGTCATCTGATAATGATGTACACACCCCCATGTCTCTGTCCACTGCTGGTATTCCTCTGCACCCACCCCTCACATGTCTCTGTCCACTGCTGGGAGTGATAGACACTCACCCCCATGTCTCTGTCCACTGATGTGAGTGAAAGGCACCCACCCCTCACATGTCTTTGTCCACTGCTGGGAGTGATAGGCACCCACCCCCATGTCTCTGTCCACTGATGGGAGTGATAGGCACCCACCCCCATGTCTCAGTCCACTGCTGGGAGTGATAGGCACCCACCCCTCAGATGTCTCTGTCCACTGCTGGGAGTGATAGGCACCGACCCCTCACATGTCTCTGTCCACTGCTGGGAGTGATAGGCACCCACCCCTCACATGTCTCTGTCCACTGCTGGGAGTGATTGCCACCCCCATGTCTCTGTCCACTGCTGGTATTCCTCTGCACCCACCCCTCACATGTCTCTGTCCACTGCTGGTATTCCTCTGCACCCACCCCTCACATGTCTCTGTCCACTGCTGGGAGTGATAGGCACCCACCCCCAGGTGTCTGTCCACTGATGGGAGTGATAGGCACCCACCCCCATGTCTCTGTCCACTGATGGGAGTGATAGGCACCCACCCCTCACATGTCTCTGTCCACTGCTGGGAGTGATAGGCACCCACCCCTTACATGTCTCTGTCCACTGCTGGGAGTGATAGGCACCCACCCCTCACATGTCTCTGTCCACTGCTGGGAGTGATAGGCACCCACCCCTCACATGTCTCTGTCCACTGCTGGGAGTGATAGGCACCCACCCCTCACATGTCTCTGTCCACTGATGGGAGTGATAGGCACCCACCCCCATGTCTCTGTCCACTGATGGGAGTGACAGGCACCCACCCCTCACATGTCTCTGTCCACTGCTGGGAGTAATAGGCACCCACCCCTCACATGTCTTTGTCCACTGTTGGGAGTGATAGGCACCCACCCCCATGTCTCTGTCCACTGATGGGAGTGATAGGTACCCACCCCTCACATGTCTCTGTCCACTGCTGGGAGTGATAGGCACCCACCCCTAACATGTCTCTGTCCACTGCTGGGGGTGATAGGCACCCACCCCCATGTCCCTGTCCACTGATGGTATTCCTCTGCACCCACCCCTCACATATCTCTGTCCACTGCTGTTATTCCTCTGCACCCACCCTTCACATGTCTCTGTCCACTGCTGGTATTCCTCTGCACCCACCCCTCACATGTCTCTGTCCACTGCTGGGAGTGCTAGGTACCCACCCCTCACATGTCTCTGTCCACTGCTGGGAGTGATAGGCACCCACCCCCATGTCTCTGTCCACTGATGGGAGTGATATGCACCCACCCCTCACATGTCTCTGTCCACTTCTGGGAGTGATAGGAACCCACCCTCACATGTCTCGGTCCACTGCTGGGAGTGATAGGCACCCACCCCCATGTCTCTGTCCACTGATGGGAGTGATAGGCACCCACCCACATGTCTCTGTCCACTGATGGGAGTGATAGACACCCACCCCTCACATGTCTCTGTCCACTGCTGGGAGTGATAGGCACCCACCCCTCACATGTCTCTGTCCACTGATGGGAGTGATAGGCACCCACCCCCATGTCTCAGTCCACTGCTGGGAGTGATAGGCACCCACCCCTCAGATGTCTCTGTCCACTGCTGGGAGTGATAGGCAGCGACCCCTCACATGTCTCTGTCCACTGCTGGGAGTGATTGGCACCCACCCCCACGTCTCTGTCCACTGCTGGTATTCCTCTGCACCCACCCCTCACATGTCTCTGTCCACTGCTGGTATTCCTCTGCACCCACCCCTCACATGTCTCTGTCCACTGCTGGGAGTGATAGGCACCCACCCCCATGTGTCTGTCCACTGATGGGAGTGATAGGCACCCACCCCCATGTCTCTGTCCACTGATGGGAGTGATAGGCACCCACCCCTCACATGTCTCTGTCCACTGCTGGGAGTGATAGGCACCCACCCCTTACATGTCTCTGTCCACTGCTGGGAGTGATAGGCACCCACCCCTCACATGTCTCTGTCCACTGATGGGAGTGATAGGCACCCACCCCCATGTCTCAGTCCACTGCTGGGAGTGATAGGCACCCACCCCTCAGATGTCTCTGTCCACTGCTGGGAGTGATAGGCACCGACCCCTCACATGTCTCTGTCCACTGCTGGGAGTGATTGGCACCCACCCCCACGTCTCTGTCCACTGCTGGTATTCCTCTGCACCCACCCCTCACATGTCTCTGTCCACTGCTGGTATTCCTCTGCACCCACCCCTCACATGTCTCTGTCCACTGATGGGAGTGATAGGCACCCACCCACATGTCTCTGTCCACTGATGGGAGTGATAGACACCCACCCCTCACATGTCTCTGTCCACTGCTGGGAGTGATAGGCACCCACCCCTCACATGTCTCTGTCCACTGATGGGAGTGATAGGCACCCACCCCCATGTCTCAGTCCACTGCTGGGAGTGATAGGCACCCACCCCTCAGATGTCTCTGTCCACTGCTGGGAGTGATAGGCACCGACCCCTCACATGTCTCTGTCCACTGCTGGGAGTGATTGGCACCCACCCCCACGTCTCTGTCCACTGCTGGTATTCCTCTGCACCCACCCCTCACATGTCTCTGTCCACTGCTGGTATTCCTCTGCACCCACCCCTCACATGTCTCTGTCCACTGCTGGGAGTGATAGGCACCCACCCCCATGTGTCTGTCCACTGATGGGAGTGATAGGCACTCACCCCCATGTCTCTGTCCACTGATGGGAGTGATAGGCACCCACCCCTCACATGTCTCTGTCCACTGCTGGGAGTGATAGGCACCCACCCCTTACATGTCTCTGTCCACTGCTGGGAGTGATAGGCACCCACCCCTCACATGTCTCTGTCCACTGCTGGGAGTGAAAGGCACCCACCCCTCACATGTCTCTGTCCACTGCTGGGAGTGATAGGCACCCACCCCTCACATGTCTCTGTCCACTGATGGGAGTGATAGGCACCCACCCCCATGTCTCTGTCCACTGATGGGAGTGACAGGCACCCACCCCTCACATGTCTCTGTCCACTGCTGGGAGTGATAGGCACCCACCCCTCACATGTCTTTGTCCACTGTTGGGAGTGATAGGCACCCACCCCCATGTCTCTGTCCACTGATGGGAGTGATAGGTACCCACCCCTCACATGTCTCTGTCCACTGCTGGGAGTGATAGGCACCCACCCCTCACATGTCTCTGTCCACTGCTGGGGGTGATAGGCACCCACCCCCATGTCCCTGTCCACTGATGGTATTCCTCTGCACCCACCCCTCACATATCTCTGTCCACTGCTGTTATTCATCTGCACCCACCCTTCACATGTCTCTGTCCACTGCTGGTATTCCTCTGCACCCACCCCTCACATGTCTCTGTCCACTGCTGGGAGTGATAGGCACCCACCCCCATGTCTCTGTCCACTGATGGGAGTGATAGGCACCCACCCCTCACATGTCTCTGTCCACTTCTGGGAGTGATAGGCACCCACCCTCACATGTCTCTGTCCACTGCTGGGAGTGATAGGCACCCACCCCCATGTCTCTGTCCACTGATGGGAGTGATAGGCACCCACCCCTCACATGTCTCTGTCCACTGCTGGGAGTGATAGGCACCCACCCCTCACATGTCTCTGTCCACTGATGGGCGTGATAGGCACCCATCCCCATGTCTCTGTCCACTGATGGGAGTGATAGGCACCCACCCCTCACATGTCTCTGTCCACTGCTGGTATTCCTATGCACCCACCCCTCACATGTCTCTGTCCACTGCTGGGAGTGATAGGCACCCACCCCTCACATGTCTCTGTCCATTGCTGGGAGTGATAGGCACCCTCCCCCATGTCTCTGTCCACTGCTGGGAGTGATAGGCACCCACCCCTCACAAGTCTCTGTCCACTGCTGGGAGTGATAGGCACCCACCCCTCACATGTCTCTGTCCACTGCTTGGAGTGATAGGCACCCACACCTCACATGTCTTTGTCCACTGCTGGGAATCCTAGGCAGCCACCCACCCACCCACCCGCACCCTTGGTGCAGTACACTGCTGTCCTGGACATACACACACCCAAATATACTGGTTATATGCTGCACCAGGCCCTAAGCCAACATTCGTGGCGTGTGTACGCCTTGTATCACAAATGTACTGGTGCTGTAGGGGTACGGGTGATACGGACCGTACCCCCGCATTCATAGGGTGGGTACGGTCCGTACCACGCGTTCCCCTACGTCACCACTACAATGGTGGTACGGACCGTACCCACGCTCTGAGGGCGTGTGTACGATCCGTACCACGCGTACCCCAACGTCACCACTACAATGGTGGTACGGACCGTACCCCCGCTCTGAGGGCATGTGTACGGTCTGTACCACGCGTACCCCTACGTTACCACTACAATGGTGGTACGGACCGTACCCACGCTCTGAGGGCGTGTGTACGGTCCGTACCACGCGTACCCCTGCGTCACCACTTCAATGGTGGTACGGACCGTACCTACGCTCTGAGGGCGTGTGTACGGTCCGTACCACTCGTACCCCTACGGCACCACTCCAATGGTGATATGGACCGTACCCACGCCATCAGAGCGTGGGTACGGTCCATACCACCATTGTAGTGGTGACGGGTACGCGTACACTTCCACTTCCGTTGTTGCGGTACGCAGGGATTGGTGGACATGCCCCCCGAAGTGACCAAATCCTGGAGGTAATGTATGTCCTTCATATTGTATGTTTTAATTTGGGTAGGGGGTATGTTTCATGCCCCTTACACCCCCTTGACCCATGGGTGTTGTTCTCACCTTCTGCGGCGTGTGCGTCGGGTTCGGTGCACCAGGTCGTTGGCTAGGAGGGCCGGGATGATACATAGGATGGGGTCCATGGCTGTCCGTCGCGTACCGGTGCTCCTTATTCGCGTCGTACTCAATTTCCCGGGAGTTTTTGGCTGCCATAAAAAATGAGCCGTGCGGAGTGACGTAGGCACGAATCGTACTTGCTGGTCCGTAAAGCGCTGCCTGACTTCGTACAGACGTCACGTACGCGATGTCCCGGATCAGAATTGTTGGTATTTTTTAGCCGTACGTAGTTTTGTACGATTCTTACGGAAATGGTATTTCTGTACGAATCGTACTTGCTGGTTTGTAAGGTGGATTTCCCGGGTACGAGTCATATGGAGAATACGCTCCGTACGACCATTCGTACCCGGGTTTTACAGGATTGGAATCGGCACCTAAATGTCTGAAACGGAAAACAAGTTATAATAGTGGCGTTTTCTGAATGTCTGCAATGGAAGAAGGGATATAGCTGGGGCAAGACCACTATGAATGTGAAGAAAGACCTCCTCTTAAAAATATCAAATCTTGGATTGAGTTTTATTCCACGTTAAGATCAAGAGAGACGGCGAATGTAGCAGACATCACACAGAAGTGAAGTGGACAAAACGCAACCAGCCTAGCCGTTAAAATTGATTACCAAACAATAAAATATCCAGAGGTACCACATATCTGTATCAGAAACTCAAATTGTGCATCAACTTCTGCCTCCTTTTATATACGACAATGGCAAACTTTACAAGTAAAAATAAAATATATGAAAAAATAAAGCATGAACATCGACTTCTATGGCACAACCTATGTCTAAAAGGCAAGCGTAGGCGCAAGGCATAAACCACAGTTTTGTGCGCTTCATTTAGGTGGCTGCCCCCAAAAAGAGTGCTGCCTGGGGCGGACCGCCACCCCCCCATCCACCTAGCCGCACAACTATAAAGGTAACTTCAATGTACCTATTTTTTAATGTAACAATGTTCAATTTTAAAGACAAATCTATAGAAATATGTGACAAGTGCTATTTCACAAGCGCTCTAGCAAAATCCTTTGAGGTGCTTTCACACGAGGTGAAACTAATGTTTTGTTGTTGCCAGACCAACCTCTCACGTCCTGCCTTCTAAATTCTGTGTTGTTTTTCTGAGCCCATGTGTTGTGACATCGACGCTCAGTCGTGAACAACAATACCTGGGCAGCTTGCCAAGCCAGCAAACAGAGCATTCCTGAGGATGACAACAAACTGGCCCAACGCATGAAAGAGTCCTGCTGCCAGCCAGGGCCATTCAAAGCTTTGGGGATTGCTGGGTTAATTTCTAATGCAGCACTGCATTTTTTAATGTGAAAAAAGATGACAAGAAAGAGAATTGTTTTTGTGACGGAAACCATTTTTCTTTTTTCACTGCTTCTTATATATAGAACTTTGCACTGTTCTAAAGATTGACACAATCGTTTTTAGCTCTTCGCTGATTGGACGTGGACAGCTCATTGTTTTTACCTAGAAGATTTTGCACTCTATTTTAAAACCACGTCGTACTGTATCATGCAGGTGTGTGTTTGCTGTGTGCTTGTTTTTATTAATCCATTGCACTTTCTAAAGCAGATACATTGAATGCAAAATTCCTTCGAGTTAATGGCAAGTAAGGCTCCAAATCAATAGATGCTCATTTTTGGAATTTAGATGAGTCGTAATTTCTCCTGTCACCAAACTTTCTGAGGAACACCTCAAATGACAGCTGGGGAAAACACAGCACAGCTGGGAAACCATAGCTGCCAAGGTTTCAGATTGCCACGTGTGACATTTTCATAATTTCAATGCGATTCTAAGTGACATTTGATCGAGTATGAGTGACAAGCAAAATTAAGGAATGAAGAGAAGGGAAACATATAAATATCCCAAATTACAACCATTTGCACAACGAGAAACTTATTTTAAGCAGTTTAATGTACGATACGTAATGTCACTTCTTTATGAACTCCAGCAAATAAAGCAAGTAAACATAGCCATATGTCTTTATCAGCTACAGTGTACTTACTGACATTGTCGAAATTAGGAATAACTGTTTCTAGGTGAGCTGAAAAGTTATTTATATTCACGGTATTGTAGTACTTTCTTGTCCCACTCAATGGCGCTAACAGTAATATTAGCTGCAGAGAAGGATGAAACGGACAGCCAGCCCTGCTAGACCGCACCGAAGGCAGCTAAACGTGATCGGTAAAATGATGTGAAAACATTAGGATCTTTGCAGCGCACAGTGATGCTCCAAGTGACTGACAACTCGCTGTGTGTGTCGCCCACCCCAACTCTGTAGTCTACTTCATGTCGGGCATTCCCTTCATGGGGTCTGTGTGGGCTGACGGATTAAAGTTCCCCAAACGGCCTTAACGAGATCGCGCGCTCTGACACATTAAAAAATGTAATTTGATTGACATTATTAGCATTTATTTTGTGTTTTATATATATATATACATATGTATATTACCTACTGGCGGTCGCCAGTAGGTAGTTATAGTTAGGACCCTGTTTCCATAGGAAAACCGCAACATTCTATTTGGAATAACTTTGGCGCCGGTCGGTGAATCCTCGCGAAATTTTCAAAATAGGTGGGGCGCTACGCTCCGCTCCTACCCTGAAAGTCTCGGGGGGATTCGTCAAGCGGGGGCTGAGAAAAAAGGGGGGTCCCAAAACGCGTTTTTCCCATGCATTTTTCCATAGGACCTTTAGACACAGCTACAGCCCGAACGGCTGAACAGAGTTACTTGAAATTTGGCAGAGAGGTAGTCCTCAGGTCAAGGAAGTGCTTTTTGTAGGTTTGGTGTAAATCTGTTCAGTAGTTCCTGAGAAAATAGCATTTAAATCAATATATATATCTGTGGCAGCTTACGGTGCGCTTACCGTGCGCTTACGGTAAGCTTACCGTACGCGTACGGTGCCGTGCGCGAGCGCGATTCTGATTGGCTGTTAGATCTTAGTAAACATTCGAATCGGTCGAAACCAGGAAGCGGCGGCCGCCATTTTCTCTCTCGCACTCTGAGGGGGGGTGGAAAAAGAATGGCAAAAAACATGTAAAGGTGCTGTTTAGACAGCTCCTAACCACCTAGCCTTGATGAAGGTGTCCCCAAAGACCCCCCACGGGTAAAAAGTCAATTTTATTTTTTTTTGAAAAATTCGCCGATTACGCTTACCGTACGCGTACGGTAAAATAATTTAAAAAAAAAAAAATTATCCATACTCTCCCCACCCCATGTGCAAATGGTGCATTAAGGGCAACATTTGTGCATTGCAAATTTGTAATAAAGAAAAGTTAAAAGATTACCTTTCACAACGAAGCGCATAATATGTCCTCCATGTGCGCACGGTGCGCGAAGCGCATCGTGCGTACATGGCCCATCTAGCGTAACGTGGGCACGCGGTGCGCGTAGCGCACCGCGTGCCCACCGTGCGTGCACGGCACTAACTGCGTAAAGTGGGCGCGCGGTGCGCGAAGCGCACCGCGTGCTCACTGTGCGCGCACGGTGCGCGAAGCGCACCGTGTGCGCACGGAACGAACTGCGTTAAGTGGGCGCGCACGCCACGTATGGCGTAAAGTAACTTAGCATTTAAAAAACCGTACAAATTCACTGAAAAACCATAGGTTTCACACACGTTATAGTTAGGAATTAGCATTTAAAAAACCTTGCAAATTCACTGAAAAAACCATAGGTTTCACACATGTTATAGTTAGCTTGACATTTTACTGATAAAAAACCATTGAAATTCCCCCGTTATAGTTAGTGCAGGCAACTATAACTCACGCGACCGCAATCCTCTGCTGATGACATATGTGTCTTTATGAAAAAAAAATATTTGTAATATATGTATAGCTAAAATTTAATGGAAGAAGACATGGGCAAATAAGTGTCTAAATACAGTATTAGCATCAGCAGAGGATTGCGGTCGCGTGAGTTATAGTTGCCTGCACTAACTATAACGGGGGAATTTCAATGGTTTTTTATCAGTAAAATGTCCAGCTAACTATAACATGTGTGAAACCTATGGTTTTTTCAGTGAATTTGCAAGGTTTTTTAAATGCTAATTCCTAACTATAACGTGTGTGAAACCTATGGTTTTTTCAGTGAATATATATATATATATACCTATATATAACGAAAATATCCTTCGATCGTTGCCCTGAAATTGAAAACGCACTCCGTGAAGGCAGTATACCAATCCTTTTTATTGCACAACTCAGCATGTCACATCAAGTATACTTTGCCGACGCGTTTCGAGACAACATGTCCCTTCTTCATAGGCTGTGTTCTGCGCAGACTCAGTTCGCTAATCCCCGTGATTTGCCTTAAATAATTGATTGTTCCTCTCAAGTGAGTGTTTTTTAATTTGAGGCATTATGGGATTCGTAGTGCAATCCTCTAGTGGATACTGAGTCCATAACAGTCTTTGTTCACAAAACAATTTACACCCTCCAGTGGGCCCCAATGTGGCATCCGAGTTGCAAATTCAAACCCCTTCACGCCGTTATTACCGCCAAGAGTTTTCCAGGCTCAGCGGAATCCCATCCATTTCGGGAGCGGTGCAGTCTTCCGTAGCCGGGCCGCCGCGTCTAACATCCTTCGATAGTTGCCCTGAAATTGAAAACGCACTCTGTGAAGGCAGGATACCAATCCTTTTTATTGCACAACTCAGCATGTCACATCAAGTATACTTTGCCGACGCGTTTCGAGACAACATGTCCCTTCTTCATAGGCTGTGTTCTGCGCAGACTCAGTTCGCTAATCCCCGTGATTTGCCTTAAATAATTGATTGTTCCTCTCAAGTGAGTGTTTTTTAATTTGAGGCATTATGGGATTCGTAGTGCAATCCTCTAGTGGATACTGAGTCCATAGCAGTCTTTGTTCACAAAACAATTTACACCCTCCAGTGGGCCCCAATGTGGCATCCGAGGTGCAAATTCAAACCCCTTCACGCCGTTATTACCGCCGAGAGTTTTCCAGGCTCAGCGGAATCCCATCCATTTTGGGAGTGGTGCAGTCTTCTGCAGCCGGGCCGCCGCGTCTAACATCCTTCAATAGTTGCCCTGAAATTGAAAACGCACTCCGTGAAGGCAGGAACACAGCCTATGAAGAAGGGTCATGTTGTCTCGAAACGCGTCGGCAAAGTATACTTGATGTGACATGCTGAGTTGTGCAATAAAAAGGATTGGTATCCTGCCTTCACGGAGTGCGTTTTCAATTTCAGGGCAACTATCGAAGGATATATAACAAAAATAGTAGAAGTTTTGACAAGCACTTGAAGTCAAGTGGCAGGCGTTTGGTAGATCATCGTCAGTGCTAGCCAGCTGCAGCAGCGTGGTCTGGCGTGTCGGTGACTTTTCAAGAGTCGGCGCGGGCAGCTCTGCAAAGTCAAGCAGCTGGCCGCCAGTGACCCCAGCGGCAATTATCCGCCTTGGTCGGTTCAGCTGAGGCTGCAGCCAGCTGTGTTATCTGAAACACAGATAACACAGGCAGAAAGGCGCGCCCTATGCCCTACCTCAGAAACTTGAATACCCGTACTTGTGAGAAGGTCAAGAATGTCAAAGCCTCTCCAAAACCACCCAGACCCGGTGCCAGCCTCGTATTTTGCGGCGGTGGAGGCGGCGCAGTGGACCCTCCTGTGGTCGGGTACGCCCAGAATAGCGTTACGGAAACTTACGCTGGGGTGGTATGACGGGGGGATAGCCCTCCCGGATATTCGCAAGTATTATTGGGCCGCTCACCTCTCGGCGATAAATCAGGGGACGTATTGCGACGGGAACGACCCGGGGTACGCGATGGACAGATGGCTGCTCCCGGGGGGGAACTTCGAGATTGCGCTGTACTCCGGTTCGGGCAGACTCCACCTCACGGGGCCTACGAAGCATTCGGTTCACATATGGCACGCCGCGCACAGGGCGCTGGGCTGGTCTAACACGCTGACCTTGGCCACACCACTGTGGGCATCGGAGAGGCTGGGTAGCCTGCGTCACACAAAGGGGTTTCGTAGCTGGGATCTTATTGGGATCTCCCGGGTGGGGGACCTTTGGGGGCCGGAGGGGGTCAGATCCTTCGCCTATCTCCAGGTCACTTACGACCTGGCGCGCACGGAATATTTTCGGTATCTACAGGTCCGTCACTCCCTCCGAGCTAATATCCCTTCGGGCACCAGGCCCCCGAAGGCCTCCCCGTTGGAGGACAGGTTGCTGGATGGCCACATGCCAGAGCATGCCATCTCGCTCACATACAAGAAATTGATTAACAACCCCCCTGATCCTCTGGACTCCCTGAAAGAGAAGTGGGTGGCGGATGGCCTGGAGATTGATGAAGAGGAGTGGACCATCGCTTTGGCATCCCCTAGGGAAGTCGCAATCTCGGCTAGACTCCGTTTGGTGCAGCTTAAAATACTGCACAGGGTATACGTCTCCTGCACCAGGCTACAGGCGATGGGGCGGGGAGGGGAGGGACTGTGTCGGCGGGGGTGCGGAGAGAGGGGCTCCTTCTTCCATGTTTTGTGGGAATGCCCTAGGGTGCAGCGGTATTGGAGGCGAGTGGTGTCCTGCATGGGTGAGGTATGGGAGACTCCTATTCGCACTGAGGCAAAGAGGTGCTTGCTTAACATTTGGGAGCCTACGGACTTGCCCCAGCGGGGGAGACTCTGGGTTACGCTGGGGCAAATGGTTGCAAAGCGGAACATTGCTCGTCTGTGGGGAGCATCGACACCGCCTAAACTGGTGGACTGGCAAAACGATATGGACTGGTGCATGCTACAGGAAAAAGCGGTATATACGGCGCGAGGATGCCCGCGGAAGTGGGGGGAGGTGTGGTCACTGTGGAACACCTTCCGGGGGGACATAGTTGAGCCTCCGCAGGCCCGGCTGTCTGGCCTCGAGATTCCGGTATAATCAATGGCTGGTGCCCGACTTCAAGCATATTGGTTTAGTCCTCCTGCTGTCTCTGTCGGTTCCAGGTGCTGTGACACCCCAGATGTGAATGCACTTTTAAGACCTGTCTTTTGTGACCTGCTTTTGTTATGTTCTGTCATAAAACCAATAAAAAAGATTTTACAAAAAAAAAAAAGAATGTCAAAGCCTTCTTACGCCGCGACCACCGGATTGTTTTCCGGGCCCGCCATTTCCACCTCGTCCCGAAACTGCGCATGTGCCATGCGCACGCAGAGCGCACACTCTGGTCTCCTCCTTTCTCCACATACGTCTGGCGTACGAACGTCTCAGTACCGCGACACACCTACCATTAGCAGGCGACACAGTACCGTGTTGCGATACAGAGTTTGGAAAGCTCTGCTCTATAGTGTCCAAATCGATCTTTGCATTTCTTCAGGACCTAAGATACATCTACTACTCGCCGGGGATGGCTATTACTAGGTACTGTGAAAAAGTCACGTCCCCTGAAGTCTGGATTCCAAAGGTAATCACAAATGTGTTAAAAGTGCGAGAGGTTAAAATTGATCTACCTTCTTGAAGAAATGCACCTCATTTGAGGAATATAACTGCCCCAACCATGGATGGCCAGGATAATCACTAATTTAGCAATGGAGGAGACTTCACTCAAGTTTCCTGTAGGTACGGGACCTACCCAAATCTGGCTCTCACGGAAAGTCACTATTGTGCACTTCACATGCACACACATACACCAAGGATCACAACCAACCAACATCAGATCCAGAAGCCACTACCAGACACCCTGCATTGTAACAGACATATACCTTCAATCCACAAGAAGAGCTGTGGATGTCACCTACTATTCAAGGGTTGACCCTAAATCTACTATGTTTTAGCTCTCTGGCCTCACCAAACTTGCCACCAGCCCAGAAGTATACTCCAATCAAGTTAGCCACTAAACATTTAAGCAGACTAAATTAATTCCTACACGCACGCACACACACACACTCACATACCTACCAGATCTGTTAATCATACTATCAAGTTTATCTGATGTAGTATATCCACTCAACGCGTAATTAATTCACCTTCCTCTCCCACTCCACCAAACCACTCCAGCCAATCCCCAATGGAACCCTTCATCCCAAAACCAGCAAAACACTTGCACATGTGTCTGTCCACTGATGGGAGTGATAGGCACTCACCCCCATGTCTCTGTCCACTGATGGGAGTGATAGGCACCCACCCCTCACATGTCTCTGTCCACTGCTGGGAGTGATAGGCACCCACCCCTTACATGTCTCTGTCCACTGCTGGGAGTGATAGGCACCCACCCCTCACATGTCTCTGTCCACTGCTGGTATTCCTCTGCACCCACCCCTCACATGTCTCTGTCCACTGCTGGGAGTGATAGGCACCCACCCCCATGTGTCTGTCCACTGATGGGAGTGATAGGCACCCACCCCCATGTCTCTGTCCACTGATGGGAGTGATAGGCACCCACCCCTCACATGTCTCTGTCCACTGCTGGGAGTGATAGGCACCCACCCCTTACATGTCTCTGTCCACTGCTGGGAGTGATAGGCACCCACCCCTCACATGTCTCTGTCCACTGATGGGAGTGATAGGCACCCACCCCCATGTCTCAGTCCACTGCTGGGAGTGATAGGCACCCACCCCTCAGATGTCTCTGTCCACTGCTGGGAGTGATAGGCACCGACCCCTCACATGTCTCTGTCCACTGCTGGGAGTGATTGGCACCCACCCCCACGTCTCTGTCCACTGCTGGTATTCCTCTGCACCCACCCCTCACATGTCTCTGTCCACTGCTGGTATTCCTCTGCACCCACCCCTCACATGTCTCTGTCCACTGATGGGAGTGATAGGCACCCACCCACATGTCTCTGTCCACTGATGGGAGTGATAGACACCCACCCCTCACATGTCTCTGTCCACTGCTGGGAGTGATAGGCACCCACCCCTCACATGTCTCTGTCCACTGATGGGAGTGATAGGCACCCACCCCCATGTCTCAGTCCACTGCTGGGAGTGATAGGCACCCACCCCTCAGATGTCTCTGTCCACTGCTGGGAGTGATAGGCACCGACCCCTCACATGTCTCTGTCCACTGCTGGGAGTGATTGGCACCCACCCCCACGTCTCTGTCCACTGCTGGTATTCCTCTGCACCCACCCCTCACATGTCTCTGTCCACTGCTGGTATTCCTCTGCACCCACCCCTCACATGTCTCTGTCCACTGCTGGGAGTGATAGGCACCCACCCCCATGTGTCTGTCCACTGATGGGAGTGATAGGCACTCACCCCCATGTCTCTGTCCACTGATGGGAGTGATAGGCACCCACCCCTCACATGTCTCTGTCCACTGCTGGGAGTGATAGGCACCCACCCCTTACATGTCTCTGTCCACTGCTGGGAGTGATAGGCACCCACCCCTCACATGTCTCTGTCCACTGCTGGGAGTGAAAGGCACCCACCCCTCACATGTCTCTGTCCACTGCTGGGAGTGATAGGCACCCACCCCTCACATGTCTCTGTCCACTGATGGGAGTGATAGGCACCCACCCCCATGTCTCTGTCCACTGATGGGAGTGACAGGCACCCACCCCTCACATGTCTCTGTCCACTGCTGGGAGTGATAGGCACCCACCCCTCACATGTCTTTGTCCACTGTTGGGAGTGATAGGCACCCACCCCCATGTCTCTGTCCACTGATGGGAGTGATAGGTACCCACCCCTCACATGTCTCTGTCCACTGCTGGGAGTGATAGGCACCCACCCCTCACATGTCTCTGTCCACTGCTGGGGGTGATAGGCACCCACCCCCATGTCCCTGTCCACTGATGGTATTCCTCTGCACCCACCCCTCACATATCTCTGTCCACTGCTGTTATTCATCTGCACCCACCCTTCACATGTCTCTGTCCACTGCTGGTATTCCTCTGCACCCACCCCTCACATGTCTCTGTCCACTGCTGGGAGTGATAGGCACCCACCCCCATGTCTCTGTCCACTGATGGGAGTGATAGGCACCCACCCCTCACATGTCTCTGTCCACTTCTGGGAGTGATAGGCACCCACCCTCACATGTCTCTGTCCACTGCTGGGAGTGATAGGCACCCACCCCCATGTCTCTGTCCACTGATGGGAGTGATAGGCACCCACCCCTCACATGTCTCTGTCCACTGCTGGGAGTGATAGGCACCCACCCCTCACATGTCTCTGTCCACTGATGGGCGTGATAGGCACCCATCCCCATGTCTCTGTCCACTGATGGGAGTGATAGGCACCCACCCCTCACATGTCTCTGTCCACTGCTGGTATTCCTATGCACCCACCCCTCACATGTCTCTGTCCACTGCTGGGAGTGATAGGCACCCACCCCTCACATGTCTCTGTCCATTGCTGGGAGTGATAGGCACCCTCCCCCATGTCTCTGTCCACTGCTGGGAGTGATAGGCACCCACCCCTCACAAGTCTCTGTCCACTGCTGGGAGTGATAGGCACCCACCCCTCACATGTCTCTGTCCACTGCTTGGAGTGATAGGCACCCACACCTCACATGTCTTTGTCCACTGCTGGGAATCCTAGGCAGCCACCCACCCACCCACCCGCACCCTTGGTGCAGTACACTGCTGTCCTGGACATACACACACCCAAATATACTGGTTATATGCTGCACCAGGCCCTAAGCCAACATTCGTGGCGTGTGTACGCCTTGTATCACAAATGTACTGGTGCTGTAGGGGTACGGGTGATACGGACCGTACCCCCGCATTCATAGGGTGGGTACGGTCCGTACCACGCGTTCCCCTACGTCACCACTACAATGGTGGTACGGACCGTACCCACGCTCTGAGGGCGTGTGTACGATCCGTACCACGCGTACCCCAACGTCACCACTACAATGGTGGTACGGACCGTACCCCCGCTCTGAGGGCATGTGTACGGTCTGTACCACGCGTACCCCTACGTTACCACTACAATGGTGGTACGGACCGTACCCACGCTCTGAGGGCGTGTGTACGGTCCGTACCACGCGTACCCCTGCGTCACCACTTCAATGGTGGTACGGACCGTACCTACGCTCTGAGGGCGTGTGTACGGTCCGTACCACTCGTACCCCTACGGCACCACTCCAATGGTGATATGGACCGTACCCACGCCATCAGAGCGTGGGTACGGTCCATACCACCATTGTAGTGGTGACGGGTACGCGTACACTTCCACTTCCGTTGTTGCGGTACGCAGGGATTGGTGGACATGCCCCCCGAAGTGACCAAATCCTGGAGGTAATGTATGTCCTTCATATTGTATGTTTTAATTTGGGTAGGGGGTATGTTTCATGCCCCTTACACCCCCTTGACCCATGGGTGTTGTTCTCACCTTCTGCGGCGTGTGCGTCGGGTTCGGTGCACCAGGTCGTTGGCTAGGAGGGCCGGGATGATACATAGGATGGGGTCCATGGCTGTCCGTCGCGTACCGGTGCTCCTTATTCGCGTCGTACTCAATTTCCCGGGAGTTTTTGGCTGCCATAAAAAATGAGCCGTGCGGAGTGACGTAGGCACGAATCGTACTTGCTGGTCCGTAAAGCGCTGCCTGACTTCGTACAGACGTCACGTACGCGATGTCCCGGATCAGAATTGTTGGTATTTTTTAGCCGTACGTAGTTTTGTACGATTCTTACGGAAATGGTATTTCTGTACGAATCGTACTTGCTGGTTTGTAAGGTGGATTTCCCGGGTACGAGTCATATGGAGAATACGCTCCGTACGACCATTCGTACCCGGGTTTTACAGGATTGGAATCGGCACCTAAATGTCTGAAACGGAAAACAAGTTATAATAGTGGCGTTTTCTGAATGTCTGCAATGGAAGAAGGGATATAGCTGGGGCAAGACCACTATGAATGTGAAGAAAGACCTCCTCTTAAAAATATCAAATCTTGGATTGAGTTTTATTCCACGTTAAGATCAAGAGAGACGGCGAATGTAGCAGACATCACACAGAAGTGAAGTGGACAAAACGCAACCAGCCTAGCCGTTAAAATTGATTACCAAACAATAAAATATCCAGAGGTACCACATATCTGTATCAGAAACTCAAATTGTGCATCAACTTCTGCCTCCTTTTATATACGACAATGGCAAACTTTACAAGTAAAAATAAAATATATGAAAAAATAAAGCATGAACATCGACTTCTATGGCACAACCTATGTCTAAAAGGCAAGCGTAGGCGCAAGGCATAAACCACAGTTTTGTGCGCTTCATTTAGGTGGCTGCCCCCAAAAAGAGTGCTGCCTGGGGCGGACCGCCACCCCCCCATCCACCTAGCCGCACAACTATAAAGGTAACTTCAATGTACCTATTTTTTAATGTAACAATGTTCAATTTTAAAGACAAATCTATAGAAATATGTGACAAGTGCTATTTCACAAGCGCTCTAGCAAAATCCTTTGAGGTGCTTTCACACGAGGTGAAACTAATGTTTTGTTGTTGCCAGACCAACCTCTCACGTCCTGCCTTCTAAATTCTGTGTTGTTTTTCTGAGCCCATGTGTTGTGACATCGACGCTCAGTCGTGAACAACAATACCTGGGCAGCTTGCCAAGCCAGCAAACAGAGCATTCCTGAGGATGACAACAAACTGGCCCAACGCATGAAAGAGTCCTGCTGCCAGCCAGGGCCATTCAAAGCTTTGGGGATTGCTGGGTTAATTTCTAATGCAGCACTGCATTTTTTAATGTGAAAAAAGATGACAAGAAAGAGAATTGTTTTTGTGACGGAAACCATTTTTCTTTTTTCACTGCTTCTTATATATAGAACTTTGCACTGTTCTAAAGATTGACACAATCGTTTTTAGCTCTTCGCTGATTGGACGTGGACAGCTCATTGTTTTTACCTAGAAGATTTTGCACTCTATTTTAAAACCACGTCGTACTGTATCATGCAGGTGTGTGTTTGCTGTGTGCTTGTTTTTATTAATCCATTGCACTTTCTAAAGCAGATACATTGAATGCAAAATTCCTTCGAGTTAATGGCAAGTAAGGCTCCAAATCAATAGATGCTCATTTTTGGAATTTAGATGAGTCGTAATTTCTCCTGTCACCAAACTTTCTGAGGAACACCTCAAATGACAGCTGGGGAAAACACAGCACAGCTGGGAAACCATAGCTGCCAAGGTTTCAGATTGCCACGTGTGACATTTTCATAATTTCAATGCGATTCTAAGTGACATTTGATCGAGTATGAGTGACAAGCAAAATTAAGGAATGAAGAGAAGGGAAACATATAAATATCCCAAATTACAACCATTTGCACAACGAGAAACTTATTTTAAGCAGTTTAATGTACGATACGTAATGTCACTTCTTTATGAACTCCAGCAAATAAAGCAAGTAAACATAGCCATATGTCTTTATCAGCTACAGTGTACTTACTGACATTGTCGAAATTAGGAATAACTGTTTCTAGGTGAGCTGAAAAGTTATTTATATTCACGGTATTGTAGTACTTTCTTGTCCCACTCAATGGCGCTAACAGTAATATTAGCTGCAGAGAAGGATGAAACGGACAGCCAGCCCTGCTAGACCGCACCGAAGGCAGCTAAACGTGATCGGTAAAATGATGTGAAAACATTAGGATCTTTGCAGCGCACAGTGATGCTCCAAGTGACTGACAACTCGCTGTGTGTGTCGCCCACCCCAACTCTGTAGTCTACTTCATGTCGGGCATTCCCTTCATGGGGTCTGTGTGGGCTGACGGATTAAAGTTCCCCAAACGGCCTTAACGAGATCGCGCGCTCTGACACATTAAAAAATGTAATTTGATTGACATTATTAGCATTTATTTTGTGTTTTATATATATATATACATATGTATATTACCTACTGGCGGTCGCCAGTAGGTAGTTATAGTTAGGACCCTGTTTCCATAGGAAAACCGCAACATTCTATTTGGAATAACTTTGGCGCCGGTCGGTGAATCCTCGCGAAATTTTCAAAATAGGTGGGGCGCTACGCTCCGCTCCTACCCTGAAAGTCTCGGGGGGATTCGTCAAGCGGGGGCTGAGAAAAAAGGGGGGTCCCAAAACGCGTTTTTCCCATGCATTTTTCCATAGGACCTTTAGACACAGCTACAGCCCGAACGGCTGAACAGAGTTACTTGAAATTTGGCAGAGAGGTAGTCCTCAGGTCAAGGAAGTGCTTTTTGTAGGTTTGGTGTAAATCTGTTCAGTAGTTCCTGAGAAAATAGCATTTAAATCAATATATATATCTGTGGCAGCTTACGGTGCGCTTACCGTGCGCTTACGGTAAGCTTACCGTACGCGTACGGTGCCGTGCGCGAGCGCGATTCTGATTGGCTGTTAGATCTTAGTAAACATTCGAATCGGTCGAAACCAGGAAGCGGCGGCCGCCATTTTCTCTCTCGCACTCTGAGGGGGGGTGGAAAAAGAATGGCAAAAAACATGTAAAGGTGCTGTTTAGACAGCTCCTAACCACCTAGCCTTGATGAAGGTGTCCCCAAAGACCCCCCACGGGTAAAAAGTCAATTTTATTTTTTTTTGAAAAATTCGCCGATTACGCTTACCGTACGCGTACGGTAAAATAATTTAAAAAAAAAAAAATTATCCATACTCTCCCCACCCCATGTGCAAATGGTGCATTAAGGGCAACATTTGTGCATTGCAAATTTGTAATAAAGAAAAGTTAAAAGATTACCTTTCACAACGAAGCGCATAATATGTCCTCCATGTGCGCACGGTGCGCGAAGCGCATCGTGCGTACATGGCCCATCTAGCGTAACGTGGGCACGCGGTGCGCGTAGCGCACCGCGTGCCCACCGTGCGTGCACGGCACTAACTGCGTAAAGTGGGCGCGCGGTGCGCGAAGCGCACCGCGTGCTCACTGTGCGCGCACGGTGCGCGAAGCGCACCGTGTGCGCACGGAACGAACTGCGTTAAGTGGGCGCGCACGCCACGTATGGCGTAAAGTAACTTAGCATTTAAAAAACCGTACAAATTCACTGAAAAACCATAGGTTTCACACACGTTATAGTTAGGAATTAGCATTTAAAAAACCTTGCAAATTCACTGAAAAAACCATAGGTTTCACACATGTTATAGTTAGCTTGACATTTTACTGATAAAAAACCATTGAAATTCCCCCGTTATAGTTAGTGCAGGCAACTATAACTCACGCGACCGCAATCCTCTGCTGATGACATATGTGTCTTTATGAAAAAAAAATATTTGTAATATATGTATAGCTAAAATTTAATGGAAGAAGACATGGGCAAATAAGTGTCTAAATACAGTATTAGCATCAGCAGAGGATTGCGGTCGCGTGAGTTATAGTTGCCTGCACTAACTATAACGGGGGAATTTCAATGGTTTTTTATCAGTAAAATGTCCAGCTAACTATAACATGTGTGAAACCTATGGTTTTTTCAGTGAATTTGCAAGGTTTTTTAAATGCTAATTCCTAACTATAACGTGTGTGAAACCTATGGTTTTTTCAGTGAATATATATATATATATACCTATATATAACGAAAATATCCTTCGATCGTTGCCCTGAAATTGAAAACGCACTCCGTGAAGGCAGTATACCAATCCTTTTTATTGCACAACTCAGCATGTCACATCAAGTATACTTTGCCGACGCGTTTCGAGACAACATGTCCCTTCTTCATAGGCTGTGTTCTGCGCAGACTCAGTTCGCTAATCCCCGTGATTTGCCTTAAATAATTGATTGTTCCTCTCAAGTGAGTGTTTTTTAATTTGAGGCATTATGGGATTCGTAGTGCAATCCTCTAGTGGATACTGAGTCCATAACAGTCTTTGTTCACAAAACAATTTACACCCTCCAGTGGGCCCCAATGTGGCATCCGAGTTGCAAATTCAAACCCCTTCACGCCGTTATTACCGCCAAGAGTTTTCCAGGCTCAGCGGAATCCCATCCATTTCGGGAGCGGTGCAGTCTTCCGTAGCCGGGCCGCCGCGTCTAACATCCTTCGATAGTTGCCCTGAAATTGAAAACGCACTCTGTGAAGGCAGGATACCAATCCTTTTTATTGCACAACTCAGCATGTCACATCAAGTATACTTTGCCGACGCGTTTCGAGACAACATGTCCCTTCTTCATAGGCTGTGTTCTGCGCAGACTCAGTTCGCTAATCCCCGTGATTTGCCTTAAATAATTGATTGTTCCTCTCAAGTGAGTGTTTTTTAATTTGAGGCATTATGGGATTCGTAGTGCAATCCTCTAGTGGATACTGAGTCCATAGCAGTCTTTGTTCACAAAACAATTTACACCCTCCAGTGGGCCCCAATGTGGCATCCGAGGTGCAAATTCAAACCCCTTCACGCCGTTATTACCGCCGAGAGTTTTCCAGGCTCAGCGGAATCCCATCCATTTTGGGAGTGGTGCAGTCTTCTGCAGCCGGGCCGCCGCGTCTAACATCCTTCAATAGTTGCCCTGAAATTGAAAACGCACTCCGTGAAGGCAGGAACACAGCCTATGAAGAAGGGTCATGTTGTCTCGAAACGCGTCGGCAAAGTATACTTGATGTGACATGCTGAGTTGTGCAATAAAAAGGATTGGTATCCTGCCTTCACGGAGTGCGTTTTCAATTTCAGGGCAACTATCGAAGGATATATAACAAAAATAGTAGAAGTTTTGACAAGCACTTGAAGTCAAGTGGCAGGCGTTTGGTAGATCATCGTCAGTGCTAGCCAGCTGCAGCAGCGTGGTCTGGCGCGTCGGTGACTTTTCAAGAGTCGGCGCGGGCAGCTCTGCAAAGTCAAGCAGCTGGCCGCCAGTGACCCCAGCGGCAATTATCCGCCTTGGTCGGTTCAGCTGAGGCTGCAGCCAGCTGTGTTATCTGAAACACAGATAACACAGGCAGAAAGGCGCGCCCTATGCCCTACCTCAGAAACTTGAATACCCGTACTTGTGAGAAGGTCAAGAATGTCAAAGCCTCTCCAAAACCACCCAGACCCGGTGCCAGCCTCGTATTTTGCGGCGGTGGAGGCGGCGCAGTGGACCCTCCTGTGGTCGGGTACGCCCAGAATAGCGTTACGGAAACTTACGCTGGGGTGGTATGACGGGGGGATAGCCCTCCCGGATATTCGCAAGTATTATTGGGCCGCTCACCTCTCGGCGATAAATCAGGGGACGTATTGCGACGGGAACGACCCGGGGTACGCGATGGACAGATGGCTGCTCCCGGGGGGGAACTTCGAGATTGCGCTGTACTCCGGTTCGGGCAGACTCCACCTCACGGGGCCTACGAAGCATTCGGTTCACATATGGCACGCCGCGCACAGGGCGCTGGGCTGGTCTAACACGCTGACCTTGGCCACACCACTGTGGGCATCGGAGAGGCTGGGTAGCCTGCGTCACACAAAGGGGTTTCGTAGCTGGGATCTTATTGGGATCTCCCGGGTGGGGGACCTTTGGGGGCCGGAGGGGGTCAGATCCTTCGCCTATCTCCAGGTCACTTACGACCTGGCGCGCACGGAATATTTTCGGTATCTACAGGTCCGTCACTCCCTCCGAGCTAATATCCCTTCGGGCACCAGGCCCCCGAAGGCCTCCCCGTTGGAGGACAGGTTGCTGGATGGCCACATGCCAGAGCATGCCATCTCGCTCACATACAAGAAATTGATTAACAACCCCCCTGATCCTCTGGACTCCCTGAAAGAGAAGTGGGTGGCGGATGGCCTGGAGATTGATGAAGAGGAGTGGACCATCGCTTTGGCATCCCCTAGGGAAGTCGCAATCTCGGCTAGACTCCGTTTGGTGCAGCTTAAAATACTGCACAGGGTATACGTCTCCTGCACCAGGCTACAGGCGATGGGGCGGGGAGGGGAGGGACTGTGTCGGCGGGGGTGCGGAGAGAGGGGCTCCTTCTTCCATGTTTTGTGGGAATGCCCTAGGGTGCAGCGGTATTGGAGGCGAGTGGTGTCCTGCATGGGTGAGGTATGGGAGACTCCTATTCGCACTGAGGCAAAGAGGTGCTTGCTTAACATTTGGGAGCCTACGGACTTGCCCCAGCGGGGGAGACTCTGGGTTACGCTGGGGCAAATGGTTGCAAAGCGGAACATTGCTCGTCTGTGGGGAGCATCGACACCGCCTAAACTGGTGGACTGGCAAAACGATATGGACTGGTGCATGCTACAGGAAAAAGCGGTATATACGGCGCGAGGATGCCCGCGGAAGTGGGGGGAGGTGTGGTCACTGTGGAACACCTTCCGGGGGGACATAGTTGAGCCTCCGCAGGCCCGGCTGTCTGGCCTCGAGATTCCGGTATAATCAATGGCTGGTGCCCGACTTCAAGCATATTGGTTTAGTCCTCCTGCTGTCTCTGTCGGTTCCAGGTGCTGTGACACCCCAGATGTGAATGCACTTTTAAGACCTGTCTTTTGTGACCTGCTTTTGTTATGTTCTGTCATAAAACCAATAAAAAAGATTTTACAAAAAAAAAAAAGAATGTCAAAGCCTTCTTACGCCGCGACCACCGGATTGTTTTCCGGGCCCGCCATTTCCACCTCGTCCCGAAACTGCGCATGTGCCATGCGCACGCAGAGCGCACACTCTGGTCTCCTCCTTTCTCCACATACGTCTGGCGTACGAACGTCTCAGTACCGCGACACACCTACCATTAGCAGGCGACACAGTACCGTGTTGCGATACAGAGTTTGGAAAGCTCTGCTCTATAGTGTCCAAATCGATCTTTGCATTTCTTCAGGACCTAAGATACATCTACTACTCGCCGGGGATGGCTATTACTAGGTACTGTGAAAAAGTCACGTCCCCTGAAGTCTGGATTCCAAAGGTAATCACAAATGTGTTAAAAGTGCGAGAGGTTAAAATTGATCTACCTTCTTGAAGAAATGCACCTCATTTGAGGAATATAACTGCCCCAACCATGGATGGCCAGGATAATCACTAATTTAGCAATGGAGGAGACTTCACTCAAGTTTCCTGTAGGTACGGGACCTACCCAAATCTGGCTCTCACGGAAAGTCACTATTGTGCACTTCACATGCACACACATACACCAAGGATCACAACCAACCAACATCAGATCCAGAAGCCACTACCAGACACCCTGCATTGTAACAGACATATACCTTCAATCCACAAGAAGAGCTGTGGATGTCACCTACTATTCAAGGGTTGACCCTAAATCTACTATGTTTTAGCTCTCTGGCCTCACCAAACTTGCCACCAGCCCAGAAGTATACTCCAATCAAGTTAGCCACTAAACATTTAAGCAGACTAAATTAATTCCTACACGCACGCACACACACACACTCACATACCTACCAGATCTGTTAATCATACTATCAAGTTTATCTGATGTAGTATATCCACTCAACGCGTAATTAATTCACCTTCCTCTCCCACTCCACCAAACCACTCCAGCCAATCCCCAATGGAACCCTTCATCCCAAAACCAGCAAAACACTTGCACAAAACACACATACATACTCTGACGTAGAAACTACAATTCTAAGAAATGTGCAGAGTAAAAATGCATGTCAGTGAAACAGATGGAGCATAGTACTAGAAGATAATCCTGTCAACCCCCTCTACACACAGACTGGTATTGCAAAACGTAGGCAACCCTCCTCCCTATATCCTGATGCACAACTACAAATGTTCCTCAAATACTCTCCTAATTCTTAGCTTCTTGTGACTCTTACTTCCTATTGCAGAACAACAACAGGATATTAAACTACAAAGCAACTTAGCAAGTGGGACACTATGGGAAAAGATAGACTGGAGACAGGGAGATGTAGGGACATGGCTTAGGAAGGGTAACAAGCATGCATGATGTCATTTAAACATAGATACCTTTCAAACAAAAGCACCACACATAACCCCTCGACCTCCAGACTGGAATAGGTAGTGGAAGCACCAGGATATGACCACTAGATCCAGTCACCCATAGACATCAAAAGAACACTACTGCCCCCTGCAAGAATTCAGTCAGTTCATAAGGAGTTTCGGAGACACATTCCTTGGCGAATGTGTGACTGCAGGGGGTACCCCACTCCGACCAGACCATGAGGTCATAGACACCAGAGTTATGGTTATGGCGTTAACATTAATGTGGAGGTTTTGCAATTGGCATTAATGTGAAGGTAGGAATTCTGTTTTCCTTTTCCCACATACATGTGTATTTTATATAAAAACCAAGAGATAGTGATCCTTGAAGCCCTGACAAATGCCCCATAACTATTCTGGCACAAGCTATGGCAGAAACATGTTCAGGTATTTTTATCTATTTTTTTCTGGATCCCTCCATTATACAGTATCTTTTACAAAGAACTCCCTCACATTGAGTTTGAGTCTGCCCTGGTAGTACCATCTTACTGAAATCGGTCGGTCTCCACTTTCGTTCTGGGGAAGATCGCTGTATGTTTGGTTACCCTAACCAGATAGGAACTTTTGTCTGTAAAACTCCAGCTGGCATAGTTTAGGAGAAGGGATGAAATACTCAAACCCTCACGGTGAACCACTACACACACTCAATCCACCACACACGGCATCACATGGTTTAGATGGGAAGAGCTGAAGACCTGCCCATGTTTATGGAATACCTCTATTAACAACAAACCGCACCCTCCAAGCCAACAACCGGAACATAACATGACATGACATAACATCATATGACATAACATAACATAGCATGACATGACATAACATAATTTGGCATGACATAACATAATATGACATAACATAACATGGAATATGAAACTTTACTCGACACGTGTTTACAACGCGTGCCATAGCCCTGCATTATTTACTCAACAACAACTTTTACAACGCAGGGCTTTACACCGCAAGTCGTTACAATGCATTGTCCATCACAACGCAATTTACTATGCTAACTCCACCGGGGCGTTGTAATGGGGAATACTTTGTAATGGCTTGCGGTGTAAAGCCCTGTGTTGTAAAAGTAGCTATGGAGTAAAAAATGTGGGGTAATGACATGCGCTGTAAATGTCGGTATAAAGGATGTTTACCCACAACATGACATACTATTGAAAGACTGTATGGTGTCAAAATGCAATAGGACCCCAGGAATAGGCACAGTCGTTGGGAGAGGATCATAAACTCTGTTTATTGCCATTTGCTTTCTCCCTCTTCCAGAGCCTTGCACATGCTCAGAAGGGCCTAGCCAGTAGAATGCACCTGCTCCTAGTATAGAACTGTCAGGCTGTTCTAACTGATGTCAGCAACTTATTACTCCTCCTACTTGTTAACTGTGCATTTACTGTATGACCATCTATGTGTGTAACTCTTCTCGTATGTACTTGTACCGCCTTCTTTTGAGCCCCTGTGTGGGTATATAAGGCCCCTGTTCTCTGTACTCCTTAGAATGCCTCCTACAGTGACTTGAGATTACTGTGTGACGCAATCTCCCTCATCTGAGGTTAATAAAAAAGATGTCTTTTATATTACAGCTTCTGTGCCAATCTCTTCTTTGTTGGTTGAAAAGGACTAGGTGTATCAGTGAAGCCCCTGAGAAGGTTTTTGATTTCTTCATATCGATAGGAATTGTGGTTTAATATAAAATGCATTCTAGTGGTACGTATAATCTATTTTAATCGTACATTTTTTTACATTGCCAGTGTGCATTTTTCTGCACTAATGTGAAACGTATTAAACAGAGCCTATAGCACATTTCCCAAAGGAGTCTCCGATGGGTGCCGCCCTTGTGGGTTTTTATTGCTCTGAGGTTTTGCACCAGATTCCAGACTTGTCCACCAGACAGCAGTCTGTGAAGTTACCACTGGGGGCGCTGTTGGTTATGCTGTTAGGACTGGTTCTCAGTTACACGCCAGCCTTTCACCCTGATGTGCCGGGGAGCGGTCAGCTCACATGTCAGGCTTCTGGAAGACTGAGGACGAGCGTGGTCGGTGGTGCAAGCCTTTTATAAAGCAGACAGGGTTGGAACAGTGTCAGGCAGCTGTCAATGCAGAGTCTTCAAACCTCAGTTGGCCGATTGAATGGCTCAGCCAGCTAACAACTGCTGACACTATATGTGCACTGTAGGCAACAAGTTTGAATACAGGCAAGGCCTACTCAGCCTTCCATCCTTGTACTGTCAGTAGATTTGAGTACCACTAAATTAGGAGATAATACCACCTGTTATTTATAGTGCGTATAAATGATAAACATATTGATTAAGTACTGCATAAAAAAGTCAGCCATATGTCAAGACAGTGCTTTTTGAAAGGATGCTAGCTTTAGAGAGGTCACAGATATGTAAGGTCCAGAGAAACTTGGGCACAGCGGCATAGCACTCCTATATCCCATGCATTATATCACATGCCAAAATTATCTTCTACATCGATCTAAACACAGCTGGTCTAGGTAAGCAGATGTGGAGCTAAGAATAGTGATTCCATGGTTACCTTGGCGTGATAATATACTGGTAGGTAATGTAGCGAATGCAATATTTTTGTATGGTAATATTCTTGTCCACAATATAGTGTGATGCACCACAGCGGAGGTGGTCATGAGGCACATGTATCCCCAGATGCAGATCCAGTCAGGTGACTTGATTGTGCACCAAAAGGGCTGGTAGAGCCGGAGAAGAGTTAATCATTTCAGTCTGTGTCATGCTGGAGACCTGCCGCTCACATGTCAGACTTGTGCTCCTGAAAGGCTGTGTCGCAGTCAGTCACATGTCAGACTCGTGCCCCTGAAAAGCTGTGTCGCAGTCAGTCACATGTCATACTCGTGCCCCTGAAAGGCTGTGTCGCAGTCAGTCACATGTCAGGCTTGTGCCTCTGAAAGGCTGTGTCGCAGTCAGTCACATGTCAGGCTTGTGCCTCTGAAAGGCTGTGTCACAGTCAGTCACATGTCAGACTCGTGCCCCTGAAAAGCTGTATCGCAGTCAGTCACATGTCAGACTCGTGCCCCTGAAAGGCTGTGTCGTAGTCAGTCACATGTCAGGCTTGTGCCTCTGAGAGGCTGTGTCGCAGTCAGTCACATGTCAGACTCGTGCCCCTGAAAGGCTGTGTCGCAGTCAGTCACATGTCAGGCTTGTGCCTCTGAAAGGCTGTGTCGCAGTCAGTCACATGTCAGGCTTGTGCCTCTGAAAGGCTGTGTCGCAGTCAGTCACATGTCAGGCTAGTGCCTCTGAAAGGCTGTGTCGCAGTCAGTCACATGTCAGACTCGTGCCCCTGAAAGGCTGTGTCGCAGTCAGTCACATGTCAGACTCGCGCTCCTGAAAGGTTGTGTCGCAGTCAGTCACATGTCAGACTCGTGCCAATGAAAGGCTGTGTCGCAGTCAATCACATGTCAGACTCGTGCCCCTGAAAGGCTGTGTCGCAGCCAGTCACATGTCAGACTCGTGCCCCTGAAAGGCTGTGCCGCAGTCAGTCACATGTCAGACTTGTGCCCCTGAAAGGCTGTGTCGCAGTCAGTCACATGTCAGACTCGTGCCTCTGAAAGGCTGTGTCGCAGTCAGTCACATAAATCCAGATAGGTAACAGTTCCTCAGAAGGGAAGTTGCAGTCCCGGTATGGTCAGCTACAAATGCAAGAGAGAGAGAGTAAAGTCTGCAGATAGGTTCGAAAAATGAATGAAGTGAAGACCAGATACTCCTGGGTGGGTGATAGAAGTGCCCTCATACACCCTTGCAGGTGCAAAGCATCATCATAGGGCGAAGCTCCTCGTGGGGGTGGCGCTGCAGTCCCTCACAGGCCCTCAAAGAGGGCGCTCTGTCGGAGATCTTTTATCGGAGTAGCCGTAGTTGTGCATGTGGGTGTGTGGGGAAGTTGTGGGAGGTGGTGAGGCTAAAAAGACCCTTCGGTACCCCAAACATTTTTTATTAGTGAGTCTTTAGGGTCTGGATAAAATGTAACGGGGAAATAGTGCGTAAATAACGCTGAAACGAGTAGGGGAGAAAAAGTAAGCTATAGTCCCGCTGCTCTCGACCCGTATGTGAAAACTTAAGGTGAGAGAGAAGGTGTAAAGTGGGTGGTCAACATGTTTCGCGCTGCCCGTGGTCCCTAGTGGATCCTTAAGCGCTTCATCAGGACCTTAGAAGAAAGAGATTTGGGATTCAGGAGGAAACAACCTATAATCCCTACTCAAGGTGGGGAGTCACGTCTTATTCGTGTCCCAAGCGTCGAACCCAAAATGGTGTGGGTCCGGGCTATACCGGAAGGGAACGTCTGGAGAAGGAGCCAAAGGTGTGCCCCGAGGTTCCGATCTGGAAACCTAGTCTAGCTCCAGGGCCACCCAGGAGTATCTGGTCTTCACTTCATTCATTTTTTCGAACCTATCTGCAGACTTTACTCTCTCTCTCTTGCATTTGTAGCAGACCATACCGGGACTGCAACTTCGCAGTCAGTCACATGTCAGACTCGTGCCCCTGAAAGGCTGTGTCGCAGTCAATCACATTTCAGGCTTGTGCCTCTGAAAGGCTGTGTCGCAGTCAGTCACATGTCAGGCTTGTGCCTCTGAAAGGCTGTGTCGCAGTCAGTCACATGTCAGACTCGTGCCCCTGAAAGGCTGTGTCGCAGTCAGTCACATGTCAGACTCGTGCCCCTGAAAGGCTGTGTCACAGTCAGTCACATGTCAGACTCGTGCCCCTGAAAGGCTGTGTCGCAGTCAGTCACATGTCAGACTCGTGCCAATGAAAGGCTGTGTCGCAGTCAATCACATGTCAGACTTGTGCCCCTGAAAGGCTGTGTTGCAGCCAGTCACATGTCAGAATCGTGCCCCTGAAAGGCTGTGTCGCAGTCAGTCACATGTCAGACTCGTGCCTCTGAAAGGCTGTGTCGCAAACAGTCACATGTCAGACTCGTGCCCCTGAAACGCTGTGTCGGAGTCAGTCACATGTCAGACTAGTGCCCCTGAAAGGTGTGTTGCAGTCAGTCACATGTCATACTCGTGCCTCTGAAAGGCTGTGTCGCAGTCATTCACATGTCAGACTCGTGCCCCTGAAAGGGTGTGTTGCAGTCAGTCACATGTCAGACTCGTGCCCCTGAAAGGCTGTGTCGCAGTCACATGTCAGACTCATGCCCCTGAAAGGCTGTGTCGGAGTCAGTCACATGTCAGACTAGTGCCCCTGAAAGGGTGTGTCGCAGTCAGTCACATGTCAGACTCGTGCCTCTGAAAGGCTGTGTCGCAGTCAGTCACATGTCAGACTCATGCCCCTGAAAGGCTGTGTCGCAGTCAGTCACATGTCAGACTCGTGCCCCTGAAAGGCTGTGTCGCAGTCAGTCACATGTCAGACTCGTGCCAATGAAAGGCTGTGTCGCAGCCAGTCACATGTCAGACTCGTGCCCCTGAAAGGCTGTGCCGCAGTCAGTTACATGTCAGACTCGTGCCCCTGAAAGGCTGTGTCACAGTCAGTCACATGTCAGACTCGTGCCTCTGAAAGGCTGTGTCGCAGTCAGTCACATAAATCCAGATAGGTAACAGTTCCTCAGAAGGGAAGTTGCAGTCCCGGTATGGTCAGCTACAAATACAAGAGAGAGAGAGTAAAGTCTGCAGATAGGTTCGAAAAATGAATGAAGTGAAGACCAGATACTCCTGGGTGGGTGATAGAAGTGCCCTCATACACCCTTGCAGGTGCAAAGCATCATCATAGGGCGAAGCTCCTCGTGGGGGTGGCGCTGCAGTCCCTCACAGGCCCTCAAAGAGGGCGCTCTGTCGGAGATCTTTTATCGGAGTAGCCGTAGTTGTGCATGTGGGTGTGTGGGGAAGTTGTGGGAGGTGGTGAGGCTAAAAAGACCCTTCGGTACCCCAAACATTTTTTATTAGTGAGTCTTTAGGGTCTGGATAAAATGTAACGGGGAAATAGTGCGTAAATAACGCTGAAACGAGTAGGGGAGAAAAAGTAAGCTATAGTCCCGCTGCTCTCGACCCGTATGTGAAAACTTAAGGTGAGAGAGAAGGTGTAAAGTGGGTGGTCAACATGTTTCGCGCTGCCCGTGGTCCCTAGTGGATCCTTAAGCGCTTCATCAGGACCTTAGAAGAAAGAGATTTGGGATTCAGGAGGAAACAACCTATAATCCCTACTCAAGGTGGGGAGTCACGTCTTATTCGTGTCCCAAGCGTCGAACCCAAAATGGTGTGGGTCCGGGCTATACCGGAAGGGACCGTCTGGAGAAGGAGCCAAAGGTGTGCCCCGAGGTTCCGATCTGGAAACCTAGTCTAGCTCCAGGGCCACCCAGGAGTATCTGGTCTTCACTTCATTCATTTTTTCGAACCTATCTGCAGACTTTACTCTCTCTCTCTTGCATTTGTAGCAGACTATACCGGGACTGCAACTTCGCAGTCAGTCACATGTCAGACTCGTGCCCCTGAAAGGCTGTGTCGCAGTCAATCACATTTCAGGCTTGTGCCTCTGAAAGGCTGTGTCGCAGTCAGTCACATGTCAGGCTTGTGCCTCTGAAAGGCTGTGTCGCAGTCAGTCACATGTCAGACTCGTGCCCCTGAAAGGCTGTGTCGCAGTCAGTCACATGTCAGACTCGTGCCCCTGAAAGGCTGTGTCGCAGTCAGTCACATGTCAGACTCGTGCCCCTGAAAGGCTGTGTCGCAGTCAGTCACATGTCAGACTCGTGCCAATGAAAGGCTGTGTCGCAGTCAATCACATGTCAGACTTGTGCCCCTGAAAGGCTGTGTTGCAGCCAGTCACATGTCAGAATCGTGCCCCTGAAAGGCTGTGTCGCAGTCAGTCACATGTCAGACTCGTGCCTCTGAAAGGCTGTGTCGCAAACAGTCACATGTCAGACTCGTGCCCCTGAAAGGCTGTGTCGGAGTCAGTCACATGTCAGACTAGTGCCCCTAAAAGGTGTGTTGCAGTCAGTCACATGTCATACTCGTGCCTCTGAAAGGCTGTGTCGCAGTCATTCACATGTCAGACTCGTGCCCCTGAAAGGGTGTGTTGCAGTCAGTCACATGTCAGACTCGTGCCCCTGAAAGGCTGTGTCGCAGTCACATGTCAGACTCATGCCCCTGAAAGGCTGTGTCGGAGTCAGTCACATGTCAGACTAGTGCCCCTGAAAGGGTGTGTCGCAGTCAGTCACATGTCAGACTCGTGCCTCTGAAAGGCTGTGTCGCAGTCAGTCACATGTCAGACTCATGCCCCTGAAAGGCTGTGTCGCAGTCAGTCACATGTCAGACTCGTGCCCCTGAAAGGCTGTGTCGCAGTCAGTCACATGTCAGACTCGTGCCAATGAAAGGCTGTGTCGCAGCCAGTCACATGTCAGACTCGTGCCCCTGAAAGGCTGTGCCGCAGTCAGTTACATGTCAGACTCGTGCCCCTGAAAGGCTGTGTCGCAGTCAGTCACATGGCAGACTCGTGCCTCTGAAAGGCTGTGTCGCAGTCAGTCACATGTCAGACTCGTGCCCCTGAAAGGCTGTGTCGGAGTCAGTCACATGTCAGACTAGTGCCCCTGAAAGGGTGTGTTGCAGTCAGTCACATGTCAGACTCGTGCCCCTGAAAGGCTGTGTCGCAGTCACATGTCAGACTCATGCCTCTGAAAGGCTGTGTCGCAGTTACATGTCAGACTCGTGCCCCTGAAAGGCTGTGTCGGAGTCAGTCACATGTCAGACTAGTGCCCCTGAAAGGGTGTGTCGCAGTCAGTCACATGTCAGACTCGTGCCCCCGAAAGGCTGTGTCGCAGTCAGTCACATGTCAGACTTGTGCCCCTGAAAAGCTGTGTCGCAATCAGTCACATGTCAGACTCGTGCCCCTGAAAGGCTGTGTCGCAGTCAGTCACATGTCAGACTCGTGCCAATGAAAGGCTGTGTCGCAGTCAGTCACATGTCAGACTTGTGCCCCTGAAAGGGTGTGTCGCAGTCAGTCACATGTCAGACACGTGCCTCTGAAAGGCTGTGTCGCAGTCAGTCACATGTCAGACTCGTGCCTCTGTAAGGCTGATTAACAGGTCAGTCACATGTCAGACTCGTGCCTCTGAAAAGCTGTGTCGGAGTCAGTCACATGTCAGACTAGTGCCCCTGAAAGGGTGTGTCGCAGTCAGTCACATGTCAGACTCGTGCCCCTGAAAGGCTGTGTCGCAGTCATTCACATGTCAGACTCGTGCCCCTGAAAGGGTGTGTTGCAGTCAGTCACATGTCAGACTCGTGCCCCTGAAAGGCTGTGTCGCAGTCACATGTCAGACTCATGCCCCTGAAAGGCTGTGTCGGAGTCAGTCACATGTCAGACTCGTGCCCCTGAAAGGCTGTGTCGCAGTCAGTCACATGTCAGACTTGTGCCCCTGAAAGGCTGTGTCGCAGCCAGTCACATGTCAGACTCGTGCCCCTGAAAGGCTGTGTCGGAGTCAGTCACATGTCAGACTCGTGCCCCTGAAAGGCTGTGTCGCAGTCAGTCACATGTCAGACTCGTGCCAATGAAAGTCTGTGTCGCAGTGAGTCACATGTCAGACTCGTGCCTCTGAAAGGGTGATTCACAGGTCAGTCACATGTCAGGCTTGTGCCTCTGAAAGGCTGTGTCGCAGTCATTCACATGTCAGACTCGTGCCCCTGAAAGGGTGTGTTGCAGTCAGTCACATGTCAGACTCGTGCCCCTGAAAGGCTGTGTCGCAGTCACATGTCAGACTCATGCCACTGAAAGACTGTGTCGGAGTCAGTCACATGTCAGACTAGTGCCCCTGAAAGGGTGTGTCGCAGTCAGTCACATGTCAGACTCGTGCCTCTGAAAGGCTGTGTCGCAGTCAGTCACATGTCAGACTCATGCCCCTGAAAGGCTGTGTCACAGTCAGTCACATGTCAGACTCATGCCCCTGAAAGGCTGTGTCGCAGTCAGTCACATGTCAGACTCGTGCCAATGAAAGGCTGTGTCGCAGCCAGTCACATGTCAGACTCATGCCCCTGAAAGGCTTTGCCGCAGTCAGTTATATGTCAGACTCGTGCCCCTGAAAGGCTGTGTCGCAGTCAGTCACATGTCAGACTCGTGCCTCTGAAAGGCTGTGTCGCAGTCAGTCACATGTCAGACTCGTGCCCCTGAAAGGCTGTGTCGGAGTCAGTCACATGTCAGACTAGTGCCCCTGAAAGGGTGTGTTGCAGTCAGTCACATGTCAGACTCGTGCCCCTGAAAGGCTGTGTCGCAGTCAGTCACATGTCAGACTCGTGCCAATGAAAGTCTGTGTCGCAGTCAGTCACATGTCAGACTTGTGCCCCTGAAAGGCTGTGTCGCAGCCAGTCACATGTCAGACTCGTGCCCCTGAAAGGCTGTGTCGGAGTCAGTCACATGTCAGACTAGTGCCCCTGAAAGGGTGTGTTGCAGTCAGTCACATGTCAGACTCGTGCCCCTGAAAGGCTGTGTCGCAGTCACATGTCAGACTCATGCCTCTGAAAGGCTGTGTCGCAGTCACATGTCAGACTCGTGCCCCTGAAAGGCTGTGTCGGAGTCAGTCACATGTCAGACTAGTGCCCCTGAAAGGGTGTGTCGCAGTCAGTCACATGTCGGACTCGTGCCCCTGAAAGGCTGTGTCGCAGTCAGTCACATGTCAGACTCGTGCCCCTGAAAGCTGTGTCGCAGTCAGTCACATGTCAGACTCGTGCCCCTGAAAGGCTGTGTCGCAGTCAGTCACATGTCAGACTCGTGCCAATGAAAGGCTGTGTCGCCGTCAGTCACATGTCAGACTTGTGCCCCTGAAAGGGTGTGTCGCAGTCAGTCACATGTCAGACTCGTGCCTCTGAAAGGCTGTGTCGCAGTCAGTCACATGTCAGACTTGTGCCTCTGTAAGGCTGATTAACAGGTCAGTCACATGTCAGACTCGTGCCTCTGAAAAGCTGTGTCGGAGTCAGTCACATGTCAGACTAGTGCCCCTGAAAGGGTGTGTCGCAGTCAGTCACATGTCAGACTCGTGCCCCTGAAAGGCTGTGTCGCAGTCATTCACATGTCAGACTCGTGCCCCTGAAAGGGTGTGTTGCAGTCAGTCACATGTCAGACTCGTGCCCCTGAAAGGCTGTGTCGCAGTCACATGTCAGACTCATGCCCCTGAAAGGCTGTGTCGGAGTCAGTCACATGTCAGACTCGTGCCCCTGAAAGGTTGTGTCGCAGTCAGTCACATGTCAGACTCGTGCCAATGAAAGGCTGTGTCGCAGTCAGTCACATGTCAGACTCGTGCCCCTGAAAGGGTGTGTCGCAGCCAGTCACATGTCAGACTCGTGCCCCTGAAAGGCTGTGTCGGAGTCAGTCACATGTCAGACTCGTGCCCCTGAAAGGCTGTGTCGCAGTCAGTCACATGTCAGACTCGTGCCAATGAAAGTCTGTGTCGCAGTGAGTCACATGTCAGACTCGTGCCTCTGAAAGGCTGATTCACAGGTCAGTCACATGTCAGGCTTGTGCCTCTGAAAGGCTGTGTCGCAGTCATTCACATGTCAGACTCGTGCCCCTGAAAGGGTGTGTTGCAGTCAGTCACATGTCAGACTCGTGCCCCTGAAAGGCTGTGTCGCAGTCACATGTCAGACTCATGCCGCTGAAAGGCTGTGTCGGAGTCAGTCACATGTCAGACTAGTGCCCCTGAAAGGGTGTGTCGCAGCCAGTCACATGTCAGACTCGTGCCCCTGAAAGGCTGTGCCGCAGTCAGTTACATGTCAGACTCGTGCCCCTGAAAGGCTGTGTCGCAGTCAGTCACATGTCAGACTCGTGCCTCTGAAAGGCTGTGTCGCAGTCAGTCACATGTCAGACTCATACCCCTGAAAGGCTGTGTCGGAGTCAGTCACATGTCAGACTAGTGCCCCTGAAAGGGTGTGTTGCAGTCAGTCACATGTCAGACTCGTGCCCCTGAAAGGCTGTGTCGCAGTCACATGTCAGACTCATGCCTCTGAAAGGCTGTGTCGCAGTCACATGTCAGACTCGTGCCCCTGAAAGGCTGTGTCGGAGTCAGTCACATGTCAGACTAGTGCCCCTGAAAGGGTGTGTCGCAGTCAGTCACATGTCAGACTCGTGCCCCTGAAAGGCTGTGTCGCAGTCAGTCACATGTCAGACTTGTGCCCCTGAAAAGCTGTGTCGCAGTCAGTCACATGTCAGACTCGTTCCCCTGAAAGGCTGTGTCGCAGTCAGTCACATGTCAGACTCGTGCCAATGAAAGGCTGTGTCGCAGTCAGTCACATGTCAGACTTGTGCCCCTGACAGGGTGTGTCGCAGTCAGTCACATGTCAGACTCGTGCCTCTGAAAGGCTGTGTCGCAGTCAGTCACATGTCAGACTCGTGCCTCTGTAAGGCTGATTAACAGGTCAGTCACATGTCAGACTCGTGCCTCTGAAAAGCTGTGTCGGAGTCAGTCACATGTCAGACTAGTGCCCCTGAAAGGGTGTGTCGCAGTCAGTCACATGTCAGACTCGTGCCCCTGAAAGGCTGTGTCGCAGTCATTCACATGTCAGACTCGTGCCCCTGAAAGGGTGTGTTGCAGTCAGTCACATGTCAGACTCGTGCCCCTGAAAGGCTGTGTCGCAGTCACATGTCAGACTCATGCCCCTGAAAGGCTGTGTCGGAGTCAGTCACATGTCAGACTCGTGCCCCTGAAAGGTTGTGTCGCAGTCAGTCACATGTCAGACTCGTGCCAATGAAAGGCTGTGTCGCAGTCAGTCACATGTCAGACTCGTGCCCCTGAAAGGGTGTGTCGCAGCCAGTCACATGTCAGACTCGTGCCCCTGAAAGGCTGTGTCGGAGTCAGTCACATGTCAGACTCGTGCCCCTGAAAGGCTGTGTCGCAGTCAGTCACATGTCAGACTCGTGCCAATGAAAGTCTGTGTCGCAGTGAGTCACATGTCAGACTCGTGCCTCTGAAAGGCTGATTCACAGGTCAGTCACATGTCAGGCTTGTGCCTCTGAAAGGCTGTGTCGCAGTCATTCACATGTCAGACTCGTGCCCCTGAAAGGGTGTGTTGCAGTCAGTCACATGTCAGACTCGTGCCCCTGAAAGGCTGTGTCGCAGTCACATGTCAGACTCATGCCGCTGAAAGGCTGTGTCGGAGTCAGTCACATGTCAGACTAGTGCCCCTGAAAGGGTGTGTCGCAGCCAGTCACATGTCAGACTCGTGCCCCTGAAAGGCTGTGCCGCAGTCAGTTACATGTCAGACTCGTGCCCCTGAAAGGCTGTGTCGCAGTCAGTCACATGTCAGACTCGTGCCTCTGAAAGGCTGTGTCGCAGTCAGTCACATGTCAGACTCATACCCCTGAAAGGCTGTGTCGGAGTCAGTCACATGTCAGACTAGTGCCCCTGAAAGGGTGTGTTGCAGTCAGTCACATGTCAGACTCGTGCCCCTGAAAGGCTGTGTCGCAGTCACATGTCAGACTCATGCCTCTGAAAGGCTGTGTCGCAGTCACATGTCAGACTCGTGCCCCTGAAAGGCTGTGTCGGAGTCAGTCACATGTCAGACTAGTGCCCCTGAAAGGGTGTGTCGCAGTCAGTCACATGTCAGACTCGTGCCCCTGAAAGGCTGTGTCGCAGTCAGTCACATGTCAGACTTGTGCCCCTGAAAAGCTGTGTCGCAGTCAGTCACATGTCAGACTCGTTCCCCTGAAAGGCTGTGTCGCAGTCAGTCACATGTCAGACTCGTGCCAATGAAAGGCTGTGTCGCAGTCAGTCACATGTCAGACTTGTGCCCCTGACAGGGTGTGTCGCAGTCAGTCACATGTCAGACTCGTGCCTCTGAAAGGCTGTGTCGCAGTCAGTCACATGTCAGACTCGTGCCTCTGTAAGGCTGATTAACAGGTCAGTCACATGTCAGACTCGTGCCTCTGAAAAGCTGTGTCGGAGTCAGTCACATGTCAGACTAGTGCCCCTGAAAGGGTGTGTCGCAGTCAGTCACATGTCAGACTCGTGCCCCTGAAAGGCTGTGTCGCAGTCATTCACATGTCAGACTCGTATGCCTGAAAGGGTGTGTTGCAGTCAGTCACATGTCAGACTCGTGCCCCTGAAAGGATGTGTCGCAGTCACATGTCAGACTCATGCCCCTGAAAGGCTGCGTCGGAGTCAGTCACATGTCAGACTCGTGCCCCTGAAAGGCTGTGTCACAGTCAGTCACATGTCAGACTCGTGCCAATGAAAGTCTGTGTCGCAGTCAGTCACATGTCAGACTCGTGCCCCTGAAAGGCTGTGTCGCAGCCAGTCACATGTCAGACTCGTGCCCCTGAAAGGCTGTGTCGGAGTCAGTCACATGTCAGACTCGTGCCTCTGAAAGGCTGATTCACAGGTCAGTCACATGTCAGGCTTGTGCCTCTGAAAGGCTGTGTCGCAGTCATTCACATGTCAGACTCCTGCCCCTGAAAGGGTGTGTTGCAGTCAGTCACATGTCAGACTCGTGCCCCTGAAAGGCTGTGTCGCAGTCACATGTCAGACTCATGCCCCTGAAAGGCTGTGTCGGAGTCAGTCACATGTCAGACTAGTGCCCCTGAAAGGGTGTGTCGCAGTCAGTCACATGTCAGACTCGTGCCTCTGAAAGGCTGTGTCTCAGTCAGTCACATGTCAGACTCATGCCCCTAAAAGGCTGTGTCGCAGTCAGTCACATGTCAGACTCGTGCCCCTGAAAGGCTGTGTCGCAGTCAGTCACATGTCAGACTCGTGCCAATGAAAGGCTGTGTCGCAGCCAGTCACATGTCAGACTCGTGCCCCTGAAAGGCTGTGCCGCAGTCAGTTACATGTCAGACTCGTGCCCCTGAAAGGCTGTGTCGCAGTCAGTCACATGTCAGACTCGTGCCCCTGAAAGGGTGTGTTGCAGTCAGTCACATGTCAGACTCGTGCCCCTGAAAGGCTGTGTCGCAGTCAGTCACATGTCAGACTCATGCCCCTGAAAGGCTGTGTCGGAGTCAGTCACATGTCAGACTCGTGCCCCTGAAAGGTTGTGTCGCAGTCAGTCACATGTCAGACTCGTGCCAATGAAAGTCTGTGTCGCAGTCAGTCACATGTCAGACTCGTGCCCCTGAAAGGCTGTGTCGCAGCCAGTCACATGTCAGACTCGTGCCCCTGAAAGGCTGTGTCGGAGTCAGTCACATGTCAGACTCGTGCCCCTGAAAGGCTGTGTCGGAGTCAGTCACATGTCAGACTCGTGCCCCTGAAAGGCTGTGTCGCAGTCAGTCACATGTCAGACTCGTGCCAATGAAAGTCTGTGTCGCAGTGAGTCACATGTCAGACTCGTGCCTCTGAAAGGCTGATTCACAGGTCAGTCACATGTCAGGCTTGTGCCTCTGAAAGGCAGTGTCGCAGTCATTCACATGTCAGACTCGTGCCCCTGAAAGGGTGTGTTGCAGTCAGTCACATGTTAGACTCGTGCCCCTGAAAGGCTGTGTCGCAGTCACATGTCAGACTCATGCCCCTGAAAGGCTGTGTCGGAGTCAGTCACATGTCAGACTAGTGCCCCTGAAAGGGTGTGTCGCAGTCAGTCACATGTGAGACTCGTGCCTCTGAAAGGCTGTGTCGCAGTCAGTCACATGTCAGACTCATGCCCCTGAAAGGCTGTGTCGCAGTCAGTCACATGTCAGACTCGTGCCCCTGAAAGGCTGTGTCGCAGTCAGTCACATGTCAGACTCGTGCCAATGAAAGGCTGTGTCGCAGCCAGTCACATGTCAGACTCGTGCCCCTGAAAGGCTGTGCCGCAGTCAGTTACATGTCAGACTCGTGCCCCTGAAAGGCTGTGTCGCAGTCAGTCACATGTCAGACTCGTGCCTCTGAAAGGCTGTGTCGCAGTCAGTCACATGTCAGACTCGTGCCCCTGAAAGGCTGTGTCGGAGTCAGTCACATGTCAGACTAGTGCCCCTGAAAGGGTGTGTTGCAGTCAGTCACATGTCAGACTCGTGCCCCTGAAAGGCTGTGTCGCAGTCACATGTCAGACTCATGCCTCTGAAAGGCTGTGTCGCAGTCACATGTCAGACTCGTGCCCCTGAAAGGCTGTGTCGGGGTCAGTCACATGTCAGACTAGTGCCCCTGAAAGGGTGTGTCGCAGTCAGTCACATGTCAGACTCGTGCCCCTGAAAGGCTGTGTCGCAGTCAGTCACATGTCAGACTTGTGCCCCTGAAAAGGCTGTGTCGCAGTCAGTCACATGTCAGACTTGTGCCCCTGAAAGGGTGTGTCGCAGTCAGTCACATGTCAGACTCGTGCCTCTGAAAGGCTGTGTCGCAGTCAGTCACATGTCAGACTCGTGCCTCTGTAAGGCTGATTAACAGGTCAGTCACATGTCAGACTCGTGCCTCTGAAAAGCTGTGTCGGAGTCAGTCACATGTCAGACTAGTGCCCCTGAAAGGGTGTGTAGCAGTCAGTCACATGTCAGACTCGTGCCCCTGAAAGGCTGTGTCGCAGTCATTCACATGTCAGACTCGTGCCAATGAAAGGCTGTGTCGCAGTCAGTCACATGTCAGACTCGTGCCCCTGAAAGGGTGTGTCGCAGCCAGTCACATGTCAGACTCGTGCCCCTGAAAGGCTGTGTCGGAGTCAGTCACATGTCAGACTCGTGCCCCTGAAAGGCTGTGTCGCAGTCAGTCACATGTCAGACTCGTGCCAATGAAAGTCTGTGTCGCAGTGAGTCACATGTCAGACTCGTGCCTCTGAAAGGCTGATTCACAGGTCAGTCACATGTCAGGCTTGTGCCTCTGAAAGGCTGTGTCGCAGTCATTCACATGTCAGACTCGTGCCCCTGAAAGGCTCTGTCGGAGTCAGTCACATGTCAGACTCGTGCCCCTGAAAGGCTGTGTCGCAGTCAGTCACATGTCAGACTCATGCCCCTAAAAGGCTGTGTCGCAGTCAGTCACATGTCAGACTCGTGCCCCTGAAAGGCTGTGTCGCAGTCAGTCACATGTCAGACTCGTGCCAATGAAAGGCTGTGTCGCAGCCAGTCACATGTCAGACTCGTGCCCCTGAAAGGCTGTGCCGCAGTCAGTTACATGTCAGACTCGTGCCCCTGAAAGGCTGTGTCGCAGTCAGTCACATGTCAGACTCGTGCCTCTGAAAGGCTGTGTTGCAGTCAGTCACATGTCAGACTCGTGCCCCTGAAAGGGTGTGTTGCAGTCAGTCACATGTCAGACTCGTGCCCCTGAAAGGCTGTGTCGCAGTCAGTCACATGTCAGACTCATGCCCCTGAAAGGCTGTGTCGGAGTCAGTCACATGTCAGACTCGTGCCCCTGAAAGGTTGTGTCGCAGTCAGTCACATGTCAGACTCGTGCCAATGAAAGTCTGTGTCGCAGTCAGTCACATGTCAGACTCGTGCCCCTGAAAGGCTGTGTCGCAGCCAGTCACATGTCAGACTCGTGCCCCTGAAAGGCTGTGTCGGAGTCAGTCACATGTCAGACTCGTGCCCCTGAAAGGCTGTGTCGGAGTCAGTCACATGTCAGACTCGTGCCCCTGAAAGGCTGTGTCGCAGTCAGTCACATGTCAGACTCGTGCCAATGAAAGTCTGTGTCGCAGTGAGTCACATGTCAGACTCGTGCCTCTGAAAGGCTGATTCACAGGTCAGTCACATGTCAGGCTTGTGCCTCTGAAAGGCAGTGTCGCAGTCATTCACATGTCAGACTCGTGCCCCTGAAAGGGTGTGTTGCAGTCAGTCACATGTTAGACTCGTGCCCCTGAAAGGCTGTGTCGCAGTCACATGTCAGACTCATGCCCCTGAAAGGCTGTGTCGGAGTCAGTCACATGTCAGACTAGTGCCCCTGAAAGGGTGTGTCGCAGTCAGTCACATGTGAGACTCGTGCCTCTGAAAGGCTGTGTCGCAGTCAGTCACATGTCAGACTCATGCCCCTGAAAGGCTGTGTCGCAGTCAGTCACATGTCAGACTCGTGCCCCTGAAAGGCTGTGTCGCAGTCAGTCACATGTCAGACTCGTGCCAATGAAAGGCTGTGTCGCAGCCAGTCACATGTCAGACTCGTGCCCCTGAAAGGCTGTGCCGCAGTCAGTTACATGTCAGACTCGTGCCCCTGAAAGGCTGTGTCGCAGTCAGTCACATGTCAGACTCGTGCCTCTGAAAGGCTGTGTCGCAGTCAGTCACATGTCAGACTCGTGCCCCTGAAAGGCTGTGTCGGAGTCAGTCACATGTCAGACTAGTGCCCCTGAAAGGGTGTGTTGCAGTCAGTCACATGTCAGACTCGTGCCCCTGAAAGGCTGTGTCGCAGTCACATGTCAGACTCATGCCTCTGAAAGGCTGTGTCGCAGTCACATGTCAGACTCGTGCCCCTGAAAGGCTGTGTCGGAGTCAGTCACATGTCAGACTAGTGCCCCTGAAAGGGTGTGTCGCAGTCAGTCACATGTCAGACTCGTGCCCCTGAAAGGCTGTGTCGCAGTCAGTCACATGTCAGACTTGTGCCCCTGAAAAGACTGTGTCGCAGTCAGTCACATGTCAGACTTGTGCCCCTGAAAGGGTGTGTCGCAGTCAGTCACATGTCAGACTCGTGCCTCTGAAAGGCTGTGTCGCAGTCAGTCACATGTCAGACTCGTGCCTCTGTAAGGCTGATTAACAGGTCAGTCACATGTCAGACTCGTGCCTCTGAAAAGCTGTGTCGGAGTCAGTCACATGTCAGACTAGTGCCCCTGAAAGGGTGTGTCGCAGTCAGTCACATGTCAGACTCGTGCCCCTGAAAGGCTGTGTCGCAGTCATTCACATGTCAGACTCGTGCCAATGAAAGGCTGTGTCGCAGTCAGTCACATGTCAGACTCGTGCCCCTGAAAGGGTGTGTCGCAGCCAGTCACATGTCAGACTCGTGCCCCTGAAAGGCTGTGTCGGAGTCAGTCACATGTCAGACTCGTGCCCCTGAAAGGCTGTGTCGCAGTCAGTCACATGTCAGACTCGTGCCAATGAAAGTCTGTGTCGCAGTGAGTCACATGTCAGACTCGTGCCTCTGAAAGGCTGATTCACAGGTCAGTCACATGTCAGGCTTGTGCCTCTGAAAGGCTGTGTCGCAGTCATTCACATGTCAGACTCGTGCCCCTGAAAGGGTGTGTTGCAGTCAGTCACATGTCAGACTCGTGCCCCTGAAAGGCTGTGTCGCAGTCACATGTCAGACTCATGCCCCTGAAAGGCTGTGTCGGAGTCAGTCACATGTCAGACTAGTGCCCCTGAAAGGGTGTGTCGCAGCCAGTCACATGTCAGACTCGTGCCCCTGAAAGGCTGTGCCGCAGTCAGTTACATGTCAGACTCGTGCCCCTGAAAGGCTGTGTCGCAGTCAGTCACATGTCAGACTCGTGCCTCTGAAAGGCTGTGTCGCAGTCAGTCACATGTCAGACTCATACCCCTGAAAGGCTGTGTCGGAGTCAGTCACATGTCAGACTAGTGCCCCTGAAAGGGTGTGTTGCAGTCAGTCACATGTCAGACTCGTGCCCCTGAAAGGCTGTGTCGCAGTCACATGTCAGACTCATGCCTCTGAAAGGCTGTGTCGCAGTCACATGTCAGACTCGTGCCCCTGAAAGGCTGTGTCGGAGTCAGTCACATGTCAGACTAGTGCCCCTGAAAGGGTGTGTCACAGTCAGTCACATGTCAGACTCGTGCCCCTGAAAGGCTGTGTCGCAGTCAGTCATATGTCAGACTTGTGCCCCTGAAAAGCTGTGTCGCAGTCAGTCACATGTCAGACTCGTTCCCCTGAAAGGCTGTGTCGCAGTCAGTCACATGTCAGACTCGTGCCAATGAAAGGCTGTGTCGCAGTCAGTCACATGTCAGACTTGTGCCCCTGAAAGGGTGTGTCGCAGTCAGTCACATGTCAGACTCGTGCCTCTGAAAGGCTGTGTCGCAGTCAGTCACATGTCAGACTCGTGCCTCTGTAAGGCTGATTAACAGGTCAGTCACATGTCAGACTCGTGCCTCTGAAAAGCTGTGTCGGAGTCAGTCACATGTCAGACTAGTGCCCCTGAAAGGGTGTGTCGCAGTCAGTCACATGTCAGACTCGTGCCCCTGAAAGGCTGTGCCGCAGTCAGTTACATGTCAGACTCGTGCCCCTGAAAGGCTGTGTCGCAGTCAGTCACATGTCAGACTCGTGCCTCTGAAAGGCTGTGTCGCAGTCAGTCACATGTCAGACTTGTGCCCCTGAAAGGCTGTGTCGGAGTCAGTCACATGTCAGACTAGTGCCCCTGAAAGGGTGTGTTGCAGTCAGTCACATGTCAGACTCGTGCCCCTGAAAGGCTGTGTCGCAGTCACATGTCAGACTCATGCCTCTGAAAGGCTGTGTCGCAGTCACATGTCAGACTCGTGCCCCTGAAAGGCTGTGTCGGAGTCAGTCACATGTCAGACTAGTGCCCCTGAAAGGGTGTGTCGCAGTCAGTCACATGTCAGACTCGTGCCCCTGAAAGGCTGTGTCGCAGTCAGTCACATGTCAGACTTGTGCCCCTGAAAAGGCTGTGTCGCAGTCAGTCACATGTCAGACTTGTGCCCCTGAAAGGGTGTGTCGCAGTCAGTCACATGTCAGACTCGTGCCTCTGAAAGGCTGTGTCGCAGTCAGTCACATGTCAGACTCGTGCCTCTGTAAGGCTGATTAACAGGTCAGTCACATGTCAGACTCGTGCCTCTGAAAAGCTGTCGGAGTCAGTCACATGTCAGACTAGTGCCCCTGAAAGGGTGTGTCGCAGTCAGTCACATGTCAGACTCGTGCCCCTGAAAGGCTGTGTCGCAGTCATTCACATGTCAGACTCGTGCCAATGAAAGGCTGTGTCGCAGTCAGTCACATGTCAGAGTCGTGCCCCTGAAAGGGTGTGTCGCAGCCAGTCACATGTCAGACTCGTGCCCCTGAAAGGCTGTGTCGGAGTCAGTCACATGTCAGACTCGTGCCCCTGAAAGGCTGTGTCGCAGTCAGTCACATGTCAGACTCGTGCCAATGAAAGTCTGTGTCGCAGTGAGTCACATGTCAGACTCGTGCCTCTGAAAGGCTGATTCACAGGTCAGTCACATGTCAGGCTTGTGCCTCTGAAAGGCTGTGTCGCAGTCATTCACATGTCAGACTCGTGCCCCTGAAAGGGTGTGTTGCAGTCAGTCACATGTCAGACTCGTGCCCCTGAAAGGCTGTGTCGCAGTCACATGTCAGACTCATGCCCCTGAAAGGCTGTGTCGGAGTCAGTCACATGTCAGACTAGTGCCCCTGAAAGGGTGTGTCGCAGCCAGTCACATGTCAGACTCGTGCCCCTGAAAGGCTGTGCCGCAGTCAGTTACATGTCAGACTCGTGCCCCTGAAAGGCTGTGTCGCAGTCAGTCACATGTCAGACTCGTGCCTCTGAAAGGCTGTGTCGCAGTCAGTCACATGTCAGACTCATACCCCTGAAAGGCTGTGTCGGAGTCAGTCACATGTCAGACTAGTGCCCCTGAAAGGGTGTGTTGCAGTCAGTCACATGTCAGACTCGTGCCCCTGAAAGGCTGTGTCGCAGTCACATGTCAGACTCATGCCTCTGAAAGGCTGTGTCGCAGTCACATGTCAGACTCGTGCCCCTGAAAGGCTGTGTCGGAGTCAGTCACATGTCAGACTAGTGCCCCTGAAAGGGTGTGTCGCAGTCAGTCACATGTCAGACTCGTGCCCCTGAAAGGCTGTGTCGCAGTCAGTCACATGTCAGACTTGTGCCCCTGAAAAGCTGTGTCGCAGTCAGTCACATGTCAGACTCGTTCCCCTGAAAGGCTGTGTCGCAGTCAGTCACATGTCAGACTCGTGCCAATGAAAGGCTGTGTCGCAGTCAGTCACATGTCAGACTTGTGCCCCTGAAAGGGTGTGTCGCAGTCAGTCACATGTCAGACTCGTGCCTCTGAAAGGCTGTGTCGCAGTCAGTCACATGTCAGACTCGTGCCTCTGTAAGGCTGATTAACAGGTCAGTCACATGTCAGACTCGTGGCTCTGAAAAGCTGTGTCGGAGTCAGTCACATGTCAGACTAGTGCCCCTGAAAGGGTGTGTCGCAGTCAGTCACATGTCAGACTCGTGCCCCTGAAAGGCTGTGTCGCAGTCATTCACATGTCAGACTCGTATGCCTGAAAGGGTGTGTTGCAGTCAGTCACATGTCAGACTCGTGCCCCTGAAAGGCTGTGTCGCAGTCACATGTCAGACTCATGCCCCTGAAAGGCTGCGTCGGAGTCAGTCACACGTCAGACTCGTGCCCCTGAAAGGCTGTGTCACAGTCAGTCACATGTCAGACTCGTGCCAATGAAAGTCTGTGTCGCAGTCAGTCACATGTCAGACTCGTGCCCCTGAAAGGCTGTGTCGCAGCCAGTCACATGTCAGACTCGTGCCCCTGAAAGGCTGTGTCGGAGTCAGTCACATGTCAGACTCGTGCCCCTGAAAGGCTGTGTCGCAGTCAGTCACATGTCAGACTCATGCCTCTGAAAGGCTGATTCACAGGTCAGTCACATGTCAGGCTTGTGCCTCTGAAAGGCTGTGTCGCAGTCATTCACATGTCAGACTCCTGCCCCTGAAAGGGTGTGTTGCAGTCAGTCACATGTCAGACTCGTGCCCCTGAAAGGCTGTGTCGCAGTCACATGTCAGACTCATGCCCCTGAAAGGCTGTGTCGGAGTCAGTCACATGTCAGACTAGTGCCCCTGAAAGGGTGTGTCGCAGTCAGTCACATGTCAGACTCGTGCCTCTGAAAGGCTGTGTCGCAGTCAGTCACATGTCAGACTCATGCCCCTAAAAGGCTGTGTCGCAGTCAGTCACATGTCAGACTCGTGCCCCTGAAAGGCTGTGTCGCAGTCAGTCACATGTCAGACTCGTGCCAATGAAAGGCTGTGTCGCAGCCAGTCACATGTCAGACTCGTGCCCCTGAAAGGCTGTGCCGCAGTCAGTTACATGTCAGACTCGTGCCCCTGAAAGGCTGTGTCGCAGTCAGTCACATGTCAGACTCGTGCCTCTGAAAGGCTGTGTTGCAGTCAGTCACATGTCAGACTCGTGCCCCTGAAAGGGTGTGTTGCAGTCAGTCACATGTCAGACTCGTGCCCCTGAAAGGCTGTGTCGCAGTCACATGTCAGACTCATGCCCCTGAAAGGCTGTGTCGGAGTCAGTCACATGTCAGACTCGTGCCCCTGAAAGGTTGTGTCGCAGTCAGTCACATGTCAGACTCGTGCCAATGAAAGTCTGTGTCGCAGTCAGTCACATGTCAGACTCGTGCCCCTGAAAGGCTGTGTCGCAGCCAGTCACATGTCAGACTCGTGCCCCTGAAAGGCTGTGTCGGAGTCAGTCACATGTCAGACTCGTGCCCCTGAAAGGCTGTGTCGGAGTCAGTCACATGTCAGACTCGTGCCCCTGAAAGGCTGTGTCGCAGTCAGTCACATGTCAGACTCGTGCCAATGAAAGTCTGTGTTGCAGTGAGTCACATGTCAGACTCGTGCCTCTGAAAGGCTGATTCACAGGTCAGTCACATGTCAGGCTTGTGCCTCTGAAAGGCTGTGTCGCAGTCATTCACATGTCAGATTCGTGCCCCTGAAAGGGTGTGTTGCAGTCAGTCACATGTTAGACTCGTGCCCCTGAAAGGCTGTGTCGCAGTCACATGTCAGACTCATGCCCCTGAAAGGCTGTGTCGGAGTCAGTCACATGTCAGACTAGTGCCCCTGAAAGGGTGTGTCGCAGTCAGTCACATGTGAGACTCGTGCCTCTGAAAGGCTGTGTCGCAGTCAGTCACATGTCAGACTCATGCCCCTGAAAGGCTGTGTCGCAGTCAGTCACATGTCAGACTCGTGCCCCTGAAAGGCTGTGTCGCAGTCAGTCACATGTCAGACTCGTGCCAATGAAAGGCTGTGTCGCAGCCAGTCACATGTCAGACTCGTGCCCCTGAAAGGCTGTGCCGCAGTCAGTTACATGTCAGACTCGTGCCCCTGAAAGGCTGTGTCGCAGTCAGTCACATGTCAGACTCGTGCCTCTGAAAGGCTGTGTCGCAGTCAGTCACATGTCAGACTCGTGCCCCTGAAAGGCTGTGTCGGAGTCAGTCACATGTCAGACTAGTGCCCCTGAAAGGGTGTGTTGCAGTCAGTCACATGTCAGACTCGTGCCCCTGAAAGGCTGTGTCGCAGTCACATGTCAGACTCATGCCTCTGAAAGGCTGTGTCGCAGTCACATGTCAGACTCGTGCCCCTGAAAGTCTGTGTCGGAGTCAGTCACATGTCAGACTAGTGCCCCTGAAAGGGTGTGTCGCAGTCAGTCACATGTCAGACTCGTGCCCCTGAAAGGCTGTGTCGCAGTCAGTCACATGTCAGACTTGTGCCCCTGAAAAGGCTGTGTCGCAGTCAGTCACATGTCAGACTTGTGCCCCTGAAAGGGTGTGTCGCAGTCAGTCACATGTCAGACTCGTGCCTCTGAAAGGCTGTGTCGCAGTCAGTCACATGTCAGACTCGTGCCTCTGTAAGGCTGATTAACAGGTCAGTCACATGTCAGACTCGTGCCTCTGAAAAGCTGGGTCGGAGTCAGTCACATGTCAGACTAGTGCCCCTGAAAGGGTGTGTCGCAGTCAGTCACATGTCAGACTCGTGCCCCTGAAAGGCTGTGTCGCAGTCATTCACATGTCAGACTCGTACGCCTGAAAGGGTGTGTTGCAGTCAGTCACATGTCAGACTCGTGCCCCTGAAAGGCTGTGTCGCAGTCACATGTCAGACTCATGCCCCTGAAAGGCTGCGTCGGAGTCAGTCACATGTCAGACTCGTGCCCCTGAAAGGCTGTGTCGCAGTCAGTCACATGTGTGCCAATGAAAGTCTGTGTCGCAGTCAGTCACATGTCAAACTCGTGCCCCTGAAAGGCTGTGTCGCAGCCAGTCACATGTCAGACTCGTGCCCCTGAAAGGCTGTGTCGGAGTCAGTCACATGTCAGACTCGTGCCCCTGAAAGGCTGTGTCGCAGTCAGTCACATGTCAGACTCGTGCCCCTGAAAGGCTGTGTCGCAGTCATTCACATGTCAGACTCGTACGCCTGAAAGGGTGTGTTGCAGTCAGTCACATGTCAGACTCGTGCCCCTGAAAGGCTGTGTCGCAGTCACATGTCAGACTCATGCCCCTGAAAGGCTGCGTCGGAGTCAGTCACATGTCAGACTCGTGCCCCTGAAAGGCTGTGTCGCAGTCAGTCACATGTGTGCCAATGAAAGTCTGTGTCGCAGTCAGTCACATGTCAAACTCGTGCCCCTGAAAGGCTGTGTCGCAGCCAGTCACATGTCAGACTCGTGCCCCTGAAAGGCTGTGTCGGAGTCAGTCACATGTCATACTCGTGCCCCTGAAAGGCTGTGTCGCAGTCAGTCACATGTCAGACTCGTGCCAATGAAAGTCTGTGTCGCAGTCAGTCACATGTCAGACTCGTGCCTCTGAAAGGCTGATTCACAGGTCAGTCACATGCCATGCATGTGCTTCTTGAAGGCCACTGTTGCTGAAGCTGCATCATTCACATATCCTGGGTTGTGCCTCTGAAAGTCTGGTTGAGCTGAAGCACAGACAGTCACACTGCCTGCCACATTACACACAAAAGCACATTTACAAATTAAAAAAATAAAACATCATCTTGCCCCTCTGCTGTGTACCTAAATGTCTAGAAGTTCATCCACTACCAGATGTCCCACCCTGTTTACCTTATTACAAGTCCTGGGCAACAAGCACACATTAAGCTGCCCTACACCAGCGTTCCAAGCAGGGTTTGGGAGGTAGCGGACATAAGCAATCAGCAAAAAACCAGCACCACATCTGTAAAGGAGTAGGCCGGTGAAATCTGGTATGGCAAATTACTTTGTTATGCATGGGCTGAAAGAACCAGATTCTAAATCCGGATATTCAATGGTATGTTATATTAAATTAGAGAAGCTGAATTTGTTTCCCAGTGTTGTTGTGCCTTAAAGGAATACAAGGCTCTCTGCGCTAATGGAAAGCAGAAAGTACAGCCTTGTGCAAGGAGTGGGAGGAGGAAGCATAGAGGGTGGTGGGCTTGGGCGGCAGGAGACCAAATATTATTGTTATATATTTGCGTGGAGGAGGGGGTGGATTGTAGAGAGTTTTGCTGTGTAGGTGGCAGGACAACAGGTTTTTTCAGTTTAGGTGGAGATAGGAGAGCAAATGCAGAGCGTAGTGGAGTGGTTGGCATGGTTCCATTTTTAGGTCTCGACTAGACAGTGCATGCACAGGCTCAAAAAGATGTGTTTTGTTCCATCTGTGGGCTTACAGGCTGCCCATCTCCTACCATTGGTAAACTTCAGAGTCGCTCGCATTTTCTTTCGCTTCGCATCATGTCATCTCCTTGTGTTTGCCCCTCCCATAGCATGGACGAGTACTTGTCTCCTTACACATCTCCCGGTTTGTGGAGCTATTTTTTTCTTTGTTTTCAAGCACTCCACAGGAGTACTTGTGTTTTCAGGCTGTCTCCCTTGTACACATACTACTAAAATGCATGCACATGTACATAAAATAATGAATTTCTTAAAAAATTGGTAAAACACAAATAGAACTTTTTTTTTTCTCTTTTGCATGATGCGATGGTATTGGAGCGCTCACTCCGTCCTTCGTCTTTCCATAGCGCAAACACAAGCCAATGGTATTGAAGTGCTTCCTCCCGTCCTCTCCCATTTCCCCATCCCCTTCTGCTTCTGTGCTTGACTCGTCCCCCCGCTACCTCAGTCGTTGATGCTGCTTTTATTTATTAACTTTTTCTATGATCTAATGGTTTTGGAGGGCTTGTTCTGGTCTCGATCTTGCCATGGTGCTACCACCAGCCAATGGTATTGGAGCACTTTAAGTGGTCACCAGTTATATTGACACACTCATTGTCATAGGCAGGGGGAAGTGTAAGTGATTTGCCCAGAATCACAAACTGTTCAGCCGACCCCAAGATTCTAACCTAGTTACCCTGTTAGCAGCTCTGGCCATTACGCCACATGCTCACTTCACTTCAGAGCTCCTCAACTGTTTCTCACTTTCACTTCCACATTTGTTCAGCAAGACCCCTTCAACACTGAGCAAGCATTGGCAAAGCCAATATATCTCTGCAATGCCTAAGCTATTGGCCTTGTCAATGTGAATGTCTTTTAGCCATGTTGTCTAACAGTACATCTGCTGTTCAGCATAGCTGAAAGTCACTGAACACAGTGCTATGTTGAGGCCAGTACAAGCCACGTCTATTTCTATTTCTATTTTGGGCATTTATAAAGCGCATGGCTACCCGGAGGCCTCCCAGCGCTAGGGCCAACTAAAAGTTGAGTGGACAGAAAGAAAGAAGGGCTAAGGAAATAAGAAAGTTTTGAGCTTATTCCTGAATAGGCGATGACTCGGTTCATTCCGGAGAGAGAGTGGCAAAGCGTTCCAGAGTCTGCCAGCATTCAATGAGAAGAGTCTACCGCCACTTCTGGCTCGTCTAATTCTGGGGATAGTGATGAGACGAAGGTCGTCTGAACGTAGCTCTCTCCTTGCTTTGTAAGGGCGGATCATGGCTGAGATCAGAGGGGGACCTGTCCCTAGGAGGGATTTATGTACAATGCAAAGTGATTTGAAACTGATTCGCTCCTTCACTGGGAGCCAGTGCAGTAGATGGAGGGAGGGTTTTGCGGAGACTGATCTGGGGGTGCCCGTCAATAATCTAGCTGCATAGTTTTGAATAACCTGAAGTTCATGAATTACTGAGGTGGGGGCTCCCAGATAGAGCGCATTGCCATAGTCCAATCTCGATAGCAGAGTGGCCTGGACCATGGTTTTCTTGGCTTGGGGAGGAAGCAAGGGGAGCACTTTCCTGGCCGTTCTGATCAAGCCGAAGCATGATGCAACTGTCATGCGAGCTTGGACTTGGAACGTTAGGTTGTTATCTAGCCAAATGCCTAGGCTTTTTATTTCGGGTTTTGGAGTTGGAGCTGGCCCCATACAGGAGGGCCAGATGGTACTAAGTGCCGCATTATCGAGGTTGCCCAGGATCATGACCTCGGTCTTACCTCCATTTAATTTCAAATGGGAGGACCCCATCCAGTTTACCACTTCCGTGAGGCAGTCTTTCAGGGTTGTTGAGTAAGGAGTAGATTGGTTTAGAGCTACGACCATTTGGGTGTCGTCGGCGTAGGTGACCATATGGATCCCAAAGGGGGCGACAATTGATGCCATGGGAACCATGTAAGCGTTAAAAAGCGTCAGACTCAACGACGAACACTGGGGAACCCCACACTGGAGAGGCCGGGGCTTAGAGCTTGTGTCTTCTTCAAACACTTGAAAAGTGCGGCCCTCCAGAAATGAGCGCAGCCATCTCAGGGCTGTTTCACCTATCCCCAGCTTATCAAGACAATGGCTCAGGACCTGGTGATTCACCGTGTCGAAGGCTGCACTCAGGTCTAGTAGGATTATGGCTGCTGCGCCTCCTGCGTCTAGAAGTTTCCTACTTTGTTCCACAACCACCAATAAAGCAGTCTCTGTGCTCTGCCTAGGCTGGAAGCCGGTTTGAGAGGGGTGGAGCTGGTTGGAGGTTTCCAGGAACTCGGAGAGGGTATGATTTACATATTTCTCCGCAATTTTTGAAATTCCAGGTAAAAGGGAGATAGGCCGGTAATTGCCCAGATCTGCGGAATCCAGATAAGGTCTTTTAAGAAGGGTCCTGACCATAGCTTCCTTCCAAAGTGGGGGGACTATTCCCGTACAAAGGGAGGCATTGATAATATGAGTGATTGTGGGACCAATGATAGGGGCAGCTTTAACTAGGATATTCATGGGCGCCGGGTCTCTGGGTGAACCACTTTTCACTGTGGGTAGGAGCGTCAGAAGCGTTTGTATAGAAAGGGGGGGAACGCAATCTAGACGATGGGAGGTCGAGGAGGGATCTGTGAGGGGACATGTCGCTGGGTCAATTGGAGGGAGGGTTTTTAGAATAGTCTGGATTTTATTGTCAAAGAACTTAGCTTGGGATTCGCAACGGGATCCATGGGGATCTGTGGGGATAGGAGGAGCTGGACATTTAAGGAGTCTGTTTATAATGGTGAAAGTCTCTCTAGGGGAGTTTGCTGCTTGCTGAATTTTTGCCTCGTAATAGGCAGCTTGGACTTTCCTAGATTCCCTCTTGTAATTACGTATGGCTTCCCTATAGGTAAGCTTACTTTCGGCCGCAAAATCTTTCCTCCATTTTCTTTCTAAAGTTTTGCAACTCTGTTTCAGATTGCTCAAATCAGCCGAGTACCAGGGTGATCTGGTGGCTCCAAGCTTTTTGGTGACCCGAACCTTCGGAAGGACGAGGTTAAGAGAATCATTTATCCAGCTACAAAAATTGTTATACGAGGCCACCGGGCAAGAACTGGTCTGAGGGGTGTTCTTTCTAAGTTCGTGGAACCATTTTTCCTAAGGAAGCTTGGACCAGGGATGGATAGGGATCCGGACAGGGGGGACCGGAGGCGTGAAAGATTGGGGGGACCATATAAAAGGTACCAGATGGTGATCGGACCATGGGATGGGGATAGGGTCTTTTCCCTGAAGGGTCTCCAGATTGGAGAATACTGGGTCAAGGCAGTGTCCCTTAGAGTGTGTTGGAAGGGAAACTTTTTGCATCAACTGGATGGAAGCGAGGTCCTCCGCTAATTCAGCTGCTACTGTGGACTTACAATCGTCGAAGTGAAGGTTGAAATCCCCAAGGAGCAAGAAGTTTGCGGAGGAACCAGCGAGATTGAAGGTGGTTTCCACCAGGGAGTTGCAAAAGGCGCCCACTGTCCCCGGGGGGCGGTAAATCAGAATGCCATAAAGTGAGAGAAAGGGGGAGAACTGTATGGAGAAATGGACATTCTCACAGTCCTGGATGGGGGAGCCAAGAAGGCGGCAGGTGATATGGTCCTTATAAACAATCGCAAGTCCTCCACCTTTACCAACGGATCTATCTTGTCTCTGGATAACATATCCCTGGGGCAGTGATTGAATAATATCTGGATCGGAGCTGGAGTTAAGCCATGTTTCGGTTAGAAAGAGCACATCGGGGGCGGAGTCTTGTAGAAGGAGCAAGAGTTCTGTAGAGTGTTTGGGAAAGGATCTACAGTTTAGCAGAAGGAAATAAATGGCTGGAATCGTGGGGGAAGGGGGAAGGAGGAAAGGAACGGGTGTGAAAGAGCAGTGAGGGCATTTAGAATAAGGACTATCTAGTCGCAGCGAATGGAGACAGTTAGCCCTAGGGAGTTTATTGAGTTGCAGCAGTTGCGATGCAGTGTATTTAATATAACCTGGGGTAACAGGAGCAGGGGGCCTGGCCCCCGGCCCGATTGGGCGCGGACGGGCACAGACGGGCTTACCTTAGGCTTACCTTCGGCTCGCCAGCGGCGCGCCCGCTGCGCACGTCTGCTGCGCGGTCGCGTAATGGCCGTGATTTATGCACCTCTTCCGACGCCGGGTGCAGCAACTAGACCGCTGCCCCGACCGTCTGGAGGTGCTAGGACCGGAAGTGGTGCACGAGGCCTTCCTGCCTGCCGAGCATTGAACACAGCTCGTGCCGGGGGGAGCCTACGTGTCACCGTAAGTACAGATTGACAAGTAGATATTTTAATGTGCAAAGCAGCAATGGTAATTAAAAGTAAAGTCAGCAGAGCTAATAAAATTACTTTTTGTATGCAAAGCGGCAATAATTAAAAGCAAGTCAATAACGAGGTACTTTCAATAAGAGTTAATCACACCAAAAACGGCAATTTCTGCTGTAACGGATCGTGCAAACCATTCCCTGGTTCTGCCACTGAGGAACTAGTCAGCCTCGAGCGATCCCGTCGTGGCCTTAATTTATGCACCTCTTCCGACGCCGGGTGCAGCAACTGGACCGCTGCCCCGAGCGTCTGGAGGCGCTAGGACCGGAAGTGGTGCACGAGGCCTTCCTGCCTGCCGAGCATTGAACACAGCTCGTGCCGGGGGGAAGCCTACGTGTCACCGTAAGTACAGATTGACAAGAAGATATTTTAATGTGCAAAGCAGCAATGGTAATTAAAAGTAAAGTCAGCAGAGCTAATAAAATTACTTTTTGTGTGCAAAGCGGCAATAATTAAAAGCAAGTCAATAACGAGGTAGTTTCAATAAGAGTTAATCACACCAAAAACGGCAATTTCTGCTGTAACGGATCGCGCAAACCATTCCCTGGTTCTGCCACTGAGGAACTAGTCAGCCACGTCATAGCGTTTTTTTGTGTTAGGAGGGGCAGGGCAATAAGCTCAACATGGGGGGTGAAGAGACTCGGGTGCCGATTACGATCCGGTAAAAACCGGGTACGAACCGTCGGTCGGAGCGTATTCTCCGTCCGACTCGTACCCGGTTGTAAAACATTACAAACATGGAATTACGATTCGCACGGAAACACCATTTCCGTACGAATCGTAAAAAACACCGACCGACGAAAATATGCATACGAATGTGATCTGGGAATGCTGCGACGTGACGTCGGGACGCTTCTAGGCAGCGTTTCACGACCCAGGAATTACGATTCGAACCGACAGCAGTCCGGACGGCAATATTTTCACGGCACCCAAAAAGTGCCGCAAATGCGAAGTACGGCGCGAAACGACCAGAGTAGGTAGCCCGGTAAGCGCCGTACCCCCCCCCCCAGCCCCCGCATGTACGCGCCGTACCCCCCCCAGCCCCCGCATGTACGTGTCGAACCCCCCGTGTATGTACACCCGAGTACGTGTCGAACCCCCTGTGTATGTACACCCGAGTACGTGTCGAACCCCCGTGTATGTACACCCGAGTACGTTCGAGTCGTACCCCCACCCGTGTATGTACACCCGAGTACGTGTCCAACCCCCCCGTGTATGTACACCCGAGTACGTGTCCAACCCCCCCGTGTATGTACACCCGAGTACGTTCGAGTCGTACCCCCACCCGTGTACGCGCTGGGGGTACGCACCGTACAAACACGGGTGGGGGTACGACTCGAACGTACTCGGGTGTACATACACGGGGGTTCGACACGTACTCGGGTGTACATACACGGGGGTGTTCGACACGTACTCGGGTGTACATACACGGGTGGGGGTACGACTCGAACGTACTCGGGTGTACATACACGGGGGGGTTCGACACGTACTCGGGTGTACATACACGGGTGGGGGTACGACTCGAACGTACTCGGGTGTACATACACGGGGGTTTGACACGTACATGCGGGGGCTGGGGGGGGTACGGCGCGTACATGCGGGGGCTGGGGGGGGGTACGGCGCGTACATGCAGGGGCTGGGGGGGGTACGGCACATACCGGGCACCTGTTTGGACGTCTCCATGGTTGTTATAGGAGTTCGGTGCGGACGGTCTTTTAACCATACGGTTGTACATTCGGACGCCCGGGACGGATCGTGATTCCCCGGTCGGACTTCGCTTTTCACGTTTGTACGGTAAATCGTACGAGGACGTGTCGGACACTTTTTCCGACCCGAGGACGTGTGGGGAATTATTCCCAATGCGATTCGTATGGTCTTTTTCCCATGCGAATCGTGATTGCCAGTTCGTACGGCACTTGTACGATTCGTACGGTAAAAAGACCGGATACGAGTCGCACGGGGAATTTTTTTACCGGATCGTGATCGGCACCTCGGTGTCGGCTCAACAGCCTGTGAATCTAAGCTTTCAGAAAGTTTCAGCCATGCTGAACAGCAGATGTTCGACATATGTTCAACTATTTGTGTGGGGGTTGGGTAGAAATTGTAGAAAGGGTGGAGTGCGTGGTTGGCAGGACTCCAGTTGTTTATTAATTTTGATAGGATAGGGGTTAAGGCGAGTCACCAAGGTACTTTTTAACATTTGGAAAAGGAAAGGATAGGCAATAGTGAGGGTGCAAGGACATCAGGTACCATTTAAAAATGTAGGTGGTGGAGGAAAGGAATAACCAGAAGAGGGCAACAGGGTTGGGTGGCCGTACACCGGTTTACGATAGGGCAAGGGCATGTGCAGGTTAGATTCTGTAATGTATAGTCCCATACGACTCCTCTACTCCTGAACAGCTGATGACAGGAGCGGGAAATGAAATGGAGAGTCCATACATAAAATACAATGAGTGATGTGCATCTGTGAATAAGTTAGATGTGATGTATGGCTCTCACTCAGGGCTACTAGCATGAATATCAGATTCTAAGTCTGGTCTGGTGAGCAGTTGGAAGAAGGGGCAGAATATTTGATGGGCATGTGTAACGAAAAAATATAGATGTGTCAAAACTGAAGCACAGGTATATTTTTCACCTCGGGTTCTGAGTGGCATCACAGATAATTTTAGCTGCACTATCATTGTTTATTTGATGTCACCGAGTGCCCCTGAGTGAAAAACAACGTAATTCACTGTTACACCTTTCTTGGAAAAAACATACCTGTCATTTGTTTAAGTTTTGCTTTTTTTGATGCTTTTTTTGGAACAGCCAAGAGCTGGTAGGGGCAAATAATTTGTGTTAATATGTCAGTATTCTTTTATAACATGCACAAATAATTCTGAAATTATATAGATAGATCTCAACTACTTCTTATCTGATTTCTTTATCTGTTTTCTTATTCACATGAATGCTTCCGGAGGGAAAACAGTGTATGTCAGTGCTTTTCTCAATATTTTTACCAGTGCGGACATAAAAATGCAGGCTAGGTAGTCAACAATGGTCAGGTGGCAACCCTGTTGGAACTCAAGCTTTGCTCTCGTTGTCTATTTGATGTCACTCAGAACGCCTCAGTGAAAACACTCCTTTTATTCTCAGTTGCCCATCTATAATTCAATATGTTGTTGTGATCTGAGTCACTTAGAAGTCCGTGGTGAAAAACATTCTGGTTCTTCCCAGTTACCTATCTATCAATTTTATATGTTATTCTGAACTGAGTCCAATCCAGTCTGCCCCCAGCATTACCACTGAATTGCTTAATTAATGGTAGGATCACAATGCCAGTCCGAGGTATAGTGATAGGACACAGTGTATTTTGATTACATCCCCAACAGCCTACAATGAACCTACAAAGCACAGAGTTTGTAAGTCAGACTCTCTAGTTTTTCACGATTTTGTGTGTTGCAAAAGAAATGCGAAATTAGCTGTGAAGACTGCACCCCGCAAAAGAAAATGTGCTGTAAAAGTGTCAGTATAGTCTTTGTAATATCTAATGCTATGATTATTGTAAAAAATAGTTTCTGCTTGAAACGACATGAAGAAGCTCCACTTGTTAATTAAAAAATAGTTTGACACCTCAATTATTTGCAGTTTTTGCCAATTAAGTGTATGTTCCTTTGTGAAAACATTTTAATGTGAATGCTCGATCCTATATAAAAGAAACATAAAATATTGTCGAAAAACAAATACACAATATTTTTTTACCACCATTTTATTGACATTTTGTTCTATTTTAGCATCTTATTACACATTTTGTCATATTTATGCCATACAATGAAAAATGTTTAATATTATCTCATCAGTGTTCATCATAAACCCATACTTGCTGTTTAACTTCTAGAATCTCTTTGTTTCCAGTTACCTTCTCACCCGTGCCTTTCTTTAAGTTGAGGAAACAAGGTCTATCTTTCTTTGGTAGGAATGAGGTTGGCTCTCATAGACATCCAGCTGTTGTAACTTTTCAACTTAATAAATAACTTATGGCTCCTTCTTTGTTGGTGTTGTGTATGTCTTTCATGGCAAACACACTAATTGGTACATGCTTTTTATCTGTTTATATTTACAGTCCCCTATAGTTTGTAGGTAGTTGCAGTAGGGAAGGGCTGCAGTAGAAGCATTATTCATTCTCCATGTACAGGGTTCCGACTGTGTGAAATCTATGTATTGATTATGAATGATTGAATAATGAAGGCTTTTCCATCATCTGTCTGCATAGCAAGTGACATCATTGATTTCCCATCATCCATATACACAGGAAGTGACATCACTGGAGTTCCCATCATCCATCTGTACCGGAAATTATATCATTGGATTTTCCATCATCCATCTGCACAGGAAGTGACATCACTCCTCCCCTCTCCCAGAACCAACTTAATGGCTTCCACAGTGGGGACATGCAGTGGATGCGTGCAGTGAGCACGTCAAAGGCAAGCCCACATGCCTCTGTCTTCACCTGGATCACACCCAGTGCCAAACACCCTGGTCCTCCCTCCTCCGGCTGCTACTACAGAGTGCCCCTCCACATCCTCAAACCCAGCTGCCACTCCACATGCTGCTGGCTCGCTGCACCACACAACTTTGAGGGAGCATCTCCTGTGTTTCTTGCAATATTTTATTCACATACCCACACCCAGTACTCTCTGCACCCACACCAACAACACCCAACACCCTCTCTCTCAAACTCACACAGCCCTGCAACCACCCACACAACACTCCACACTTGCATTCATGTTTCTCAACACTTGCTCACTAACCAAACACACCACAGAGATTTAGTCCTGTTGCATGACAGTACCCTGGGCCTACTTTTCCTCACTGAAACATTACTGAACCCTGCATCGGCACCTGAAATCATCACAGCCATCCCTCCTGGCTACAAATTACCAAGACAGGCTTCACAACCCCAAAGACAGAATTGCCAACATACACAAGAACACCATCAGCTGCACCACATGCATGGAAATATCATATGCCAGCATGGAACACCTGTTGTTCAGGTTCCACATCACAGCCAACTTTACCCTAAGCACACACCAACTTCACAGACACCATCAAACTTTGTCACAACAGTCACCATTGATACTAGCTATTACTTACTATTTGGAGACTTTAACTTCCACCCGAAGACCTTGGAAGCCTGGGCCTCACCCAATGACTATAGGTACTGTAGGAAGGTGGAATCTGACTAATGGTTGCCCCCAACTTTTTGCCTGGTATTTGAGTGGTGTTTGACTAGTCTGGCTGGGATCCTGCTATCCAGGACCCCAGCCTATCTGCTTTCTCCTTAAAACTGATGTGAGTACCCTAGGTACAAACCCAATTGGATGCTGAGGATACCCTGACAGTCCCTTGTAGATGGTACCCTAGGTACACAGGGCATTGGTCCCTCAGTAGGTCTACCAGGGCTGCAGCACTTATTGTGCCACCCTGGGACAGCCATGCAAACTGACACCACCAGACCACTACTGTAGTCTGGATAAGGTGGTGCTAGCACCCCTTACAGGGATATAGGTACCCTATATCCCACCCCAATACAACACATGTACTCTCATGGGTCACCCCTATGGCAGGCCTTGCTAATCCTACAAGGCAGGGTGCTGAGGTATGTGTGAGGGGGGACTCCTACATGAGTAGGGCCTCCCTGCAATCTTCGTAAAATCATTGCTGGGTTGTTTGTAGTGTAGCCATACCATATACTCTTAACCGCATTATAAGTCTATCGCGATACCGCGATAACTTGAGAATGGCTACACAGAACCATATCGTGTTTGGTTTCAAACATGCAGGAATCATACCCCCAGTCCAGCCATGGGCCCGAGGGTACGATTCCCCCCTGCTAGAGGGGCGATATGGGAAAAGCGGCAGAATTTAGACACCAATTTAAAAGTGCACATGTAGTACAAAATGGCTACTACCCGCCACCCACACGACTCTGGCTGGCTGTTGCTGGGGAAAACCCCAGCCTCGCCAGCTGGACAATAGGGCTCCTGTGGCAGGGAGGTGCTAGCATCTCCCCAGACAGGATAATGTGGATTGGAACAGGGTGGGTGCACCAAATGTCCTTTCAGAGTTGCACGTAGGCAGCTGCAGAGCCCTCATTCTGCATACACCGCTTGGAACCGGTTCAGGGGCATCCTGCCCCTCGCCCAGGTTGGAAACACACAAAGGGGAGAGGGTGTAGCCACCCTTTCCCGCCTCACCACTCATTGGTGGACACTACTTTGTGGACACTCCCCTAATCTTGGGGATAAAGGAGAATAACGTGGCCCCAGAGCCTCAGATTAATCTTGAACTTTACAGTCTTGACCTTCGACTTGCTGCTGCCCAGCTGATGGAAGAAATCTCCCTTGGGATAAAGGAGTTATCCCCCTGCTTGGCAGGCTCCTGAAACACTGCAAGTGACCCAGTTGGAACCTCGCTGCTCCTACGGACTTTGACGACTTCCAGCACCCTTGAGGTGGGTTTCCTAAGCATCCCAGAGGCCAGTGAGGGTGCACAGCAAACCTGTGTACCGTGGACCACGTGGGTGCCGAGATTCCCAATACCCCAGGACACCAGCCACCTCTTGCGTAGCACACGACCCTGACCAGTGGGTAAGTTGTGCTTTGGCCCATTATTGAGCCAACTACCAAGCAGCATCCGTGCCAAAGATCAGCGCCCTAGCCCCCTCCGGTGGCCCGTGGAATCCCTTTTACGCACTCCATTTTGCTGCCTTCCGCGGTCCCTTGTCTCTCGACTTGTGGGCTCGAGCGGAGGACAATTTCAACAACTAAGAGTTCACCTGGTTGCTCCAGGCCTGCACTACAGTCTCTCCAAAGGAGACCTCTCACAGATCTCGTGGGTCTGCACCAGTAGCTGATTTGTTCATCTTGTGTGGGTTGCGGTTGCCAAGGCTTAGTGGATCCAATCTGGACACTAACACCGCAGCGACCCTCATCCAACGTGGGACAGTCGCCCACCCAAAGCTGGCCTTCCTTGAAGCCTCCCGGAGCCCGTGGCTGCAGATCCAAGCTACACCTCTTTCCACTTGAAGCACCCGACATTGAAGGGCTCTTTGCTTTGAGCTCCGTGGTCACTGTGCCGTGACCCAGACTCTGTCCCCTCTGCTTTCAGGTTCTTCTCTTCAACTTCTACAACTTCAATCTTCACGGCATCATCGACGCTTTTGGCTAGCAGCACTTTTGAACATTTTCCCATTGAAAATCAGCCCGCGACCCGACATCGAAAACGACCTATGCACCCGGCTTCCCTGGGGCAGGTAACAGTGGTACCTCGGTACTCTCGTGGTAGTGGGCTCCTCAAAAGCTTAAGTCTAAAGTTTTAACTTTGTACTCCTGCTAGAAGTGACTTTAATCTGTGTAAATCAAACCGCGACATTCTCCATAGGCTTTAATAGAGATCCCGATAGCAGCTATTTCCACTGCACGCGCCTCCCGTGGATCCCCTTCCTCATAACCTGGGGTGGATTCTTAAGGGGCCAGCGATCCTAAATGCCCTAGGCATTGTCTGTAGAATTGTCGTGGTTCTTTTACCACTTTTTTGATATATGGTTTGGTCCCCCCCTGGGGCCCTGTGATTCCTGTGCTATTTATTGTGTTTATAAATGCTTGTTTGAATTGTAACTTTGCCACTAGCCTCATAAAGAGACTGTGGGATTCTGTCTAGAATAAATACATATATTTTATATATATACCTGTGTGGGCTACTCTTTCATTTGGTTATTCAAGAGGTTATTATTGTAAAACAATAAGCGTAACACTCCTTCAAGACTTAGCCTGAAGGCTACTCTCCACAGCAACCACTAGGATAGCTTTCTTTAAAGGTTGTCTTAAACCTATCATCAATAAGAGTCGAATTGGACTGGTGCAAGGTGTCCCTATAACTAGGAGACAGCATATGCCAGGCCAACTTCTCACATTGGTGTGCAGCGGTTGGATTCAAGCTTGCCATTGTTTTACCAGATAACAAATTGAATTTCTAAAGTGAAAGCCACTTGGTACCAAAGGTACATATAAATTCAAGCTTAGAATACAATAAGTTCTGCTGAACTTAGGAGTTGTGTGTAGAGGGTTTAGCACACCTTGACTACAACTCAAGAAAGGGTTCAGTAGGCCACACCTAGAGTAGGTAGATACACCACTATCACTACACTAGAAATGTCTTTAGGTTCAGGTGCCCATAAGGCTCTGGAAGGACCCCAAAGGGTCCCAGTCGACAAATATGATCATATCTCCTTTGCTGATCTTAGGTAGATGTGCACCTCTAGGAAACTTAAGACAAACACAGGTGCCAATACTCAACGTCTCAGGGAAATCCTGCTCATAGCAGACTTTAAGCAGACTTTAGGGTCTGATGGGGTAGACAGGTTGGGTGGGCACCCCTCAGAAGAGGACCCTCCTAGAGAGGACTCTGATGAGGACCAGGAAGAGGATGATGATCCTGACCTGGAGGAACCAGACCACTCACAACATGGAGGTGATGGCCCAAAAGGCACTCTCTCCATCTCTAAAGGGAGAGTGGTGGATCCAAGTAGAAGGAACAGATCCCCCTCAGTGGGGTCCAACCATTCTAGGAGATCCAAAAGGACCTCTGCCTCTCCTCAGAGGAGAGAATCCTCCCAAGAGAGGAAATGCAGACTGATCCAGTTTGAGCAGGCAAAGCTACAGCTCAGGGGAGAACAGTTAGCATTAGACAGGGAGTCCCTGGAGCTTCAGAAAGCTTCAAGAAGATAGGGTCTAGAGACCCCTGGTGGCAGTAATGAAACCCCTAGAGTTAGAGAGACAGTCCCTGACAATAGGAACCTCCACAAGATTGTGCCCCCCTATAAGACAGGGGATGACATCCACAAATGGATCTCTGCTCTTGAGAGGGCCTGTAAAGTACAAAGGGTCCCAGTAGAGCAGTGGGCAGCAATCCTGTGGCTCTCCTTTGCAGACAAAGGTAGAGACAAGCTCCTCTCTATAAGAGAAGAGGATGCAGATGATTATTTTATCTTGAGAGATGCTTTAATAGATGGGTTTGGCTTAACCACTGATCAATACAGACTTAAGTTCAGAGACACCCAAAAAGCACAGGATCAAGATTGGGTAGACTTTGTGGATTGTGCTAACAAGGCATTGGAAGGTTGGTTAAATGGCAGTAAAGTAAATGATTACCAAGGATTGTATAATCTCATTATGAGGGAGCAGATTCTTAATAATTGTCAGAACCAACTCTTGTACCAGCACCTGGTGGACTCTGATCTGACCTCTCCCCAAGAATTGGGAAAGAAGGCAGACAAATGGGTCAGAACCAGGATCAGGCCCAAGAACCAAGGTGGTGACCAGAAGAAAGATTCTACCAAGCCCAAAGAGAAAGGTGGGGATAATAAAACAGAAAAGTCCTCTGAAGGGGCCCAAAACCCCAGTGCTGGGGGTGGATCCCAAAATCCTTCCTCTTCAACAAGAAGCCATATTGCCATGTGTGTAAGCAACCTGGCCACTGGAAAACTGACTCCAACTGTCCAAAGGATGGCAATAAAGAAAATGTTCCTCCCATTGCAGCTCCAACACCTCCTGTTACTACTAGTAGTAATCCCCAGGTGGTGGGAGTGCACCCAAAAATGTAGTTGTGCTTTCTTGGGGAACTCAGGTGGACTCTGGCCTAACCAGGTCCCCTACACAAGCAACTCTAGTCTCTGATGGTGGCATGGGGTTTGCCAACTTTACCATGGATCCCAATATCTTGGGCAGGTACAGACAAGAGCCCATGATCAATGGTCAGAAGGCTGTGGCCTACAAGGACACAGGGGCCAGTGTCACCATGGTGACCATGAGGCTAGTGCCCCTTGAACAGCTTTTACCTGGGTTTAGCTACCAGGTGACCAACAGTGATGGAATTAGGACAGACCATCCCATGGCAGTGGTAAATCTCAGCTGGGGAGGGGTCATTGGCCCAAAGAGAGTGGCAGTGTCCCCAACCTTGCCTGTAGATTGTCTACTGGGGAATGATCTGGAAATCTCAGCCTGGGCTGAGGTAGACCACAAGGCCCACTTGAAAATGGTAGGCATCCCTGAGAGAGTGGAGGAGACCTTAAAGGCCTCACCTCCACCCCAGGAGAAAGTAAAAAGAGTGAAGCCTGAAACTATGGATCACTCCACCCAAACAGAGAGCATAGGGGGAGAGGAACAGTCCTCCCCCCACCAGGCTAAAGGTAAGGGTCAAGTTTCTCAGGGAACTGATCCTGCCCCTTGTGAAGTAACTGCCCCAGAAGTGGACAGGCCTGGCCTGGCCACCTCTCTGATGGCAGGGGATCCTTCCAAGGTGGTACCCAGTCTGGAGCAGGTATCCTGCCCCTCTCTACCCTGCCTCAGTCAGCCCAGGGCTGCAGAGTTCAGGGAGGTCAGTGGACCCTTAATGAGCCCCTGCCCAGAGGAACCCCCTCATCAGCAGATTAGGGACACCCAGCAGAAAAGTTTTAGCCAGGTGAATATTCCTCTACAAACTGAGGGATCCCCCTTACCCCTAGGTATAGGTACCCCTCACATGGATGTTGTTGGGCACAGGGAAACCTGGGGCATAGTTGCCCCAAACCTTCCAGTGCCCTCCACTATTCCAACCAAAGGGATCTAACCCCCAGCTGTAGGCAGCCAGAGGTTGACCCTTAGGGCCAGATATGACACAGTCATGGGCAGAAAGGCTTCCATGGTGACCAGTGACCTGAGGAGGTTGAGACCACCCCAAATAGGGCCTCACTTCCAGACTCAGACACCCCACCAGCCCACCTCTGTACCAAAAACCAATACAGGTAATTCCCCTAGACTTTGGAGAAACTCGAGAACCCCTTGGGGTAGGATTTCCCAAGTGGACCATGAGACAGGGAGCAACCATGCTAGTGCAGGTTCTTCCTTATATGGCCACTCAGGGAATAAAGGCTTATCTGGACAAGGTTAGCCTTATCTCCTTTCGTTAGGGGGGGGGTTTATGTAGGAAGGTGGAATCTGACTAATGGTTGCCCCCAACGTTTTGCCTGGTATTTGAGTTGTTTTTGACTAGTCTGGCTGGGATCCTGCTATCCAGGACCCCAGCCTATCTGCTTTCTCCTTAAAACTGACGTGAGTACCCTAGGTACAAACCCAATTGGATGCTGAGGATACCCTGACAGTCCCTTGTAGATGGTACCCTAGGTACCCAGGGCATGGGTCCCTCAGTAGGCCTACCAGGGCTGCAGCACTTATTGTGCCACCCTGGGACAGCCATGCAAACTGACACCACCAGACCACTACTGTAGTCTGGGTAAGGTGGTGCTAGCACCCCTTACAGGTCTATAGGTACCCTATATCCCACCCCAATACAACACATGTACTCTCATGGGTCACCCCTATGGCAGGCATTGCTAATCCTACAAGGCAGGGTGCTGAGGTATGTGTGAGGTTGGACCCCTACATGAGTAGGGCCTCCCTGCAACCTTCGTAAAATCATTGCTGGGTTGTTTGTAGTGTAGCCATACCATATACTCTTAACCGCATTATAAGTCTATCGCGATACCGCGATAACTTGAGAATGGCTACACAGAACCATATCGTGTTTGGTGTCAAACATGTAGGAATCATACCCCCAGTCCAGCCATGGGCATGAGGGGACGATTCCCCCCTACTAGAGGGGCGATATGGGAAAAGCTGCAGAATTTAGACACCAATTTAAAAGTGCACATGTAGTACAAAATGGCTACTACCCGCCACCCACACGACTCTGGCTGGCTGTTGCTGGGGAAAACCCCAGCCTCGCCAGCTGGACAATAGGGCTCCTGTGGCAGGGAGGTGCTAGCATCTCCCCAGACAGGATAATGTGGATTGGAACAGGGTGGGTGCACCAAATGTCCTTTCAGAGTTGCACGTAGGCAGCTGCAGAGCCCTCATTCTGCATACACCGCTTGGAACCGGTTCAGGGGCATCCTGCCCCTCGCCCAGGTGGGAAACACACAAAGGGGAGAGGGTGTAGCCACCCTTTCCCGCCTCACCTCTCATTGGTGGACACTACTCTGGACACTCCCCTAATCTTTGGGATAAAGGAGAATAACGTGGCCCCAGAGCCTCAGATTAATCTTGAACTTTACAGTCTTGACCTTCGACTTGCTGCTGCCCAGCTGACGGAAGAAATCTCCCTTGGGATAAAGGAGTTATCCCCCTGCTTGGCAGGCTCCTGAAACACTGCAAGTGACCCGGTTGGAACCTCGCTGCTCCTACGGACTTCGGCGACTTCCAGCTCCCTTGAGGTGAGTTTCCTAAGCATCCCAGAGGCCAGTGAGTGTGCACAGCAAACCTGTGTACCGTGGACCGCGTGGGTGCCGAGATTCCCAATACGCCAGGACACCGGCCACCTCTTGTGTAGCACACGACCCTGACGAGTGGGGGAGTTGTGCTTTGGCCCATTATTGAGCCAACCACCAAGTTGCATCCGTGCCAAAGATCAGCGCCCTAGCCCCCTCCAGTGGCCCGTGGGCTCCCTTTTACGCACTCCATTTTGCTGCCTTCCGCGGTCCCTTGTCTCTCGACTTGTGGGCTCGAGCGGAGGACAATTTCAACAACTAAGAGTTCCCCTGGTTGCTCCAGGCCTGCACTACAGTCTCTCCAAAGGAGACCTCTCACAGATCTCGTGGGTCTGCACCAGTAGCTGATTTGTTCATCTTGTGTGGGTTGCGGTTGCCAAGGCTTAGTGGATCCAATCTGGACACTAACACCGCAGCGACCCTCATCCGACGTGGGACAGTCGCCCACCCAAAGCTGGCCTTCCTTGAAGCCTCCCGGAGCCCGTGGCTGCAGATCCAAGCTACACCTCTTTCCACTTGAAGCACCCGACATTGAAGGGCTCTTTGCTTTGAGCTCCCTGGTCACTGTGCCGTGACCCAGACTCTGTCCCCTCTGCTTTCAGGTTCCTCTCTTCAACTTCTACAACTTCAATCTTCACGGCATCATCGACGCTTTTGGCTAGCAGCACTTTTGAACATTTTCCCATTGAAAATCAGCCCGCGACCCGACATCGAAAACGACCTATGCGCCCGGCTTCCCTGGGGCAGGTAACAGTGGTACCTCGGTACTCTCGTGGTAGTGGGCTCCTCAAAAGCTTAAGTCTAAAGTTTTAACTTTGTACTCCTGCTAGAAGTGACTTTAATCTGTGTAAATCAAACCGCGACATTCTCCATAGGCTTTAATAGAGATCCCGATAGCAGCTATTTCCACTGCACGCGCCTCCCGTGGGTCCCCTTCCTCATAACCTGGGGTGGATTCTTAAGGGGCCAGCGATCCTAAATGCCCTAGGCATTGTCTGTAGAATTGTCGTGGTTCTTATACCACTTTTTTGATATATGGTTTGGTCCCTCCCTGGGGCCCTGTGATTCCTGTGCTATTTATTGTGTTTATAAATGCTTGTTTGAATTGTAACTTTGCCACTAGCCTCATAAAGAGACTGTGGGATTCTGTCTAGAATAAATACATATATTTTATTTATATACCTGTGTGGGCTACTCTTTCATTTGGTTATTCAAGAGGTTATTATGGTAAAACAATAAGCTTAACACTCCTTCAAGACTTAGCCTGAAGGCTGCTCTCCACAGCTACCACTAGGATAGCTTTCTTTAAAGGTTGTCTTAAACCTATCATCAATAGGAGTCGAATTGGACTGGTGCAAGGTGTCCCTATAACTAGGAGACAGCATATGCCAGGCCAACTTCTCACAGGTACCTACCCACATTCCTTGGCACCTCCTGAACCCTATTTTTACCACCTTCTGCAACATCCAAGTTGACGAGCCCACACCAGCTCCCTGGACAAACCGCGCCTTCTTCAAGTTCAGCATCCCCGCCCTTATCAAATGAATGCCCACCACAGCAGGACCAGTCCACCGAAACTGGAACAGCATCACTGACAAGGACTGGAAAACCATTCTCAACACAAACGGCCCTGAACACAGCAACAGCTTCCCCAAAGCCATCAAGAATTTCAACAATTAGATCACCTCCTGTGCCGACTCCCTGGCTCTCTTCAAACACAGCAGTACAACAAGATTCAGACCCCAAGCCAGCTGATACATGGAGGACCTCAGACTGATGATACACCACTGCGAAGAACTGGAGTGAAAATAGGGAATGAGCCAGCACAATGCAGACAGAATCACATTCAAATCCGCCCTAAGACGCTACCATCAAATGATATAGACCACCAAACATGTCACTGTGGTAGGACACATTTATGCCAGCACCAAAAGAAGTAAAGAAATCTTTACCATTGTGGAAGATTTCACCTCACTAGCGGCCACCTCCAGCTCGATCACCCCCTATCAGGACCTCTGTAACAAAATTTTTCAATTCTTCAGCAATAAAATCACTGCCATTTACAGCAACTTCAACCCACAACTGGTCCCGAGAGACCTCACCAAATGTCTTCTGCTCTTATCCAAATAACTAATGCTAACCACATGGCCCATCATCACTCCAGAAGAAACTGCTGCCTCATGAGGTCCATCCACTCAGGGTGCCCACTGGATTCATACCCTCACCACAACTACTCCAGAGAACTGCAACCCATCAGTGCCATGGTCACACCCATTCTGAATGCCTCCATTCTTCTGCTACCTTTCCAGATGCTTGGAAACATGCAGCTATCCTCCCTTTGCTGAATCAACCCTTTGCGGACCATTCAAAACTTATCAACTACTGGCCGATCTCCCTGCTGCCATTTCCAGTGAAGGTTTTAGAAAAAATCATCTACAGACAACTCACTGATGCCCTCAACAACCACCAACTCCTTGATACCACTCAGTCTAACCACAGAACAGACGCTGCTCTTATCTCTGCCACAAATGACTTCCTCATGACTCTGGACGGAGAAGATATGGCAGCCTTCATCCTCCTGGACCATTCCACAACATTTGACAGCGTCTCCCATCTATCCTAATCCAACACCTGCATGATATTGGAATCCAAGGACACACTCTCCGATTAATCTGATCCTTCCTGACTGGAAGGACCGAGTCACTCAGCCTGACACCATACACTTTGGATGCATGACCTCATTTGCGGAGTTCCACCGGGATCCTCCCTGAGCCCGACCCTCTTCAACTCAGACATGATCCCTCTAACCAAAATCATCCACTCTCACAACTTCAGCCTTCTCTCCTCTCTTACACCTATGAAAGCAACTCATTCCCTCCCTTAAAGACAAGACGCCCAGTACCCGGGTCAAATTCAATGCATGCCTGACTGAAATCGCCCCCTGGATAAAGACCAACTCTCTAAAGCTGAACACCGATGAGACCAAAATCATGATCTTTGGGAAAAGCACATGACTGTGGAACTCCACGTGGTGGCCCTCAGAGCTCGGACTGACAACCCACCCCCACTACCGACAGCAAGAACCTTTGGATTATCATGAACAGTAAGCTCGACATGATTGCACTAGTCAATGCCGTCACCTAAAGATGCTGAGGAAGATTTTTAAATGGCTCCCAATTAGTACCCAGAAAACCATCAAGCATGCCCTGGTCACTAGCAAGCTGGACTACGGAGCCATCCTGTATGCATCGATCAACAAAAAACTCACCAGAAGACTGCAGACCATTCAGAACTCGGCGGTCAGAATCACCCTAAACCCCACACCGCACTCACATTACACCACACCTAAAGGAGCTCCACTGTCTCCCCATTCTCAAACCAGCACTATTCAAACTCCTCACCCACACTTTCAAGGCACTACTTCACTCTGGCCCAGCAAACCTCAACAATTCTTTCACAAACCTTCCAGATACCACTGCTCGTTCAGACTCCTACTTGAACACATCCCACACATATGGAAAACCAAATCCAGTGGTCAAGCTTTCTCCTACATCGCTCCTAAAGCGTGGCATGACCTTCTGCTACACATAAGAGCCTCCTCCTCCTCACTTCCTAAATTCTGCAAGAAGCTAAACACTGACGAGACCAAAAAATATTGGTGAGATAGCTCAGTGGGTTCAACGCCTGACTTGGCTTTTCAAGTAGTCTCACTAGGCCCATGGTGTGGCGAGACTCAGCGCCACCATACTCTCCTGGGTGATAGTGAGATCAACAAATCTGCATCACATAACATAGCATAGCATAAGATAGCATAACCTAACATGTAATACATGTAATACATAACATTCAATCTATAGCACCCCCCGCATTTATTTGGACGTTTTAGTAGCTGTAGCTTTTACAGAGATCGCATTTGAAGCCACAGTGTTAGGCAGGGTCTCATCTCCACCCACTCTTTAATTCAACCAGATCTCAAGGAGAGATCCCAATTATTCATGCAACATTCATTCAACATTTTTCAGCTCATATCCACATTTTAGGAATTATAAATTAATCGCAGAATGTTTTTGTCCAAACTTCAACTCTAAATATAGCAGGGAATATTGAGAATTTTCAGTGTAATGTTTTATTTCCTGAATTGATTGCTAGTTTATTCCACAAACAGGCCTTTTCTTGCACATAACATATTAACATATTAGAGGCCTATCAAACTCTGAAAGTGTGAATAATGACGGGAGTGACTTTGTTAGAAGAAGGTCTCCAGGCAAAAGCTCTGGAGAAAAGGGCTCTGATAAAGCCGCTTTTTTCTTGCACCACCCTGGCGCACTACTTCTGCCCCGGATAAACAAATTATACAAAGGACCAATAATATAAGTGCTGCAATGCATTTAAAAATTCTGACAGTTTCATAATTTCACTCCTGGCTGATTCACTACCCATGAAATGCTAAGGAAGATTAGGCATTTTCCCACAATCTTAGTTTTTGTCTTGATATTTTCTCTTAATAGTGAGGTCGTGAATTTGAAAAAAAATAGAAAAACAGACATCAGAGTGTAAGTCTTCAATTTTTTACTGTAATCTCATCCATTGAACGCTGTTTCATTATACTACTGTGGGGCATATTATCAAGGTCGGTGTTAAAATTATCGCCGGTTTAGCGGCAGAAAACTGCCGCAAAACCGGCGATAATGGGCTTGATAATATGCCCTGGAGAAGTCCAATAGAAGCCCATGTTGACACCAGAACGTAGGCTTCTATGGGAATTCTCTGCAGCATATTATCAAGCCCATTATCGCTGCTTTAGCGGCAGTTTTCTGCCGCTAAACCGGCGATAATGTTTAACGCCGTACTTGATAATATGCCTCTGTGTGAGATGTACAGCCTACTTTATGTGCGTGAGTCTCCCAGCCTCAGTTTTTGAGTATGAGTTGCACATTTGAAGTACACTCTCCCTCATTATGTACCAGCCATACACCTTGGCGCACCATCAAACTCCTTGATGGTAGGTGTCCACTGGGTGGGAAGGTGAGGTGAGAAGAAAGGTTGGGAAGTGGCTAGAAAGTTGGACATGGAGCAGGCGAGGAGTGTGTTACTGAAGTGGTAGATAAAGGCGATTAGTATTATGGATTGTGTAGCTTGTGGAAGTGACAGGCTTGAAAATGGAATGGGGATGGGTGGAGGACAGTGTCGCAGTCAAGAGAGTGCAGGGAGATGACAAGGCGCAGGAGGTGGGCAGCAGAGAAGTCCCCTGTCATGGACTCGCGCTCCGTAACAGCAGCATGAGGCACACAATTTATAAACGGAGGTCCAAATTCAGCCAATCCGGACAAGAGGAGCTCTGATCTAGATCTCCTTCACTCAGGCGTCACCTTGCTCACTCACTCCTTTGAAGCGAGCCTCATCCGGCTGACTGAGGCATGATAAGTGGGAAGTCTCTTTCACTGAGTAGGCTTGGTGCAGTTCAGAACACAAAATCTCCTCCTGCTTCCACGGACAGAATGACTCCTCAGTCACACTCACATACACACATCACACGCTGGTGGGGCCCATAACACCAACATTCGTTCTCATCAAACCCATCCGTGCCTTACAGAGGAGAGATATCCCGTTCCCGAACTGCAGCTATTCACTTTAGATAGAGGAAAAACACATCTATGGACTTGCTCTAACGGTTCCTCCATCCGGGAGGTCGAATAGATCATTTAGTTGTTATGGAAATTTGATGCAACGCTTAACTCTGGTATTAAACAATAAAACATTACAAAAAAATATAATAATAATAACCACCCGACACAGTTCTTCAAACAATGATTTTCTTTATCTAATTAAATTTTCAGGTTAAAATCCTAACAATGCGATATTATCTTTTGTCATAATTACCTATTCTGGCTAATTGTCGTTCTCTAAGTCAGAAACTGGTCCTCAGAAATTCATCAGAGATTCTACCGTCCCGTCCTCTGCTGTCAGCATGGAGTGCCGCATAGAGTAGCATCGATCAGGGTGCGTCTCAAGCTCTTTGGGTGGTAACCTAATTTCCTCTCTAGACTACCAATATTTATACCAAATTTTACATATACAAGTAACATTTTCTTTATTTCCAGGCCGTTGATTGGCTGAATTCAGCCCCGTCCTAATATTTTAAGAAACATTTTCAAAATTTCACATACGGATGATGAATAAACTAAGCGTATGGGAAAGTCGTTCCCAGGTCGGGAAAGTATCAGTCTATTGTGAATAGGTAGCTTTGGTTCCCAGATGGCAACATTTGGTCCATGTTCAGGGACATTGGCATCTTGCCCAGAGTAGTCTTCATGGACCTGGTTCGGAGGTTCAAGGAGAGGACACGACGTAGTCAGTGCAGGCGCCTTCCTCCATTGGTAATTGCATGAGGTCATGTACTTTAATGTGGATTCAGTCAGCAGCCATCTTTTAGTAGGCCGAAATAGTCAACTTAAGTAAAAGAAACACAAATCGCAATTAATACATAGAAATGAATTAAACAATGTTATTCCCTCAATAATACCCTTATGTGTATGCATTTATCTAGCCATATGCAACATTTTAAGTCGTTAATGCTGGTTTATTTAAGCGTAAATCACATTAACACTGCTTAAGCTAAACATATAAATTTAATATGCGCACAAACTTAGTTCACTTATTATTTTAGCCATGCAACTGCTTCCCCACGTGTATTCTCTTGGTTAATTAGGTTGGTTAATTCAATCACAACACACTATTATTCATTAGAATTAATTATTTAATCGTTTTAATATAAACATATATAAATGGTTTGGGTATACTAAAATTTTTTATTTTACCCGCTCCATCAATCCCCCCTTTGGTGATTTTATCACCACAAAACCCACAAAATGTTCAATTTATTTCCCCTTTTGCAGAAATTTGAAATGTCTTCTTGCTTAATTAGAATTCTGTTTCCCTTTTGTCTTCTCTCTTTGTTTTGTCATACATACTCTCCTTCCATTCTTCCAATTCTATTTCATTGAGATTTTTTTTCTGGTTTCTTTTCCATCTTTTTGTAAATTTCTCTTTTAACCTTCTTTTTATTTCTTCTATATCTACAACATATACATCCTAATCTAAGTATTAATAATACGAAAATCACACAGGTTAATGGGAATAATATTTTCCCTATTATAGTACTACCTAATTTACCTCAGAAAGCTTTAATAGCAGCCATTTTATTACTAATTCTTCTCCAGATACTTTCAACCTCCAGTGGTTTTATTTCATCATGCAATTCTGTAATATTCTTGATATAAACTTTTAGATCTCTACTTTCATCAGGAATGTAAGTGCAACAATGTTATACATTCCACAGACTCCACCCTCTTTTGCTAATAAAATATCAAGGGCAAGTCGATTTTGCATAATCATAGCACGCATGGCAACCAACTCAGTGTTTACCAAGAAAAAACCTCCAGCGGTGCTTGTTGACAAGCGATCCACTATGGTGGACAATTTCCGAATATTATTTGCATTCAAAGATATTCCCACTGCTGGTATCAAGGCTCCAAAAACATCACCTACAATTTCTAACCAAGTTTCTCTTCTGCTACGCATTAGTAGGTTATTTGGTTCACTATTTTCTACTCTATCCATGTGAAAAATCTTTGGAAAGACCAGACCAACATAACATGTGCCATACCAATGGTCGGGCAACCTGTAATAAGCCTTGTTCCCACAAATATAGTACAGTCCAGGGAAAACTGGGTCTTCTCCACCTCTAAATCCCCACCCGGATGCAATAAAATAAGTATTACGATTCGCACGGGAACACCATTTCCGTACGAATCGTAAAAAACCCCGACCGAACAAAATAAACCTACAAATGCGATCCGGGAAAGCGCCGACCTGACGTCGGGACGCTCGCAGCCTGCCATTCACGAACCAGGAATTACGATTCGCACCGACGTCATCCCGCACGGTGAATATTTTCCGGCTGCCAAAAACTGCCGGGAAATCAGGACGACGCGAACAAGGAGGACCAGTACGCGACGGACAGACAGGACGACGCGAACAAGGAGGACCCGTACGCGACGGACAGACATGGACCCGAACCTACGTGTCATCCTGGCCCTCATAGCAGTCGACCTCCTCTACAGGTTCGGACGCAGACGCCGCAGAAGGTCAGAACAACTAAGGGAGGGGGGAAAGTGGGGTGGGGTGGGGGTGGCAGGACCAGGGCAGGCCACAAACCCCCCACCAAAGTCACACAGCACACATGCCCTGGACATACCTGACTCCCATGCCCTGGTCACTACGAGGGGGTGGGGGCGTGTCCAGCTAAGCCAGCGACCGCCACAACGGAAGTCCGTCACGACGCGAACCGGCAACACAACCAGACAGGTACGTCCCGTACCCACGCCTGAAGAGTGTGGGTACGAGTCGTACCACGCCCACACCCACGTCACCCCAACAATGGCGGGACGGCTCGTACCCACGAGGCAAAGGCCTGGGTACGGGCCGCACAAGCATCACATAGCGTGGGGACGGATATGTACGGATCCTACCCCCACCCCGTATGCATGGAGCGTACCCCCACCCCAACAGTGTAAGTACGACCCGTACCCCCACCCGCGTACGTATGGAGCGTACCCCCACCCCAACAGTGTAAGTACGACCCGTACCCCCACCCGCGTACGTATGGAGCGTACCCCCACCCCAACAGTGTAAGTACGACCCGTACCCACAACCGCGTACGTATGGAGCGTACCCCCACCCCAACAGTGTAAGTACGACCCGTACCCCCACCCGCGTACGTATGGAGCGTACCCCCACCCCAACAGTGTAAGTACGACACGTACCCACACCCACGTACGTATGGAGCGTACCCCCACCCCAACAGTGTAAGTACGACACGTACCCCCACCCACGTACGTATGGAGTGTACCCCCACCCCAACAGTGTAAGTACGACACGTACCCACACCCGCGTACGTATGGAGCGTACCCCCACCCCAACAGTGTAAGTACGACCCGTACCCCCACCCGCGTACGTATGGAGCGTACCCCCACCCCAACAGTGTAAGTACGACACGCACCCACACCCGCGTACGTATGGAGCGTACCCCCACCCCAACAGTGTAAGTACGACACGTACCCCCACCCGCGTACGTATGGAGCGTACCCCCACCCCAACAGTGTAAGTACGACACGTACCCCCACCCGCGTACGTATGGAGCGTACCCCCACCCCAACAGTGTAAGTACGACCCGTACCCCCACCCGCGTACGTAGGGAGCGTACCCCCACCCCAACAGTGTAAGTATGACACGTACCCCCACCCGCGTACGTATGGAGCGTACCCCCACCCCAACAGTGTAAGTACGACACGTACCCCCACCCGCGTACGTATGGAGCGTACCCCCACCCCAACAGTGTAAGTACGACCCGTACCCCCAACCGCGTACGTAGGGAGCGTACCCCCACCCCAACAGTGTAAGTACGACACGTACCCCCACCCGCGGACGTATGGAGCGTACCCCCACCCCAACAGTGTAAGTAAGACACGTACCCTCACCTCGAATGCATGGAGCGTACCCCCACCCCAACAGTGTAAGTACGACCCGTTCCCTCACCTCGAATGCATGGAGCGTACCCCCACCCCAACAGTGTAAGTACGACACGTACCCCCACCCGCGTACGTATGGAGCGTACCCCCACCCCAACAGTGTAAGTACGACACGTACCCCCACCCGCGTACGTATGGAGCGTACCCCCACCCCAACAGTGTAAGTACGACCCGTACCCCCACCCGCGTACGTAGGGAGCGTACCCCCACCCCAACAGTGTAAGTATGACACGTACCCCCACCCGCGTACGTATGGAGCGTACCCCCACCCCAACAGTGTAAGTACGACACGTACCCCCACCCGCGTACGTATGAAGCGTACCCCCACCCCAACAGTGTAAGTACGACCCGTACCCCCACCCGCGTACGTAGGGAGCGTTCCCCCCCCCAACAGTGTAAGTACGACACGTACCCCCACCCGCGGACGTATGGAGCGTACCCCCACCCCAACAGTGTAAGTAAGACACGTACCCTCACCTCGAATGCATGGAGCGTACCCCCACCCCAACAGTGTAAGTACGACCCGTACCCTCACCTCGAATGCATGGAGCGTACCCCCACCCCAACAGTGTAAGTATGACACGTACCCCCACCCGCGTACGTATGGAGCGTACCCCCACCCCAACAGTGTAAGTAAGACACGTACCCTCACCTCGAATGCATGGAGCGTACCCCCACCCCAACAGTGTAAGTACGACCCGTACCCTCACCTCGAATGCATGGAGCGTACCCCCACCCCAACAGTGTAAGTACGACACGTACCCTCACCTCGAATGCATGGAGCGTACCCCCATCCCAACAGTGTAAGTACGACACGTACCCCCACCTCGAATGCATGGAGCGTACCCCCACCCCAACAGTGTAAGTACGACACGTACCCCCACCTCGAATGCATGGAGCGTACCCACATCCATGCATGTCATGAGCGTACATATTGTGAAATTGGAGAGGTGGGTGCAGAGTCCTCCCAGCAGTGCCCAGAGACAGGAGGGGTGGGTGCCTAACACTCCCAGCAGTGCCCAGAGACAGGAGGGGTGGGGCCTATCACTCCCAGCAGTGCCCAGACACAGGAGGGGTGGGTGCAGAGTCCTCCCAGCAGTGCCCAGAGACAGGAGGGGTGTGTGCAGAGTCCTCCCAGCAGTGCCCAGAGACAGGAGGGGTGTGTGCAGAGTCCTCCCAGCAGTGCCCTGAGACAGGAGGGGTGGGTGCAGCGTCCTCCCAGCAGTGCCCTGAGACAGGAGGGGTGGGTGCAGAGTCCTCCCAGCAGTGCCCTGAGACAGGAGGGGTGGGTGCCTATCACTCCCAGCAGTGCCCAGTCACACGAGGGGTGGGTGCAGAGTCCTCCCAGCAGTGCCCAGTCACAAGAGTGGTGTGTGCAGAGTCCTCCCAGCAGTGCCCAGAGACAGGAGGCGTGTGTGCAGAGTCCTCCCAGCAGTGCCCAGAGGCAGGAGGGGTGTGTGCAGAGTCCTCCCAGCAGTGCCCAGAGGCAGGAGGGGTGTGTGCAGAGTCCTCCCAGCAGTGCCCAGAGGCAGGAGGGGTGTGTGCAGAGTCCTCCCAGCAGTGCCCAGTCACAAGAGTGGTGTGTGCAAAGTCCTCCCAGCAGTGCCCAGAGACAGGAGGGGTGTGTGCAGAGTCCTCCCAGCAGTGCCCAGAGACAGGAGGGGTGTGTGCAGAGTCCTCCCAGCAGTGCCCAGAGGCAGGAGGGGTGTGTGCAGAGTCCTCCCAGCAGTGCCCAGAGACAGGAGGGGGGTGTGCAGAGTCCTCCCAGCAGTGCCCAGAGGCAGGAGGGGTGTGTGCAGAGTCCTCCCAGCAGTGCCCAGAGGCAGGAGGGGTGTGTGCAGAGTCCTCCCAGCAGTGCCCAGAGGCAGGAGGGGTGTGTGCAGAGTCCTCCCAGCAGTGCCCAGAGACAGGAGGGGTGGGTGCAGAGTCCTCCCAGCAGTGCCCAGAGACAGGAGGGGTGGGTGCCCATCACTCCCAGCAGTGCCCATGGAACGCAAAGGGTGGAGTAGTCACAGATACCATGCCCACAAATGTCAGTCAGGTGCACAAAGACCCTGCAGTACATGTACCACATGTGTGCGAGGCTGGGAGTATACACATGCATAGCGCAGAAAAGGAAACATGTACACATGAAGTCATGTCAATAGGCCACATACACAAGTACAATGACTACCAAGGATGCCACGAATGATGCAGGTGGAGACATCGCTCAGCATGCATGTGCAAAGGTGAAGGACTACGTCACACACCCAGCTAATGGACACACAGCTCTGTGCTAAAGTCAGGGGACACCCTGCAGGGAAGAAGTCAGGGTACACAGAGGAAGGAATACACCTTGGGACAATTGCAACATGCAGCAACTGCTTACATGAATGGAGAAAGGTAGCTAACACCGTGTGATGGCACACAGATCCCAGGGTCCCCCCTATGAGCAGCACACTACTACATTTCCCACACACCCAACACATGACCAACACCCACAACCATGTAGCAGCCCCACCAACAGCAATGCCAGCAATGCAAGAGTGTTCCAAGGGCAAAAAACAAATAGCTTTATTCAGCATGAGCAAAAAACTAGTATGACGTAAGTCCAATATTAACAAAGGCCATAGGGCAGTCCAGGAGTCCCAGCTGGATGGGGGACACAGTGGGATGCGTGTCCCCTAGCTTGCCTGCACAGTTACAATCCGTTGTCTTCCACAGGGGTGAGGGCATCATGTGGGGGGGAAGAAACAGGCACCGCAGGGACAGGAGGGTGAAGGGTAGGCGTCGTGGGTGCAGGGATGGAGGACTCCACCACAGGGGGTGGGGCAGGGCCAAAGGCGGAGGCCAGGATCTCGCTGCACACCTTAGCAAGGTCCTCCAGGGACTCCCCTGCACCCGAAGGAACCACAGGCCCCAAGGAGGGGGGGGGGGGTCAGAGGGATGGGTCGCAGCGCCACTTGGGGAGGGTGTGGACAGGGGGGGGACTCAACCACCCTGACCGAGGACTTCCTTGACCGCTTGCGTGGTGGCGTCACTGTGGGGCTCAGGGACAGAGCGGCCATGAAGGAGTCTTTGGGGGAGATGTGGCCAGGAGAGCTGAGGGGAGGGGATTTGGAGGGAGTGGATTGGGTGGAATGCGGACTCCCACTCTGGCTGCGTGTCACACGTTTGCCCCCCGACCCAGTGGGTGTGCCTACCTCACCCTGTGTGTGCGTGTCAGGAGGTGTGCGGCGGACCTTCCCTGCTGGTGTGGTGCCTGTGTCTGTTGTGGTGGGTGCATGCTTACGTCTGGGTGTATGTGGGACAGGCATGGGAGTGGGAATTGTGGAAGGAGCAGGGGTAGGGGGTGGGACGTAGCGCTGCAGGAGACCCACTGCTGCAGTCAGTGTGGAGTCTATGGACCTCAGCAAGTTGCGTTGGTCAGCCTGCGATGAATGAATGCCCTCCAAGTATGCCTCCATGTTGTTGAGGACCTGGCTGTGGCCATGGAGGACATTAAGGATCGCAGTCTGACCAATCTGCAACTGCCGCTGGATGTCCACAGACTCAGCATTGGCGGCAGCAGTGGAGACAGGGGCAGGGGGTGCGGTGACTGGCAGGAAGGAGACATGTGGTGACCGGGCACGTTGGGAAGGGACACGAGCACGTGGGAGGCGGCTGATGCCAATGGAGGGGGCGGTGCCAGATGTAGGGCTGCTGTCAGATGGTGGTGCAGCCACCGCCCACTCGGAGAGATCATCCTCGGACCCGTCAGCTTCATACTCTGTTGTGCCAGTCGACAGGTCCCCGGGTTCACTCTCCTCCGCCTCAGTCCCACTCGAAGTGCCAGCCCCGATGTCACCGCTGGCACTGGTGCTCGGTCCCTCCGCGCCGTCTGTGTCCATGTCTCCCTCCGTGTCCCCCGACGATGCTGTGGGCAGGGTGAAGAGACAGAAATTAATCATACACCTGTATACATATGTCACATGAGTCAAATCTACGTAGGTTACAGTGCATAGCCTGAAACAAAGGATGAGTTACAACTACAAAACAAGGTACATACGTAGGCCCTGCAAGACACAGTTGTGTGACCCACCATGCCATGGAAAAACTATGGAGAGCATGACACAATAGCAAATGAGATGACATGGTATTCTGACTGAGGAGCAAGGCCCTGGGGACAATACAGCACTGCATCTGCACCACACAGCGTGGCAGGAAATTGGGATGAGCAGGGACCAAATCCAGGAACTAGAGGCACATGCAGCATAGGTAATACTGAGAACATGCCCACCCTGACTGGCACGCTGCACCTTGAGTGTATGTCCAGACAAACATCACACACTGGCCAGTCCGAGCAAGGAGATGACAGGTCTTGACATGTAGGCCATGGCCGCCCCACCCACCCCCTACATGAGACAAATCTGTGGAGACACAGGAAGCACTTACATCGCTTAGTCTGGGTGAAATACACATGGGATGCAACAATTCAAGATTGCACACCAAATACCCAAGGTGCACCTGTCCTAATAATAATCTACAAATGGGCATCATCAGATGATTGCAACAAGACACACAGGCAATGGCCACCGTGAGTATGTACTTTGAAAATCAGGTCAGGCTGGACAGTGGACACTTGTAATACATCTCACGTCAAGAAACATGGTGCCAGGGGACAATGGCACAGAGCACAACCTATGCTGTAGACACAGAGATTGTCGACATTCTCGGATTACACACATGATACCTAGGAAAATATGCCCCTGGGGACAATAGTGGCCACACAACTCCATGCTCCTGAATGGGAATGACTGCAACACACGCTAACATCCCTGCACTATGCCTAACGCACACTCATGCACATCATGTCACAGGCCACCACATGGGACATGCCTGCTGGAAGGCCTGGCACTCGAGAGATTAACTCCCATGTCTGGACTCAGCATTAGTGCCAACTGACATGGAACCCACAAGTCCAGAACTGGACAGGGCACAGGCAAGGTCACAAAACCTGTTACACACCACCCCCACACATGATGCTGCAGGCATTGTACACTTGGAGAAGGTGTCAGGCTACATAACCTTGTGATGGAGTGACTACACACAGACCAGGGAACACATTGCAAGGAGGGGAAGGGAGGCAGGAGAGCACTGCAATACTGTGGGGAACAGGATCTGCACAGCACCATAAACCCTGGAAGTGTATCCATGGAACAGTGCACTTACAAATGCTGGTGAAACACAACAAACACACACATGTACCTACCCCCTTCCGGCTGCTGCATGTCCTGTAGACGCCTGTCCAAGTCAGGAAAGACCACCGCCAGCACACGTTTCTGGATGTGGGAGAGACGGCGGCGCCCGCGGTTCTTGTGGCTCTCAGGTGAGTCCCCCAGCAGGACCCGTGCGATCCTCCGCGTCCAGCACCGGATATCCTGCCAGCGTTTCCTCACCTGGGACAGGTGCCGCCTCCGACCATCCGCACTCCTCACGGCGCTGACGGCGTCCAGCCATATCTGCTCCTTGGTAGAGGCGTCTACCTGTGAGGATGAACAAGTGACACTACATCAATACACCTTGCACATGTCACGGGGACACAGATTAGAACACATTTGCTGTTTACAACAAGGCATAGTGTGCATCCAACGCATTGCAACTTTGTCATAGGGACATGATCCTGTGGGGGAAGGCCAAAAGCAGTACGTGCCATTGAAAGGACACAGGTGGAATGAGGGCAACTACACAATCAATGAGCCAGGCTCACACTGTGCATCACACCCACCCCTCCTGTCTCAGGGCACTGCTGGGAGGACTCTGCACCCACCCCTCCTGTCTCAGGGCACTGCTGGGAGTGATAGGCCCCCACCCCTCCTGTGACTGGGCACTGCTGGGAGTGATAGGCACCCACCCCTCCTGTCTCAGGGCACTGCTGGGAGTGATTGGCCCCCACCCCTCCTGTCTCAGGGCACTGCTGGGAGGACTCTGCACCCACCCCTCCTGTCTCAGGGCACTGCTGGGAGTGATAGGCCCCCACCCCTCCTGTCTCAGGGCACTGCTGGGAGTGATAGGCCCCCACCCCTCCTGTGACTGGGCACTGCTGGGAGGACTCTGCACCCACCCCTCCTGTCTCAGGGCACTGCTGGGAGGACTCTGCACCCACCCCTCCTGTCTCAGGGCACTGCTGGGAGGACTCTGCACCCACCCCTCCTGTCTCAGGGCACTGCTGGGAGTGATAGGCCCCCACCCCTCCTGTCTCAGGGCACTGCTGGGAGGACTCTGCCCCCACCCCTCCTGTCTCAGGGCACTGCTGGGAGTGATAGGCCCCCACCCCTCCTGTGACTGGGCACTGCTGGGAGTGATAGGCCCCCACCCCTCCTGTCTCAGGGCACTGCTGGGAGGACTCTGCACCCACCCCTCCTGTCTCAGGGCACTGCTGGGAGGACTCTGCACCCACCCCTCCTGTCTCAGGGCACTGCTGGGAGTGATAGGCCCCCACCCCTCCTGTCTCAGGGCACTGCTGGGAGGACTCTGTCCCCACCCCTCCTGTCTCAGGGCACTGCTGGGAGTGATAGGCCCCCACCCCTCCTGTGACTGGGCACTGCTGGGAGTGATAGGCCCCCACCCCTCATGTCTCAGGGCACTGCTGGGAGGACTCTGCACCCACCCCTCCTGTCTCAGGGCACTGCTGGGAGGACTCTGCACCCACCCCTCCTGTCTCAGGGCACTGCTGGGAGTGATAGGCCCCCACCCCTCCTGTCTCAGGGCACTGCTGGGAGGACTCTGCACCCACCCCTCCTGTCTCAGGGCACTGCTGGGAGACATCAGGCATTCCCCCCCCCTGGGACCCCCCCACAGTACATAGCATGTGTGTCACACCTGGACACAATGGCAGAAGTCACAGTCACAAAAAAGGGACACAGTCTGTGGCAGTGGACACTGCACTCACCTGATAACCTGGTCGCCCATACAGCATGGGGTACCGTGGGAGGATCACTTCCACCAAAGCCATGTTCTCCTCCAGGGTGAATGGCTGTGACCTTTCCACAGCCCTTGACATGGTTCCAGGGAATCAGTAGCAGCAGCTGGGTCGTGGAATACAGAGATGTGCAGGCAAGTGCTCCCTCATGGGACCTGGCTGCCTTATATCTGCCTTGCTGGCCCATCTCATGCACAGCAGTACAGAGTGATTGGTCACTCACATTTGCATCCTATGTTTCCTCCAATCCCTTCAAACCTAGCAGTCTGTGGGTTCTCTATCGGTTTCATTCTCCTGCATGATGTCAGCCCCACAAACACATTGCAACAAAGTAGATTAATTCCAACTGACTTCTGCTGTGCACCTTCCAGAACAAATTCAAAATTTGAACTTGGTCTCCATGACAACCAGCATGCATGTAGGCCTTAATACTTGTCCCCTATGTAATTTGGAGCTTCACACACAGGTACGGTGCGTTCCGGGGCCCTAGGGCACCCCAAATGCATTGCAACGGCCCGTACACGCGTGCCTACGTTCACTATCACTATGGGTGTCCTTGCGTATGCGTACTCGTAGTGGTACGGGCCGTACACACGCCTGTACGCTCCCTATCACTATGGGTGTCCTCGCGTATGCGTACACGTAGTGATAGTGAGCGTACAGGCGTGTGTACGGCCCGTACCACTACGAGTACGCATACGCGAGGACACCCATAGTGATAGTGAGCGTACAGGCGTGTGTACGGCCCGTACCACTACGAGTACGCATACGCGAGGACACCCATAGTGATAGGGAGCGTACAGGCGTGTGTACGGCCCGTACCACTATGAGTACGCATACGCGAGGACACCCATAGTGATAGGGAGCGTACAGGCGTGTGTGCGGCCCGTACCACTACGAGTACGCATACGCGAGGACACCCATAGTGATAGGGAGCATACAGGCGTGAGTACGGCCCGTACCACTACGAGTACGCATACGCGAGGACACCCATAGTGATAGGGAGCGTACAGGCGTGTGTACGGCCCGTACCACTATGAGTACGCATACGTGAGGACACCCATAGTGATAGGGAGCGTACAGGCGTGCGTACGGCCCTACCACTATGGGTGTTCTTGCGTATGCGTACTCGTAGTGGTACGGGCCGTACAAATGCCTGTACGCTCGCCATCACGATGGGTACACATACGGCAGCACTCCCATAGTGATATGGGAACGTACACAGGCCCTCTTAGCAGCAGTACGGCGGTTTTCACACATCACAGTGGTGACAGGCGGCACACAGGTAGGAATAGGGCGGACATACTTGTCCATGGATGGACATACTTGTCCATGGATGGACATACTTGTCCATGAATGGACATACTTGTCCTTGAATGGACATCAAGGCATCGTCTGTGCATTACTACATGTGTGGGACACAGGTGTGACAGGCTGTGATGTGGAACATTACTCCTGAGTCGAGAAGGCACCAGATGTATGATGAGATGTGTACAGATGTACTGTGTGACGGTGCAATGTGTGCCAGGCATGCCCTTGACTCCTTTGACATGTGTGCATGTCGTACTGCACACTTGGGGTGAGCGTCACTGGCATGGCACGGACACCAACACACGGAAGTGTCCCCTGATGCCCGGTACAGGGGTTACCACACCTGACTTGTCACTACCCACGGTGCACAATGTGACTATGTCATGTATGTGTGGGGGCTTCCCATCAGGTTGATGTTGGAGCACCCTCAAAAGCTGCAGCTGTTGCAGCAACCAACATGTGTCTGTGTGTAGATTGACATTGCACACTGTTCCGCACACCATGCCACATGTGGTATTGGATGTGAGGTGCACATGTATGCATGGGACACGGAGTAGCGTGACAAGGACATGTCTGCATCCTCACAATGAATGTGTGGTGAGTCATGACATGTGCACCTTCATGGCAAGGTGTGTGGGCTGTCCTAGTCTAATGTCATGTGACCTGTGGCTCTAGTGTTCCGCTACCAGTCTCTGCAATCGGCATCCTACTTCTGCTGATGTGTGGGCGTATGTCACTCCTGTCTTGCGTCTGGCTGTTCACTTGCACTGGGACACAGCTATTCCCATGGCATGGCATGGGGAGGTTCTCAATCTCCGTGTGTAGCTGGGTCTTGGTAGGAGTGTCACCTGGCAGCCATACGTGTCCTGGGCATGTAGCACATACCTGACTCCCTATGTAGCATATGTGTATTGACAGATTAACATGTGCTCAGTACATATGAATTGTTGTCGTAGTGCACTCACTCTTCCTTGTCACTTCCTAATTACTGCAGAGCGCCGCCTCTTGCCCGACCAATTCCGGACTTGGCTGCCATGCGGGAGAATGACAGCATCCGGTGCTACCGCTTCCCCCAACCGTTGATTCTGGAGTTGACGGCGAGACTGGCACCACACCTGCAACCGCAGCACAGGTATCCTATGGCACTGACACCCCAGCTGAAGGTAATGGCTGCCCTACATTTTCTTGCCACGGGTACCTTTCAATATACCATAGCTCATGTTGGTGGCATGTCCCAGAGCATGTTCTGCCGTGTGCTGCATGATTTCTTAGAGGCCATGTTGATTCACCTGGATGACTTCATCAAGTTCCCAACCCCTGAACAGTTGACTGCGGTCAAGCATGGATTCTATGCCCTGGGAGGGATGCCCCATGTCATTGGGTCCATAGATGGGACACATGTAGCTTTGGTACCACCACACGCACGGGAGGTAGCGTACCGCAATCGGAAGCACTACCACTCCATCAATGCCCTTGTGGTGTGTCAGTCCAACATGGTGATTTCACATGTCTGTGCTCGTTTTCCAGGATCAGCACACGATGCCTACATCATGAGGCGTAGCAGGATGCCTGAAATGATGATGCAGCTGCGCAACGAAAGAGCATGTGTTGTTGGTGGGTACAGTCTGTCTGTCCTGTATTTTGCATAGCCTACCAGCACGACCGCTTCACCACTTCTAACGATGTCCATGTGCTTCCCATGTAGGGGACGCTGGCTATCCCAACATGCCATGGCTGCTCACACCTCTCCGCAACCCCATCACGCCGGCCCAGCTCCGCTACAACACCGCCCATGGCCGGACAAGGCGAGTGATAGAGAGGACGTTTGGCCTGCTGAAGAGCCGATTTCGGTGCCTCCACAAGACCGGCGGCGCGCTCCCATATGCCCCTGCGAAGGTCTGCAAGATCTTCATGGTCTGCTGCATGCTGCACAACATGGCAGTTGAGAAAGCTGTGCCACTCATCCTGGATCAACATGACGAGGACCATCCACCTGTGGAGGACGAAGGGCTTGGCAATGGGGCTAGTGATGTGGAGGATGTGGAGCTGCAAGAGGACATCCGGACTCGGCTCATACGCGACATCTTTGCTTAGTGGTGAGTACCAGTGTCTGAGTGTGCACGCATTGGTCCCCGTGTGGCATGTGTTGTGATGTGTGTCTCCACCTGCATGTATGGCACGTGAGTCAGAGGTGTGTGTGGGTGTGTCACTGGAGTGATGGTGGCAGTGATGGTTGTATTTCCCCAGTCATAATTGTGACCTAGCATGTTGTCATCCATACATGTGTCGAGTAAATGCACATGCAAGTGGCTGTGCTTTTTGTGGCTGACTTCTTGTGTGTCTCTCTTCCCCAGGTACTTGCGCATGCCGTCTGCTGGTTGCATTGTTGTGGCACTGCTATTCCTCATGGACACGTCATCGTGGGCTGACTCAGCGTTACAGGCACGGACACGTTTGGAAGTCTCCATAGGGTAAGGGATGCATCAGGGGTGTATTGGGTGTGGCAGTTGTTCACGATGTATGCACACTGCCCCTGTCGATGTTTGGTTCCTCTGCAGCCATGTAGCATCACCATGGGACACGACATGCAGCTGTGTACACCTGAATAGATGGTCTGCCTGGTTGACAGTCATCAGTGATGGGATAGTGGATTGTGATGATGGCATCAATGTGTGTGACACTGCCCTCGGACACATACGGTTAGCATTGGCTTGACATGGTGTGGGACTTCCACATCAGCGGATCAATGGTGTATGGCAGTCTCTCCATGAGCAGCTGTGGGTGTTTAGCTGTTAGCCGACAATTGTGTGCCAGTTCCATGGCTAACACGCATTTGTGCTGCAGAAGGGGGGTGCCAGTGTTGGACCCACATGTTACTCCACAAGATGTGTTCATGTGTACTTCAAGTTGCCTCTGCAATCCCGAAAACATGACTAATAAAGGTGTCCCTATGCCTCCAAGGTGCCTCTTCTCAGTCAATGCTGGTGTGTTGCCACGGTGCATCCAGCATGTCTGGCATGGTTTTCCCTGATAGTGGCTATGTGTCGATGTGTCGAGTAGCAAGATGCAAGCTGTGTGTGTGGGCTGAGACTGTGTATTGGGCATGATGTCCATGACTGTGTGGGTATTGTGACATGTGCCATCCCCATGCATCCAACGTTGGCCAGGCCCCCATTCTCTGCATCCACCGGACTCAGGCTTGCAGGACATGGTTCTGCCACCTGTCTACACATACCTGGGTGCCCCCAGGACACTCCACATGATCCCTGACCTCTGCGCATGACTGTTGCTGTACTCAATGTGTCTGTCAGCACGGTTGTGCGGCCACCCCCTCAGCTGGTTGGGCCCATCACGGGTGTGTATGGTGCTCCATGTCTGTCTTGCCTAATACACTGTGACCCGTGTGTCCTGTGCCAGACTCAGGCCCCAGGGTGTGGATGGTTGAAGTCAAAAGAGAACTCAGGCATGTTTAGACTTTACAACACACATGTAAGGTAATAATGCAACCAGCAGGCATCTTCTCTTCATGGTGTGATTTTTTATTGTGGGGGGGGGGGGATAAAGTGAGGGGCTTTCCGGGAGTTTGGAATCCAAAGTTCAGTAGGGGAGTTGGTGTCCTTGCCATTGGAAATCCTCATAGTCCATGCCACAGTCTTTGTCAACATTGGTCAGACAGTGACCAGCAGGGCCATGTGGCAGAGAATGTCTCTTGATGCTGTGATGCTGTTGCTCCAGTGGGCCAGGTGCCAGGCCAGGTGTCCTGGGAGATGGTGATGTAGCGCCGCCCCTCACGGTCCTTTCCGTGGACGACCCGGCCTCCTGCGGGGACCCTCAGCAGCAGGCCGTGACGATGTTTGGGATGCTCCGTCGGATGTCTCCTCCTCCTCCTGATCCCTCCCTGTGGGTGGTGATGTTCTACGCCGTCTGGCACAGGGAGGGTTGCCCATGTTGTCGGCCATCCGACGGAGTGTATCGTGAATCCCCTGGAACACCGTCACTTGCTCAGCCTGTTTGTCCTCCATCCTGTTGGTGTTGCAGTAGACAGGCATGTTGCTGGGCCTGCTGGGTCTTGATCCCCTCGAGGATGGACACAACCTGGGCCATGCCCGTGGTGTCCTGCCGGTATGTGTCCATGATGTTACGGACATGGGCAAATACCGGTTCCCCAGCCAACTGGTCAGGCTCGCGCCTCCGCCGTCCTCCACTCCCACCACCCCTGCCCACTTGCACCTGGCCTGCCCTTGTGGGTACATCGGGTCTCCGGGACCCCTGAGGGGTGGCATTGGCGTTGTCGCCTGCCTCCTCCTGGGTGGCCGGGATACCGTGTCCCTCCTGGCCAGCCTGGCTGCATTGTGGTGGTGGGGCAGGGATCCTGGGTGTCTCCTGGGATGTGGCAGAAGTGGGGGTGGTGGGTGGCACAGTTGTACCTGACGCAGGTGCTGCAGGTGGTTGGACACCAGAGGGGCCAGGTCGGTCGGGGTCGTCCACAGAGTGGTGAGAGTCGTCGCTGCCGGTGGGATCGGGCTCCCGCAGATCCGGGTCCTGTGAGTCTTCCCCCCCCAGTGTTGGGGGTGAACCACGACGTTGACCTGTGTGTGAGAGAGACAATGTTAATTTTGGTCCATGCAACATCCATGTTTCATCAGTTTCAAAGTTGGCACTTTTCCTCTTGGAATTAGGATCTGTCTTGCATTCCACTCACAGTGCACTTGTGCATGGGTGTGTCCCTTGGGCACCACTTTGGCCCCTTTAACTATGTGTGGCACAGTCTTACTTGCTGCGTCAAGTGTCACTGCAGTCAGCAGTGGAGTGGGCAGGTGTGGCGAGCCATGCATTGGCGCCTTCCGTGTAGCACTATACATGTGCACATGGAGTGGATCCACACACTTATATAATGCAGGTAGCTGTCGTTGTGCTCGTGAACAGGTTGTGACATGGCCCTGTGTTTTGCCATGGTGAAGAGGGGGGGTTCTGGCACTGGCCACCCTTGGCTACATGCACGCAGTCTACCTGCTGACGAGCAGACATTGCCACACACCACACGGCTGATTTGCTCTCCCTGTGTCTCCCTCCCTCTCTGTCCCCCTCTCCCTCCCTCTCTGTCCCCCTCTCGCTCCCTCTCTGTCCCCCTCTCCCTCCCTCTGTGTGTCAGCCTCCTCCCTCTGTCCGTCTTCCTGTGTCTCCCTCCCTCTCTGTCCCCCTCTCCCTCCCTCTGTGTGTCAGCCTCCTCCCTCTGTCCGTGTCCCTGTGTCTCCCTCCCTCTCTGTCCCCCTCTCCCTCCCTCCGTGTGTCAGCCTCCTCCCTCTGTCCGTGTCCCTGTGTCTCCCTCCCTCTCTGTCCCCCTCTCCCTCCCTCTGTGTGTCAGCCTCCTCCCTCTGTCCGTGTCCCTGTATCTCCCTCCCTCTCTGTCCCCCTCTCCCTCCCTCCGTGTGTCAGCATCCTCCCTCTGTCCGTGTCCCTGTGTCTCCCACCCTCTCTGTCCCCCTCTCCCTCAATCTGTGTCCCCCTCTCCCTCCCTCTGTGTGTCACCCTCTGTCAGCTCAGGCCAGCTTCCTGGGCACACACTGTTAGCAGATCTTTGAATGGCCCTTGGCTTGTTGATGTGAGTTTGTTTCTGATCTCCAGGCACCCATTGGGTGTAGTGTCTGTCTCTGCGCTGCTGCTGTGGTGGTGTGTGCTGCCACTCTTTCACAATGTTGGCTGTTCATTAGCTGCTGTCATGTGCAAAACAGTGCCTTCACCCCCATGTGTTGATGCAAGGCGTCCGCCATTTGCTGGCGGGTCTTTCCTGTGTGGGGACACAGTGTTTGTATGGCTGTGACCTAGGCCATATGGGCAGAGGGCATTTTTGTCTGCTTCTGAGTTGCACTATGTGAATTTTGGGGCCCACCCTCCCGCCATCCGGGTTACCGTGTCATGTGTTGGTGTCTTCTGTGGCCTGTGACTTGACATTGTCCCGCTGGGTGCATGGGGCATGGTGGCGGCAGTGGCATGTGCGTGTTCATGGAGTGTGGTTGAGTCATGCGATAGCTTGGGGTGGTTGCGTGCCTGTTAGTGATTTTGGTTGTGGATGAAGTTCCCCCCATGTGAGGTGCGTTGTTTGTGTACTCACCCGGGTCTCGGAGTCCTCCTAATCCTTCGACTGCCTCCACCGGCTGTATGGCCATCACCCTCTCCTCCCAGGGCTGGTAGTGTACGGGTCTGCGGGAGGGCCCTCCTCCAGTGGCGTTGGCCTGGTTGTGTTCCTCCAGCATCTTGGCTCGGACCCTCCTCCGCAGATCGTACCACCTGGCTTGGCATTCCTGCCTGGTCCTTCTGGTGTCCGCAACAGCATTCACAGCATCGACGATGGTCTGCCACATTGCTGCAATGCTGGTCTGTCTGACCAATGTTCCAAAGAGCTGTGGCTCGACTCTGAGGATTTCATCAACAAGGACCTCCAACTCTCGGTTACTGAACTTTGGATTCTTGTTAGTGGGCATGGTGAGGGGTGTGGGTGTGGATGGTGGGGGGGGTGTGTGGATGGTTGTGGGTGTGTGGGTGTGGTTGTGCAGGTGTGTGTGTGAATGTGATGAGGGGGTGTTTGTGAAGGTGGTTGTGTGAAGGTGTGCAAGTGTAACGTGTGGTGAAGCTTGTAGTATGGTTCTGTGGTGTCTGGCAGCAGTGATTCTGTTGCAAAGGCTCATGGTTTGTGTGTGTGGGCCCTTTTTATTGGTCCATTGGTGGGTGTGGCTGTGTTTGAAGTTTGGGTGGGTGTGTTATAAGGAGTGGTGGTGTTTTGGGCCTCTGTTTGTTTTTGGCAGTTGCAGGTCAGTGAATGTGTTTTTTTAGTGTTTCTTGGCCATGTTTAGTGGCTTTGTGCCATTCGAATAGTGTATTCTTGTGTTGTTTTGTTTTGTCCTGGTTGTGTACGTGCGTTTTGAGCGTGTGTACGGTGTGTACATGGGCCATTTGGTTGTACGGTGCTGTCCTTGTGTGTGGCTTGGTACGACTCGTACATGCGGTTGTGATGTTGGGGCCTGGGGTGCGCTCCGTACTTAGGAGGTTGTGTTGGGGGTGCGACTGGAACGTACTGGGGTGTACATTGACGGTGGTACGACACGTACAGGGGTGGGGGTGCGACTGGAACGTACTGGGGTGTACTTGCACGGTGGTACGACACATACAGGGGTGGGGGTACGACTCGAACGTACTGGGGTGTACATAGACGGTGGTACGACACGTACAGGGGTGGGGGTAGGACTGGAACGTACTGGGGTGTACATTGACGGTGGTACGACACGTACAGGGGTGGGGGTATGACTCGAACGTACTGGGGTGTACATAGACGGTGGTACGACACGTACAGGGGTGGGGGTACGACTCGAACGTACTGGGGTGTACATTGACGGTGGTACGACACGTACAGGGGTGGGGGTACGACTCGTACGTACTGGGGTGTACATACATGGGGGTCGGACACGTACAGGGGTGGGGGTACGACTCGAACGTACTGGGGTGTACATAGACGGTGGTACGACACGTACAGGGGTGGGGGTACGACTCAAACGTACTGGGGTGTACATACATGGGGGTCGGACATGTACAGGGGTGGGGGTACGACTCGAACGTACTGGGGTGTACATTGACGGTGGTACGACACGTACAGGGGTGGGGGTATGACTCGAACGTACTGGGGTGTACATAGACGGTGGTACGACACGTACAGGGGTGGGGGTACGACTCGAACGTACCGGGGTGTACATAGACGGTGGTACGACACGTACAGGGGTGGGGGTACGACTCGAACGTACTGGGGTGTACATTGACGGTGGTACGACACGTACAGGGGTGGGGGTACGACTTGTACGTACTGGGGTGTACATACATGGGGGTCGGACACGTACAGGGGTGGGGGTACGACTCGAACGTACTGGGGTGTACATAGACGGTGGTACGACACGTACAGGGGTGGGGGTACGACTCGAACGTACTGGGGTGTACATACATGGGGGTCGGACACGTACAGGGGTGGGGGTACGAATCGAACGTACTGGGGTGTACATAGAAGGTGGTACGACACGTACAGGGGTGGGGGTAGGACTCGAACGTACTGGGGTGTACATTGACGGTGGTACAACACGTACAGGGGTGGGGGTGCGACTGGAATGTACTGGGGTGTACATTGACGGTGGTACGACACGTACAGGGGTGGGGGTACGACTCGAACGTACTGGGGTGTACATAGACGGTGGTACGACACGTACAGGGGTGGGGGTACGACTCGAACGTACTGGGGTGTACATTGATGGTGGTACGACACGTACAGGGGTGGGGGTACGACTCGAACGTACTGGGGTGTACATACATGGGGGTCGGACACGTACAGGGGTGGGGGTACGAATCGAACGTACTGGGGTGTACATAGAAGGTGGTACGACACGTACAGGGGTGGGGGTAGGACTCGAACGTACTGGGGTGTACATTGACGGTGGTACGACACGTACAGGGGTGGGGGTGCGACTGGAACGTACTGGGGTGTACATTGACAGTGGTACGACACGTACAGGGGTGGGGGTACGACTCGAACGTACTGGGGTGTACATAGACGGTGGTACGACACGTACAGGGGTGGGGGTACGACTCGAACGTACTGGGGTGTACATTGACGGTGGTACGACACGTACAGGGGTGGGGGTACGACTCGAACGTACTGGGGTGTACATAGACGGTGGTACGACACGTACAGGGGTGGGGGTACGACTCGTACGTACTGGGGTGTACATACATGGGGGTCGGACACGTACAGGGGTGGGGGTACGACTCGAACGTACTGGGGTGTACATAGACGGTGGTACGACACGTACAGGGGTGGGGGTATGACTCGAACGTACTGGGGTGTACATACATGGGGGTCGGACACGTACAGGGGTGGGGGTACGAATCGAACGTACTGGGGTGTACATAGAAGGTGGTACGACACGTACAGGGGTGGGGGTAGGACTCGAACGTACTGGGGTGTACATTGACGGTGGTACGACACGTACAGGGGTGGGGGTGCGACTGGAACGTACTGGGGTGTACATTGACGGTGGTACGACACGTACAGGGGTGGGGGTACGACTCGAACGTACTGGGGTGTACATAGACGGTGGTACGACACGTACAGGGGTGGGGGTACGACTCGAACGTACTGGGGTGTACATTGACGGTGGTACGACACGTACAGGGGTGGGGGTACGACTCGAACGTACTGGGGTGTACATAGACGGTGGTACGACACGTACAGGGGTGGGGGTACGACTCGAACATACTGGGGTGTACATTGACGGTGGTACGACACGTACAGGGGTGGGGGTACGACTCGAACGTACTGGGGTGTACATAGACGGTGGTACGACACGTACAGGGGTGGGGGTACGACTCGGACGTACAGGGGTGTACATACACGGGTGGGGGTGTACATACACGGGGGTACGTCTCGGAAGTACGGGGGCGGGGGGGAGTGTTGGGCGCGTATGCGGGCACATGTCTCCATGGTTGCTATGGGAGTTCGGTGCGGACTGTGTTTTTTCCATACGGTTGTAACATCGGACGCACGGGATGGATCGTGATTCCTCGCTCGGACTTCACCTTTCACATTTGTACGGTACATCGTCCGAGGACGTGTCGGACACATTTTCCGACCCGAGGACGTGTGGGAAATCATTCCCGATGCGGTTCGTATGGACTTTTTACCATGCGAATCGTGATTGCCAGTTCGTACGGCACTTGTACGATTCGTACGGTAAAAAGACCGGATACGAGTCGCACAGGGAATTTTTTTACCGGATCGTAATTGGCACCTGAGTCTTTTAGATTCTATAAAAATTTCTCCTAACACATTAGCATCTTTAGCTGGATTTAATTCTTTATTCATAGGTAATCGTCCAAGAATATTATCTATATTAGATAAATTGTACTCTAATTTCCCTACTTGATAAAATATACTAGTTAAGACACTACATGTTATTCCATAAGTTGCTGGGAGGTGATGATAAGTCACCCCTTCTGAAACGGATGCAGGTAATTGCATACAGACGTAGCAATCCCTTACTTCCATCGTTTTAACATATTCATACAACAATTTCGAAAACACATTACTAGAAAAATCATTTATTGACCTATCTTGATGCACATGCTCTGTGCTTGTTCTAACCGGTATTACTTTTTGTGAGTTTTTCACTATATTAGTCATATTCTCAGTATGTCCTGCTAGTGTATCTAAAGTTACTTTGAAAGAGATCAAAAGAGCGAGTACGCTCCAAAGAAGCATTAATAGACCTGTACAACAGCAACATGTATTGCACCATCTTCTCATGAAGGTACATCTACTCTTGTTATCATCTATGTTAGCCATTATGTTAGAATTAACCGTGTCTTTTGACTTAGCCTCTTCTACTCCGCCTTTTGTAGCTTTCCTACAAGATCTAGGACCTTATCAGATGATTCAACTACTTTAATTTCTTATTCAATCCTGTGTATTCCTACAAGGATCGCCTGAAATTACTCAGCTTGGCCTTTCGTCGTTTTTCACTTCCTTCTCGTCATCCACATGCAGGATTTCCTGATCTTCCGCTTCTTCTCCGATGTCGGATAAGATAACTCTCAGGATTTCCCCAGTTTCTTCTTCTTTTATCAATTTCAGCCAAGTCTCCTCTGGATTTCCTTGACTATCTGCCTCTTCTCCTTGTTCAGGCAGTGCCACGTACGTCCATTCAGGTGACTTATACTTCTGGTTTGGTTTTCTTGCTCGTTTGTTTGCTTCTGACACCTCTGTTTCTCCCTCTTTCTCAGGATACTGACTGGTTACTTCATTCACTTGTTCAGCCTCTGAGGGTTTAGCTCGTGTCAATCGATATCTCAGCTTCTTAATTTTGTTTGGCCAGAGATCACCTTTAGCATTTCTTCTTTGTTTACCGTTTCTTTCCTCAATCCAAGTTCTCTTCCTCAGAACTCGACCCTCTGGTATTTCAGTTTCACTGTCTCCAGATTCTGTCTCATTTGATTTTTCTTTTTCAGAAGTCTCCTTTTCCACCTCTTGGGTTGGCCCTACTTCTGTCCCTCCTCGGGTCTCCGGCACTCTATCCTCCTGCTAACTATTTGTCCCTTCACCTAGCTGGGTGTTGCAGTTCCCTACACTTCCTCGGGGTTTTTCCGCAATCTGTCCCTCTCTTTCTGTGACTGTCCCTTCTTCTTCTTCCAGTATTTTCTCAGGTGGAATTTCTTTTACTCTCTCATCTGGTGTAAAAGTTACTTCTGACTGGACATTCTGTTCTTTTCTTTTCTTCTTTCTGTGTTCACCACTAGCATTTTGCTCATCTCCAGAATCTGAAGTATCTGAAATCTGCAATCTTTTCCTCAGAGTTTCTTCTCTGGGGGTCTGAACTAGTCTTGGCTCATTCTCCCCCCTTTCAGGATTTTCTTTTGTCTTTATATTCTCATTGCTTGACTCATCACTTGATTCTGATTCGTCAAAGTATTCTTTTCCAATGCCGTCTGCTGGATTTGGAACTCTCAGAGTGTGACTTGCATGTATCCAATTTTTCAGTCCAGCACACTTCACAGCAGTTGTTGTGGTCAAGATGACCTGTCTTGGCCTTCCCCACCTTGGAACTAGGCAATTTCTTCTTTTGTGGACTTTTATCCTCACCCAGTCCCCTGGGCTCAAATCATGGGCTGGTTTCTTTTCAAGTGTGGTGGCATCCGCTCCAACCTGGTGAAACACAGAATGAACTGCGTCAGCCAGGCCTTTACAGTAATCCAAAATCATGTCATCAGTTATAGTCATCAGCTTGTTGACTGGCACAAACACGTGTCTCATGGCGCGTCCCATGATGATCTCGTGTGGACTCAAACCTGTGGTTCTATCTGGAGTAGACCTAATGGTCATCAAAACCAGAGGTAAGACATCAGGCCATTTCAAACCTGTGGCTAAACACATTTTCCCTATTCTGTTTTTGATAGTACCATTCATTTGCTCAACCAAACCAGAAGCCTCTGGTCGGTAGGCACAATGCAGTTTCTGTTGTACACCCAATGCTTCACAAATCAGATTCATGATCTCATTGTAGAAATGTCCTCCTCTGTCTGATTCTATGGTTATTGGGAACCCGTACCTTGGAATGAATTCCCTCAACAATAGCTTGGCCACTGTGATTCCATCATTTCTTCTGGTCGGGTATGCTTCCACCCACCTAGAGAACAGACAAACTACCACCAACACATACCTCAGTTTGTTAAAAGGGGGCATTTCAATGAAATCTACTTGCATTCTGGTGAAAGGTCCTCCCTCCCGACCTATGGTGCCTAGACTCACCACAGTTTTCCTTCCAGGGTTGTACTGCTGACATGTCAGGCATCTCTGACAGAGACTTTCTGCTATCAACCTAAATTTGGGATTGTACCAGGTCTGCTTAAAAGCCCTTATCATGGCATCTCTTCCCAGATGTCCTTGGCCATGATACATCCGTGCCATGGTTGACATCATGCTATCTGGCATTACTGGTCTTCCATCTCGATAGACCCACACGTGATCCTTTTCCCTAGGTGCACATCCTGCTTTTATCCACTGCCTCATTTCTTCATCCACTGCTTCATCCTGCAATTGCCTCACTTCATCCCATGTTCCCACAACGTTAGTAAACATTATGGAGCAAGAAGACATTTCCTTTTCTTTTGACCGATTAATTGAGTACTTGTTTCGGGCACAATACTGAGCCATGTCATTGGCAAAACGGTTTCCAGTAGTGATGTAATCACTACCTTGTCCATGAGCAGCACATTTTACCACAGCCAATTCTTTGGGCATTTGTATTGCCTCGAGCATTTTTCAACCACTTCTGCATTCCTTATGGGAGTTCCACTTGAGGTCAGGAAACCTCTTTGCAGCCATAATTGGCCAAAGTCGTGGACAACTCCGAAGCCATACTGGCTATCAGTCATCACAGTCACTCTTGCATCTCTCCCAATTTTGCATGCCTTAGTTAATGCCACTATTTCTGCTACTTGAGCGGATTTAACTCCTTTCAAGGGTGATGCTTCTATAACTGCTGAGACTGTACACACTGCATAGGCTGCGCTCAACACTCCTTCATCCGTTCTCAAACAGGATCCATCCACAAAAAACACGTAATCACTTTCTGGTAGTGGCAGATCTCTTATATCAGGTCGAGGTTTCGTGCAGTAGTCAAGCACATCCAGACAATCATGATCAACCTCTTCTCTTATCTCCACTCTCTCTGCATCAGGCAAAAGTGTAGCTGGATTCACATTCACACATCTTTCCAGACTCACATTGTTTGCACCTAGAATGACTTTTTCATACTTAGTCAGCCCACTATGTGACATGAACTGTGTTCGACTCCTTGTTAAAAGGATCGCCACACTATGGGGTACAACCACTCTTACTGGATACCCCATCACAATTCCTTCACTCTGTTCTAGACTTCGGCATGTAGCCGCTACTGCTTTCAGACATCCTGGCAGACCTATTGCCACTGGATCTAACATTGACGAGAAATATGCCACTGGTCTCCTTTGCCTTCCATGTTTTTGTATTAACACTGAAAGTGCGCATCCATTTCGCTCACTACAGTATAGCTCAAACTCCTTTTCATAGTCTGGCATACCCAGTGCAGGGGCTTCACAAAGACTGTTCTTCAACTGTTTAAATGCTGCCAATTCTTCTTTGTTCAGTTCAAGGGGGTATTTTACCTCACTTTTTGTCAATTTCACCAATGGTTTGGCAATCAGGGAAAAATTACTTATCCACTGACGACAGTAACCAACCATTCCCAGAAACATTCTCACCTCTCTTTGGGTCATTGGAGCTCTCATTCCTCTAATGATTCGGATTCTGTCTATGGTTACTTTTCTCAGGCCTTTCTCAATATTATGACCCAAGTATGTCACTTCCTTCTTACAGTATTGCAATTTTGTTGGAGATACCTTAAGTCCTCCATCTGCCAAATGATTTAACAAAGCTATGGTGTCTGTTTCACAGGCCTCACGTGTCTTTGACGCCACCAACAGGTCGTCAATATACTGGACTAAAACTGAACTCTCAGGCATAGTAAGACTTTCCAGAGATTTCTTTAACAACTGATTGAAAATGGAGGGGCTCTCTGTGTACCCCTGTGGGATTCGGCACCATGCCAAAATACGGTTTCCAAACCGAAATGCAAAAAGTGGCTGGCTGTCATGATGCAACGGAATGGAAAAGAAAGCATGACACAAATCAATTACTGTGTACCATTCTGCATCATGTGGGATCTGATACAAAATCACTGAGGGATTTGGAACAATGACAACATGAGACGACAATCTTGTTAATTTTTCTCAAATCTTGCACAATCCTGAATTTCCCACTTGGCTTTTTCAGTCCCATGATAGGCGAATTACATGGACTGCTCATTATCTCCCTCAACACTCCTTGCTGGATCATTTTCTCAATCAAAGGGGTTACCCCTGCTATTATTTCTGGGGTCAGTCTGTATTGTGGAATGTTTGGGTAAACAGCTCCTTCCTTTACAGCAATTCTCACTGGGTCTACATTTCTCATCAGGCCTACATCTTCCCCGGTGAAGTCCCAGACTGCTGCTTTCACTGTCTGTTTCAATTCTGGGGGTAATTCATCTGGATTGAATACTGCATAGGTTCCAGCAACCTCACACTCTCGGTTAGCTATGGTCATTTTGTACAGAACATCTTCATCTGGTGTTTCAAAGGCTATTCCGTCTGGTGTACAGAATATGGTGCAATTCATCTTGCACAACAAATCCCTCCCTAATAGATTCACAGGACTGGTGTCACACACCACAAATCTATGCATGTCTGAAAATGTTCCTATTCTGACCTTTACAGGATCAGTAAGATACGTTTTAATCTGGGTGTTAGACACACCAACTACTTGGATTGTTTCATCCGAAAGAGGAAGATTTTTCACATCTGCTGATCTGACAGTGGATCGTGTAGCTCCAGTGTCTACTAGAAAAGTAATGTTTTCATCATTAACTTTCCCATCTACAAATGGTCCTGTCTGATCTATTTCTAGAGATGCGCCAAGTACGCACTCTGCTTCCTCCTTTCGGCACCGTCAATAAATCTCTTCTGGCTCACTTTCGTCATTTTGCAGCCAATACTGTGACACAGTGCTCGCGCGTTGCGGTTTGTTTACCTGTTCTTCATTGTGGAATCCCGTTTCTTTGCTATATCTCTGCGTACTCCGGCTTTGTGGTAAGGGCGGTTTTTGCACCTGATTCTGTAGATTAACAGCCTTCTGCTGTTGCGGGGATGGGCCACTCCCCTCACACTGCACCTGTGGATTTAATGACGGATTTTCATCATTAGCAAGAGGTGGATTTTTACACTCGGATTTCCAGTGCCCTAATCTGCCGCAATTGTGACAGGGAAACTTTTTCTTAGCTTCTTCTATATTACCCTTTCCCTTTCCTGGACCAAACTTTGATTTTATGCCTGGATTATTTGCTTGTTCTATCAGCTGAGCTTCCTGTCTCTCTGCAACCTTCACTTGAGCCCACATTGCTTTCTCTTTTAGTTTTCGCTGCTTTGCCTCAATTTCATCACTAAAGTATTTAGCATGCCTCAGGATCTCATCTATTTTCTTGCTCTGCCAATCCACGGTGTGTTGCTTGATCATGTCCCCAATCTCGGGACACAGCCCATACACAAATCTGTACACAAAATGACTCAGGTCCTTTTCTCCCAGACTTTCTGTTGGACTTGGCCCTTTTTCCCTGAATTTTTTCGTTTTTTAATACAGATAATCAGTGTTAAGGTGCAGGTGCTCCCTTCTCCCAAGATGGCTGCCACAGACCCCTGCTACTGCAGAGTGGTCTTTATTAGTAGCACCCTAGCTGCCAGGAGCTGGCTGGAACCCCACAACAATGTTGCGACACCAGCCCGCCTTTTTTGTCCCATAGGTAGAATGGGGAAGCTCCTGGAATGTGCTGGAACCTTCTAGAAGGGAGGTGGGGTTTTACTTTTGCCGCCTTGGCTAGAGGTCACCTGACCTAGGGCTACTTAAGTGAGGGGGGGAACTTTTTCTAGTCAGTTGGCCAGTGGGGTAAAGCAGAGCTGGAGAATCCACGCAGGAGTGTAGGCGGTAGGGCCTAGCCAGGGACTTATGCCTCTGAGAGTGACAAGATTTAGGTGCTGCCTCTTAAGTGAGTGAGGGATCCTGTGAAACCCACTGATCTTGCCCAGTAGTAGGAGGACCCAGGGAACCTCTGCCCAGCCTGACTAGGAAGGACCTAGTCGCCAACTCATTCCCTACCCCCCAGGAACAGAACCCCCAAGGGCGCCAGAGACATCTGCGCCATTAAGACTTTATAGAACAACTGAATACTGAAACTGAATGCTGTGACTTCGTGTCAAGACTGAACATCGAAACTACATGCCTAACCGATTGTGGTATCGCTGAGGATCAACCAGGTCTTAGCGCTGTGACCCCTGCGCTCCCTGACCTGGCCTGGGATCCCGGCAGCGTGCTCCGTTGAGCGCGGAGCTCCCTAGCTTAATTTGAGCCCCCCCGGTGCCGTGGAGGCTGAAGCGCGCTCACCGCTGCGGCCCGGAGGCCGGAAGAGTGCCCCTCAACGAGGCGAGGCCCGCGGAGAAGCCCGGGGCCCCGTCGCTGCCGTCGCAGCTGCTGAGAGAGGTGCGTGAGGCCGTGGCCTGCCCCCGTCGTGGAAGGATCAACTGCAGAGGCCGGAGTTGGGTTAGACGCCTCAAGACGTTGTGATCAAGGTAAGCCAGGAGGCTTGGGAAGGACCCCGGTGCGCCCCCTATCGACCGGGAGCAGCACCGCACCCTGAGACCCTGGTTCCCCCTCCGTGGGAGTACCCCGTTAACCCAGAACTGTGGCCCCTCCGAGGGATTGCCCCCCTGTTCTCCAGACTGTCAAGGAGCGCTGTGCCCCACGAACTGCACCGGAGTGCGAGAGGCTCGCTCCGTAAGAATCGTTGTGCTCCGTGAACTGCTCCGTTCTGAAGTATTCATTGCATTGATTACGAGTAGCGCTATGTCCTAAATGCTCCGTTCTGAAGTATTCATTGCTACTGATTACGAGTAGCGCTATGTTCTAAATGCTCCGTTCTGAAGTATTCATTGCTACTGATTACGAGTAGCGCTAGGTTCTAAATGCTCCGTTCTGAAGTATTCATTGCTATTGATTACGAGTAGCGCTATGTTCTAAATGCTCCGTTCTGAAGTATTCATTGCTATTGATTACGAGAAGCGCTATGTTCTAATGCTCAGTGCTGAAGTATTCACTGCTTACTGATTACGAGTAGCGTTATGTTCTAATGCTCAGTGCTGAAGTATTCACTGCGTGCTGGTTACGAGTGGCGCTATGTTCTAATGCTCTGCTCTGAAGGTGTTCGTCAGATTTGTCCCGAGGTGTACAAAGCCCGCTTAGCGCGTAGAGCGCGGCGATCGCCACTGAGGCGCTACAGGTAACCAAGGTAGCGGTAGGCCCGCGAGGTCTGCCCTGGGTCCCTGCACGCCCCCAGGAGTGGCGCTACAGTCCCCAAACCCTACCACGGGGAGTAAGATATACAAGGGTGGCCTAGAGCCTGCCAGAAACATACTGGTGAATAACCTACTGGTGAATATCCTACTGGTGAATATCATACTGGTGAATATGGTGCTGGCGGATCAAACGCTGACATAAGTGAATTGCCATTGTCATCTCATTAACTGCATTTATATCTCATGAAGTGCATTTATATCTTATGAATTGCCTTGTTATCCCATGAACTGCATTTATATCTCATGAAGTGCATTTATATCTCATGAATTGCCTTGTTATCCCATGAACTGCATTTATCTTGAACCGCTTGGATAAACTTGAGTTATTTGCATAAATCTCTACGGTGTGGCGTCCCTTATTGTGTGCGTTCCTTGCTTCAGAGGATGCGTGTGTTGTATGGTCGCTTTACACGCAAGCCTTTGGGTGCCCAGCCGCTCGTGTCACGTTACCCCCTTAGGGCCTGGAGACCCCAGGTCTTACATTGTTGGCGAGCGGTGGGATATTAGGACCTGTGAGCATACAGCACCCTTCCGTGAAGCGGAGGGCGCCACAATTAAACGCCTGTTGTTTCAAAGCTCTGCAACTATTATTTGCTGCATTTATTGATTCCACTGTCCAGGCTGAGAGTGTAAGAGAATCCTGGTTAGCTGGTAACTGTCACCCATATCCTAGGAATTTCTTCCTTAGTATCTAGGTCCCCACCTGTCAAGATGGAATTCCGGTTAGCTGACCTCGAGGGGTACTCGGTGAAGCAACTGAGAGAGTTCGGGCAGGGGATGGGGGTGCCTGGGGTGCGGAGGGCCAAAGGACCGGAACTCCGTACCGCCATAATGGCATGGGTAGAGGCCCACCCAGAAGGGAGAGAGGATGAGGGACAGGAGGCGCCAGATGCACCTCAGGAGGAGAGCGCCCAGGAAGTACTAGACATACTTAATGTGGATATGTCTGAAAATGTGCCCCCAGGGAGACGTTCTGGGGCCAGTAGTAGGACAGGGTCTAGGAGGAGCGCGTCTCCAGAGGAGTACGAGGACAGGAGGGAAGAGAGGCAATTAAAGTGGGAGCTAGCGAAATTGGAACATGAAAGAGAAAGAGAAAGAGAGAACAAGAGATGGGCAATGGAGGAAAAGAAGCTGGCGCACGAGCTTCAGCTGAAAGAGTCAGAGCTGCGCGCCCTCCAATTGAATGTGTCCAATAAGGACAATGGTGGCAGCGTACCGAAAGATCCCCAGGAGCCAAAGTTACCCAAGGATGATATCGCCAGGGTGTCTGAGGAGGCATTGGTGGGTGACCCTGAAGGAGGTGGTGCAGGGATCTTCCAACCCAGTGAGGTGGGAGAGGTGGCGGATAGCCCAGCTAGGTCCCAGGAAAGTGAGAGGGTTGTAGGGCCTCACGACCTATCTATAGGAAGGCGTGAGACGGGGAGGTGTCCCGAGGTGCCCCAACCGCAGTCTCAGGGCCTGGAGAGTTCCGTAAGTGAGCCCCAGGTTGGGAGCCTAGGCTGTCCTGATGTGCCGTCCAGGGAAGGGGAGCCCCTAGTGTCAGGAGGACCCGGAGTATCTGTCAGCAGAGCTCCTGAGGTTCTGGGGTTGGCCCAGTCGCAGGGTTTAGATCCTGGGCTGGGATGCCAGGTTCAGGGGTTGCCTGACCTGGCGGGTGGGACGTCTGTTAACAGTGTCCCCCCAGAATTGACTTCCAGGGGTACCTTTCCAGGTGGGGGGGTGCAGAACTCTGGAAGGGGGTGCAGAGGTAGGAAGGTCTCGCCTCGGGCACCGGCACAGCCTAAGGGTTTAGACCCTAGGTTGGGGAACCAGTTGAAGGGTAAAGGCCCTAGACTGGGGAGATCGTGGTGGTCTGCGGGTGCCTCGCATGGGAGGAAGGTGAGGAACCCCAGAAGGAGAGGTAGGGGGAGGAGAGCCTCGCCCCTGAAGGCTGGTCAGCCTGAGGGTGCGGACCCCAGGTGGAAGGACCAGTGGCAGTTTGGGACTGCAAGGAAGAGTAGGAGAGTGGTCAACGGGCACTACAGGCCTGGGGCTACTGCCCCCCACTCTGCGAGACCACACGGGCCAGAGACATCTGGATGGCCCAGGGGCCGGTCCTGGCCACACCTAGCTAGGGAGCCCCAGTGGGGTGGTTTCGTTGGTCCAGGGAGGTCTGAGAGGGAACCGTCGGATTCCAGAGTGGAGGAGAACCTGCGGGTGCTCCTGCAGTTGTGGGCCTGCGTCCACCTTTTCTCGCCCCAAGCAGGGAAGACCATCAAGGCATTGATCGGTCTACCCTGGCTTTTGGCTGGAAGGGGGTTGTGTTGGACTTGGCCCTTTTTCCCTGAATTTTTTCGTTTTTTAATACAGATAATCAGTGTTAAGGTGCAGGTGCTCCCTTCTCCCAAGATGGCTGCCACAGACCCCTGCTACTGCAGAGTGGTCTTTATTAGTAGCACCCTAGCTGCCAGGAGCTGGCTGGAACCCCACAACAATGTTGCGACACCAGCCCGCCTTTTTTGTCCCATAGGTAGAATGGGGAAGCTCCTGGAATGTGCTGGAACCTTCTAGAAGGGAGGTGTGGTTTTACTTTTGCCGCCTTGGCTAGAGGTCACCTGACCTAGGGCTACTTAAGTGAGGGGGGGAACTTTTTCTAGTCAGTTGGCCAGTGGGGTAAAGCAGAGCTGGAGAATCCACGCAGGAGTGTAGGCGGTAGGGCCTAGCCAGGGACTTATGCCTTTGAGAGTGATAGGATTTAGGTGCTGCCTCTTAAGTGAGTGAGGGATCCTGTGAAACCCACTGATCTTGCCCAGCAGTAGGAGGACCCAGGGAACCTCTGCCCAGCCTGACTAGGAAGGACCTAGTCGCCAACTCATTCCCTACCCCCCAGGAACAGAACCCCCAAGGGCGCCAGAGACATCTGCGCCATTAAGACTTTATAGAACAACTGAATACTGAAACTGAATGCTGTGACTTCGTGTCAAGACTGAACATCGAAACTACATGCCTAACCGATTGTGGTATCGCTGAGGATCAACCAGGTCTTAGCGCTGTGACCCCTGCGCTCCCTGACCTGGCCTGGGATCCCCGGCAGCGTGCTCCGTTGAGCGCGGAGCTCCCTAGCTTAATTTGAGCCCCCCTGGTGGCGTGGAGGCTGAAGCGCGCTCACCGCTGCGGCCCGGAGGCCGGAAGAGTGCCCCTCATCGAGGCGAGGCCCGCGGAGAAGCCCGGGGCCCCGTCGCTGCCGTCGCAGCTGCTGAGAGAGGTGCGTGAGGCCGTGGCCTGCCCCCGTCGTGGAAGGATCAACTGCGGAGGCCGGAGTTGGGTTAGACGCCTCAAGACGTCGTGATCAAGGTAAGCCGGGAGGCTTGGGAAGGACCCCGGTGCGCCCCCTATCGACCGGGAGCAGCACCGCAGCCTGAGACCCTGGTTCCCCCTCCGTGGGAGTCCCCCGTTAACCCAGAACTGTGGCCCCTCCGAGGGATTGCCCACCTGTTCTGCGGACTGTCAAGGAGCGCTGTGCCCCACGAACTGCACCGGAGTGCGAGAGGCTCGCTCCGTAAGAATCGTTGTGCTCCGTGAACTGCTCCGTTCTGAAGTATTCATTGCATTGATTACGAGTAGCGCTATGTCCTAAATGCTCCGTTCTGAAGTATTCATTGCATTGATTACGCGTAGCGCTATGTCCTAAATGCTCCGTTCTGAAGTATTCATTGCTACTGATTACGAGTAGCGCTATGTTCTAATGCTCAGTGCTGAAGTATTCACTGCTTACTGATTACGTGTAGCGTTATGTTCTAATGCTCAGTGCTGAAGTATTCACTGTGTGCTGGTTACGAGTGGCGCTATGTTCTAATGCTCTGCTCTGAAGGTGTTCGTCAGATTTGTCCCAAGGTGTACACAGCCCGCTTAGCGCGTAGAGCGCGGCGATCGCCACTGAGGCGCTACAGGTAACCAAGGTAGCGGTAGGCCCGCGAGGTCTGCCCTGGGTCCCTGCACGCCCCCAGGAGTGGCGCTACAGTCCCCAAACCCTACCACAGGGAGTAAGATATACAAGGGTGGCCTAGAGCCTGCCGGAAACATACTGGTGAATAACCTACTGGTCAATATCCTACTGGTGAATATCATACTGGTGAATATGGTGCTGGCGGATCAAACGCTGACATAAGTGAATTGCCATTGTCATCTCATTAACTGCATTTATATCTCATGAAGTGCATTTATATCTTATGAATTGCCTTGTTATCCCATGAACTGCATTTATATCTCATGTAGTGCATTTATATCTCATGAATTGCCTTTTTATCCCATGAACTGCATTTATCTTGAACTGCTTGGATAAACTTGAGTTATTTGCATAAATCTCTACGGTGTGGCGTCCCTTATTGTGTGCGTTCCTTGCTTCAGAGGATGCGTGTGTTGTATGGTCGCTTTACACGCAAGCCTTTGGGTGCCCAGCCGCTCGTGTCACGTTACCCCCTTAGGGCCTGGAGACCCCAGGTCTTACATTGTTGGCGAGCGGTGGGATATTAGGACCTGTGAGCATACAGCACCCTTCCGTGAAGCGGAGGGCGCCACAATTAAACGCCTGTTGTTTCAAAGCTCTGCAACTATTATTTGCTGCATTTATTGATTCCACTGTCCAGGCTGAGAGTGTAAGAGAATCCTGGTTAGCTGGTAACTGTCACCCATATCCTAGGAATTTCTTCCTTAGTATCTAGGTCCCCACCTGTCAAGATGGAATTCCGGTTAGCTGACCTCGAGGGGTACTTGGTGAAGCAACTGAGAGAGTTCGGGCAGGGGATGGGGGTGCCTGGGGTGCGGAGGGCCAAAGGACCGGAACTCCGTACCGCCATAAGGGCATGGGTAGAGGCCCACCCAGAAGGGAGAGAGGATGAGGGACAGGAGGCGCCAGATGCACCTCAGGAGGAGAGCGCCCAGGAAGTACTAGACATACTTAATGTGGATATGTCTGAAAATGTGCCACCAGGGAGACGTTCTGGGGCCAGTAGTAGGACAGGGTCTAGGAGGAGCGCGTCTCCAGAGGAGTACGAGGACAGGAGGGAAGAGAGGCAATTAAAGTGGGAGCTAGCGAAATTGGAACATGAAGAGAAAGAGAAAGAGAGAACAAGAGATGGGCAATGGAGGAAAAGAAGCTGGCGCACGAGCTTCAGCTGAAAGAGTTGGAGCTGCGTGCCCTCCAATTGAATGCGTCCAATAAGGACAATGGTGGCAGCGTACCGAAAGATCCCCAGGAGCCAAAGTTACCCAAGGATGATATCGCCAGGGTGTCTGAGGAGGCATTGGTGGGTGACCCTGAAGGAGGTGGTGCAGGGATCTTCCAACCCAGTGAGGTGGGAGAGGTGGCGGATAGCCCAGCTAGGTCCCAGGAAAGTGAGAGGGTTGTAGGGCCTCACGACCTATCTATAAGAAGGCGTGAGATGGGGAGGTGTCCCGAGGTGCCCCAACCACAGTCTCAGGGCCTGGAGAGTTCCGTAAGTGAGCCCCAGGTTGGGAGCCTAGGCTGTCCTGATGTGCCGTCCAGGGAAGGGGAGCCCCTAGTGTCAGGAGGACCCGGGGTATCTGTCAGCAGAGCTCCTGAGGTTCTGGGGTTGGCCCAGTCGCAGGGTTTAGATCCTGGGCTGGGATGCCAGGTTCAGGGGTTGCCTGACCTGGCGGGTGGGATGTCTGTTAACAGTGTCCCCCCAGAATTGACTTCCAGGGGTACTTTTCCAGGTGGGGGGGGTGCCAAACTCTGGAAGGGGGTGCAGAGGGAGGAAGGTCTCGCCTCGGGCACCGGCACAGCCTAAGGGTTTAGACCCTAGGTTAGGGAACCAGTTGAAGGGTAAAGGCCCTAGCCTGGGGAGAGAGTGGTGGTCTGCGGGTGCCTCGCATGGGAGGAAGGTGAGGAACCCCAGAAGGAGAGGTAGGGGGAGGAGAGCCTCGCCCCTGAAGGCTGGTCAGCCTGAGGGTGCGGACCCCAGGTGGAAGGACCAGTGGCAGTTTGGGACTGCAAGGAAGAGTAGGAGAGTGGTCAACGGGCACTACAGGCCTGGGGCTACTGCCCCCCACTCTGCGAGACCACACGGGCCAGAGACATCTGGATGGCCCAGGGGCCGGTCCTGGCCACACCTAGCTAGGGAGCCCCAGTGGGGTGGTTTCGTTGGTCCAGGGAGGTCTGAGAGGGAACCGTCGGGTTCCAGAGTGGAGGAGAACCTGCGGGTGCTCCTGCAGTTGTGGGCCTGCGTCCACCTTTTCTCGCCCCAAGCAGGGAAGACCATCAAGGCATTGATCGGTCTACCCTGGCTTTTGGCTGGAAGGGGGTTGTGTTGGACTTGGCCCTTTTTCCCTGAATTTTTTCGTTTTTTAATACAGATAATCAGTGTTAAGGTGCAGGTGCTCCCTTCTCCCAAGATGGCTGCCACAGACCCCTGCTGCTGCAGAGTGGTCTTTATTAGTAGCACCCTGACTGCCAGGAGCTGGCTGGAACCCCACAACAATGTTGCTACACCAGCCCGCCTTTTTTGTCCCATAGGTAGAATGGGGAAGCTCCTGGAATGTGGTGGAACCTTCTAGAAGGGAGGTGTGGTTTTTGCCGCCTTGGCTAGAGGTCACCTGACCCAGGGCTACTTAAGTGAGGGGGGGAACTGTTTCTAGTCAGTTGGCCAGTGGGGTAAAGCAGAGCTGGAGAATCCACGCAGGAGTGTAGGCGGTAGGGCCTAGCCAGGGACTTATGCCTCTGAGAGTGACAGGATTTAGGTGCTGCCTCTTAAGTGAGTGAGGGATCCTGTGAAACCCACTGATCTTGCCCAGTAGTAGGAGGACCCAGGGAACCTCTGCCCAGCCTGACTAGGAAGGACCTAGTCGCCAACTCATTCCCTACCCCCCAGGAACAGAACCCCCAAGGGCGCCAGAGACATCTGCGCCATTAAGAGCTCCCTAGCTTAATTTGAGCCCCCCCGGTGGCGTGGAGGCTGAAGCGCGCTCACCGCTGCGGCCCGGAGGCCGGAAGAGTGCCCCTCATCGAGGCGAGGCCCGCGGAGAAGCCCGGGGCCCCGTCGCTGCCGTCGCAGCTGCTGAGAGAGGTGCGTGAGGCCGTGGCCTGCCCCCGTCGTGGAAGGATCAACTGCGGAGGCCGGAGTTGGGTTAGACGCCTCAAGACGTCGTGATCAAGGTAAGCCGGGAGGCTTGGGAAGGACCCCGGTGCGCCCCCTATCGACCGGGAGCAGCACCGCAGCCTGAGACCCTGGTTCCCCCTCCGTGGGAGTCCCCCGTTAACCCAGAACTGTGGCCCCTCCGAGGGATTGCCCCCCTGTTCTGCAGACTGTCAAGGAGCGCTGTGCCCCACGAACTGCACCGGAGTGCGAGAGGCTCGCTCCGTAAGAATCGTTGTGCTCCGTGAACTGCTCCGTTCTGAAGTATTCATTGCATTGATTACGAGTAGCGCTGTGTCCTAAATGCTCCGTTCTGAAGTATTCATTGCATTGATTACGAGTAGCGCTATGTCCTAAATGCTCCGTTCTGAAGTATTCATTGCTACTGATTACGAGTAGCGCTATGTTCTAAATGCTCCGTTCTGAAGTATTCATTGCTACTGATTACGAATAGGGCTAGGTTCTAAATGCTCCGTTCTGAAGTATTCATTGCTATTGATTACGAGTAGCGCTATGTTCTAAATGCTCCGTTCTGAAGTATTCATTGCTATTGATTACGAGAAGCGCTATGTTCTAATGCTCAGTGCTGAAGTATTCACTGCTTACTGATTACGAGTAGCGTTATGTTCTAATGCTCAGTGCTGAAGTATTCACTGTGTGCTGGTTACGAGTGGCGCTATGTTCTAATGCTCTGCTCTGAAGGTGTTCGTCAGATTTGTCCCGAGGTGTACAAAGCCCGCTTAGCGCGTAGAGCGCGGCGATCGCCACTGAGGCACTACAGGTAACCAAGGTAGCGGTAGGCCCGCGAGGTCTGCCCTGGGTCCCTGCACGCCCCCGGGAGTGGCGCTACAGTCCCCAAACCCTACCACGGGGAGTAAGATATACAAGGGTGGCCTAGAGCCTGCCGGAAACATACTGGTGAATAACCTACTGGTGAATATCCTACTGGTGAATATCATACTGGTGAATATGGTGCTGGCGGATCAAACGCTGACATAAGTGAATTGCCATTGTCATCTCATTAACTGCATTTATATCTCATGAAGTGCATTTATATCTTATGAATTGCCTTGTTATCCCATGAACTGCATTTATATCTCATGAAGTGCATTTATATCTCATGAATTGCCTTGTTATCCCATGAACTGCATTTATCTTGAACTGCTTGGATAAACTTGAGTTATTTGCATAAATCTCTACGGTGTGGCGTCCCTTATTGTGTGCGTTTCTTGCTTCAGAGGATGCGTGTGTTGTATGGTCGCTTTACACACAAGCCTTTGGGTGCCCAGCCGCTCGTGTCAAGTTACCCCCTTAGGGCCTGGAGACCCCAGGTCTTACACTGTCATAGCCACTAAACTGTTTGAAAGCCAGAATTAGCCTCTCATAGTATGCGTGGACTGACTCTTTCGCTTCCTGATGTGTTCGATCTATTTTAACCCAATCTGTTTCTTTTGGAGGCACTTTGTTCTTCAAGAATGCCATGACCTGTTCGTATTTCTTCATAACCTCTGGATCTGGGGCTCCTGTTTTGGGATCTCTCGGGTATTCTTTAGTGGGCCAATCTATGACTATCTTACATTCTGCCCACAAGTCTCCTGGCACTATTATATCAAACAGACTATTCAAATCAATCCACAGTACTTTTGACAATTTCACAAATCTGTCTACCTGTCTGTACCACTCAACCGGCTTTTCCCGTAATCGAGAGAAGCCATTTGTAAATGACAAAATGTCCTGTCTGGTCCATGAGACATGCACATATCCCCCTCCTGGATCTCTCTCATAGGGAATTCCATCACCACCTTCTCCTTTTCTCTCACAGGAAACGCTGGAAATGTTCTGTCTGAGATGTCATCCCGCTTCCTATACCACCTGCTCTTCCATTTGTCCACATCTCCCCATTTCCTTAATACCGTGATTATGTCCCTAATCTGACCTATTCGTCCTGCAGCGTTCAAATTCTCAATGTCCTTTTCTGTAAAATCCACTCGGTATGGTTTCTGTAAAGCTTTTACCTTGTCCATGTCAATTCCCATATTTCACTCGCTATTTCTGCTAGTCTGTCATGTAAATTCTTTGCTCTCCAAGTGACACTTTTACAAAGGAACAGTAGTTCCTCATCTTGGTAATTTTTCAGCTTTTCTGTGGGGATAGTCCCTACAATCAATTCTTCTAGCACCATCCGTAATTTTGCCACATCAACAGTATGAGATTCCTTTTCTTTATCCTGCAAGTTTTTCAGCCATACATTCAATTCTTCAGTAGTTATGCTCACTGATTTCTCTATATTCCCTGGTTCTGTCAGTCTCTGTGGTTCTAATATTGATCCTCCTACAATTCTGCTTCTCTCGGCAGTATCGGAACAGTAAAATGGGTTCTTTGACATATGCAATTCACTTTTACCCATAGGATATTCCCAGGAATTCTCTTTTGCTCTCATCAGGGGCTGTTCCTCCTGTCTACTGTTTACATACGGGACTGTTAGTCCGTGCCCACTGTCTTTCTGCTTCTCAAAAATAGGCATAACAGGACCTATGGTCACAGGAACTGTAACTGCTTCTAGATTTTTCGTCAATTCTCTTATTTTCTCTGTCAGTTCTAATGTGTTTTTTGCTAATTCCTTAGAATTTTCACTCTCAGCTGTATTTCCCTTTCCCTTTTCCTTAAGAGAATTTCTTCTTCTTACTTCTGGGGTCACAACTTCTGTTTTAATGATTCTCAGAGTTTCCCTCACTGGTGTACCTGCGGTCGGTGTTTCTGGTTCTTGCCTGTATGGAGGTGGACTTTTGTAAAACATATCATCTAAGACATCGTCGTCCGTTTCGTTAGCCCCATACCTCCGGGTTTCTACATGATTTTTCTTTTCTAGGCATTTCCTTCCTCCACTTTCTCCTTCTGTTCTAACGGGAAACAATCCTTCAGTCATACTCGCATCTCGCCACCTTCTCATCCGATCACAATGAGTTTCGCGATTGTTTGGCCGTCCAAACATATACCGATACCTACTGCCATTTCTCTGTTTCTCTCGCTCATGCATCTCATCTTCCCACTCTGTTAATGCCTCGAACTGCGTAGGCCTAGGTCGCGGATCTAAGCTCATCATCCTCTCCTGTAAGTTCCTCAATATTGCCAAATTAAAGGACCCATCCTCTGGAAACGCTAGAACTCCGTCTTCCTTTGTATACTTTGCCCAATTGTCTAACCAAATGCATGTATGAAGACCATATTTCGCAACCATGAAGGATGCGGGGTTTTGCTGGGGGAAGTAACTGTCCTTCCCTAGTCACAATTTCTTTGTCCTTCACAAACCAATTCCGTATTTTACTAAATAATGATCTTTTCTTCTTTTCGGGTGAATGATAATACATTTTCCTTCTTTTCGTGAACCCCCTTTAACCATCCCTTCTACAGTACGATCTTTAGTCCAATAGCAACGCGACTCTTACTCCTGCACCAATCCTGGCGCGTCTACGTCACTGTCACAATTTCCAATCCTTGCGCGACTCACACTAACGCACCAATCATGGGGCGTCTACGTCACTGTCACAGCCTGTCACAGCCTCCAATCCTAGCGCGGCTCACACTAACGCACCAATCCTGGAGCGTCTACGTCACTGACTAGCTGTCCAATGCCAGCGCGGTCCACCTGACGTCAACAGTCGCTGCAGCAGCTCCTCCTCCTGTCTCCTGTCTACAGTCTACCCCTCCTTTACAAGACTACTCGGCAGACTTTGTTTCGATTTTACAATACTTGTTAGTTACAACATACAAACATCTCCATTGTCTGCTCCGCTAACCACAGAATAGTAAAAGATCTTTCCCACGAGAATTCTGTCTTCCCGAGAGCAGCGCTTACCTCTGCCCTACTACAGAATCTTTACGTCCGTTGGCAAAATAGCACATCCCTCTACTTTACCCCTCTTTCAAACATCAATTAACTGTTTTCTCCGGTATTAAAACACATAAGTGGAAACGCAATGCTCCTGAGAAATAAAACCAGAGTTCCGCAATTAATCCAAATGCTATTTAATTCATGCACTTTCACACAAGGAAATACCGTTCATTCACACAGAATCCTGCTTTCCCGAGAACAGCGAACAGTCTGTCCTACTACAGGATTATAACATACGTTAACAAAGCAGCGCTTACCTCTACTTTGTCCTTCTAACAAGCTCAGAGAACACCTGCTACCTTTTCAGTGAAAAGCGTTATCGGCATACCAATTGGTTTCCTGGTACTTAAGACCAAAATTTCACAGATAACTCTTTGCTATCATATGCACTTCTCTCACACAGAAATTGTCTCTAATGGCAACACTCAGCGATGTCACCGAATCGAACCCAGACAATGCGACGCGCAACTTCAGTTTTTACGCGTTTTCCCGTGTACCTACGGGCAACCACCATTCCGTCTTTCCCGAGAACAGCGCTTACCTCTGCCCTACTACGGAACTGTCACCGACTTCTTACATCCCAGAAGCCGTACAGACGACATAGAACTCAATACGACTTCAACATATAGTGTTAATACATACATCAATACCAATCAATAATCGATAAGCTAAATATACATGCCAAAATCATCAAACCAAAACAATAAAAACCATCTCTTGCTACCAGGAATACTGGTGCAGTTCAGAACACAAAATCTCCTCCTGCTTCCACGGACAGAATGACTCCTCAGTCACACTCACATACACACATCACACGCTGGTGGGCCCATAACACCAACATTCGTTCTCATCAAACCCATCCGTGCCTTACAGAGGAGAGATATCCCGTTCCCGAACTGCAGCTATTCACTTTAGATAGAGGAAAAACACATCTATGGACTTACTCTAACGGTTCCTCCATCCGGGAGGTCGAATAGATCATTTAGTTGTTATGGAAATTTGATGCAACGCTTAACTCTGGTATTAATCAATAAAACATTACAAAAAAATATAATAATAATAACCACCCGACACAGTTCTTCAAACAATGATTTTCTTTATCTAATTAAATTTTCACGTTAAAATCCTAACAATGCGATATTATCTTTTGTCATAATTACCTATTCTGGCTAATTGTCGTTCTCTAAGTCAGAAACTGGTCCTCAGAAATTCATCAGAGATTCTACCGTCCCGTCCTCTGCTGTCAGCATGGAGTGCCGCATAGAGTAGCATCGATCAGGGTGCGTCTCAAGCTCTTTGGGTGGTAACCTAATTTCCTCTCTAGACTACCAATATTTATACCAAATTTTACATATACAAGTAACATTTTCTTTATTTCCAGGCCGTTGATTGGCTGAATTCAGCCCCGTCCTAATGTTTTAAGAAACATTTTAAAAATTTCACATACGGATGATGAATAAACTAAGCGTATGGGAAAGTCGTTCCCAGGTCGGGAAAGTATCAGTCTATTGTGAATAGGTAGCTTTGGTTCCCAGATGGCAACATTTGGTCCATGTTCAGGGACATTGGCATCTTGCCCAGAGTAGTCTTCATGGACCTGGTTCGGAGGTTCAAGGAGAGGACACCACGTAGTCAGTGCAGGCGCCTTCCTCCATTGCTAATTGCATGAGGTCATGTACTTTAATGTGGATTCAGTCGGCAGCCATCTTTTAGTAGGCCGAAATAGTCAACTTAAGTAAAAGAAACACAAATCGCAATTAATACATAGAAATGAATTAAACAATGTTATTCCCTCACTAATACCCTTATGTGTATGCATTTATCTAGCCATATGCAACATTTTAAGCCGTTAATGCTGGTTTATTTAAGCGTAAATCACATTAACACTGCTTAAGCTAAACATATAAATTTAATATGCGTACAAACTTAGTTCACTTATTATTTTAGCCATGCAACTGCTTCCCCACGTGTATTCTCTTGGTTAATTAGGTTGGTTAATTCAATCACAACACACTATTATTCATTAGAATTAAATCTTTAATCGTTTTAATATAAACATATATAAATGGTTTGGGTATACTAAAATTTTTTATTTTACCCGCTCCATCAGGCTCACTAGCATTTTTTATCTCACGCCAGCTGTGTCAGTGTTCGGAAGTGGCACAAGAGTAGGATGACCAGGTGTCCCGTATTTACCTGGACCGTCCCGGTTTTCTAAGAGTTGTCCAAGCAGATTTTGGTAAAATTGGCTCATGTCCGGGTAAACTGAAAACAGTGAGAGGCACTTTTTTAGGTGTTCCAAAGCAGGGCTAGTAAGCAGCCGTTCTGAGTAAGGTATTTAATCAACCGGTATGATGCTAGTTTTAAAAATTAAATTTTATTTATTTTCTTAGTGACTTTTCTGTGTTTCTATGTGGATGAGGGCTATCATTCTGTGCCACTTTATTGATGTACATTTGTAGTCCTTCCTCTATTTTTGCGAAATGTCCCGGTTTTTGGGTCGCATGATATGGGCACACTATAGAAGAGGCACGAGAAACCCTTGCTGCAGGCGCTCATTCGTTGGTGCACTAATGGCCTCAGTGTAACACTCCGACAGTGCCACCTGCCCATCCCCCGGACTTTCCTGTAGGACGTCCTGTCTGTGGAAAGACCAGGTATTGGTGGACTTCAGGAGAGAGAAGGGGAGGCTGAGGAGAAGCAGAGAGGGCGGTTGATTGTTGGGCCATCCCCAGAATCACGTTAATCAGTCAATTACCCGACCAATCGATGTGGCCTTGTTGGGCCTGGTTGTGTGATTCAGAGTGGAGTCGAATAATTACTTGTGCTGGCTCCTGGCTAGAGTCACTGCGCGAATTGGCCGGCATCGCTGATATCTGGAGCGCGCGCTGTTGTTACAAGCATAGCAACGGCTTCCCACCAGGCTGTTCTCAGGTTCGTGCACATGACCAGCGACAGCTTCAAGCCAGCCATTTTATTTCCAGTCCTTGCACTGAACAAGCTTCCATGACAACTTGCAGCTCGCCGTGCCCTCTGGTCACTGGGACCCGGATGATGATGCACAAAGCTGCCAGTCTGCCATGCTCTTCCGAGCCCGATTTTACAATTAAAAAACATCGTAGTCACACACTCTCGCCAGTCCACGACCGTCCTGAACAACAAAGCCAACAGCATCCGCCTGTATTGTTTAGGCCCGTGGCACAGCATGGGATGTGCGGCTGACCGAGGCCCCCGCACTAGAGTGGTCAGCATTCTAGTTTCACCTGGGCACCCCACACCCCCCCACCCCCATCAGGGGCAGGGACTCTGGGTGGAGCCCCCCAGCCTGGTCGCGGCGCTCTAGGGGCGCCACTTCCTGGGCGCCAGGACTTGGGGAGGGTATATATGCCTCCACCACCATCTTAGCGCCCTCTTTGCGCGCCCGACACGCCATCTTTGTGCAGTTGTGCGGTTCTCTGCTGCTGGACACGCGGTCGAGTCGGGAAGCGAGGTGAGTTGCTTGTCCCCCCGCCCCTTCTTGGGTCCCATTGCTCCAGCGCTGAATACCAAAATCCCCTTTCTACGTCACAGACCACGGATCCTCTTCAACCAACATTCATTCACTCGTTCACTGGTGGGGCCCATAACACCAATCATTCATTCTACTTTTAGATCAATGGTCCTCGAGAGAGCTAGAGGGGAATCCTTTCTCTATTCCATGCGCTGGAAATGGGCGGAAAATTGCACCAATCACCTGATGAGTAACAACAAGTTTACCTATTCCTCCCTACCTCACCAGGGTCTCAATACATTATAACCTAGCAATTCCTCCCATGGATAGGCCATGGATCAGCTTAGTTGCTGGGAAAAAGCGACACATAATTCTTCTAAACAATATACATCAATATACTTCAATATTAACCCGACACAGTTTAAATGAAGTAAAATGTTTATCTAAATAACGCATAAGAAAATCATAAAGCATTCAATATTTTGATTTGCATATTTACCTAATCTGGCTAAATGGCGTCCTCTATGTCAATTTCAGATCTTACGTCTCTATGCCCATAAATCGATCAATCAGTTCGTAAATTAATTGGGCATCTGATCAGTCCGTCAGAGTCTCTGGCACGCAGCTGTCCAGCAGTGTCACCGTCCTCTCCGTCAGCATAACGTCAGGAAATCTGGTAAAGCACGACAAGAGGATACCTACCCTCTCTAGTCTACTTCTTTTATAGTAAAATCAACAACAAAATGTTTCAATACATGTTTTAGAACAAATCCGATTGGTGGAACCAGGATCATTCTTCCTGATTCTCATGCGTTCAATGTTTCTTTAGATGTAGTTCTCAATTTATTAATAAATTGCAACAGTTTCTAGTCCATTCAGGGCATGTTGATTCCCATACGGGTTTGTGTCCATGGTGTCATCAATTATAACAGTTCTTAGTTGAAGGAAGACCATTGTCTGAGGATTGGCACTCCTCCCGGTGCGACCTTCATGAGTTCAGTCTGCCTGGGGTCAGGACGAGGTTATTGTTGCTCATCTTTTAGCGCAGGCGCACTTCACTCAGTGACTTCTGTATCTCGTCTGTCCGTCAAAATAGGGATGGCAGCCATTTTGTCGCCACTCCAGAAAGGTCAACTTAAGCAAAGACACAAAACGTAATTAATACATGGAAATGACTATTAAAATGTTATTCCCTCACTAAACCCTTTATGTGTGTGTATTTATCTAGCAAAAGCAACACACATTGTGGTTTATACTCACAATTTAAAGCACGATTCACAAATCAGTTATTCATTTTAATTCAAAATGATAAAATGGAGGAGGTATACGATTCTTAGGGAAAACCTCACTCTAGCAATCCCCCCTTTGGTGATTTTATCACCACAAAACACCCAAATTTAGTACCCTTTTACGGAAATTTGAAATGACTTCTTACTCATAGCTCAAAATTCAGTTTCTTGATATTCATCTCTTTTTACTTTCTTATACATACTGTCTTTCCACTCATCTAAGGCTATTTCTTCTAAATCCTTTTTTGGATCTTTTCCTTTTGTCTTAAGTTTATCTCTTTTTATTTTATTATTTGTTTTCTTTCTCCTGCAACACATACACCCTAATCTTATCACTAATACTGCAACTATCACACATGTTAATGGAAACAGAATTTTACCTATAACAGTACTACCAATTTTAGCTAATACATTTTTAATAGCAGCTATTTTCTTTCCCATTCTTGTCCATACATCTTCAACCTCCAGTGGTACAAGTTCATCGTGCAATTCAGTAATATTTTTAATGTAAACCTTTAGATCTTTACTTTCGTCTGGAATGTAAGTGCAACAATGTTGAACTTTCAGCATTCCACAGACTCCACCCTCTTTTGCCAATAGAATGTCAAGGGCAAGTCGATTTTGCATTACCATAGCACGCATGGCAACCATTTCAGTATTAACCAATAAGAATCCATGAGCAGTGCTTATTGACAAGCGATCCACTGCTGTAGACAATCTTCTAATTTTATTTGCATTCGGAGTTATTCCCACTGCCGGTATCAATGCACAAAAGATGTCACCCACAATTTCTGCCCAAGATTCTCTCTTTCTACGCACTAAATGACTATTTAAACTATTTACACCCTCTTCTCTGTCCATGTGAAAGATTTTTGGAAATACCAGGCCTACATAACATGTGCCATACCAATGGTCTGGCAAACGATAATATGCCCTGTTCCCTTCTTTCCTCAACCATATTCAAAAATGTCTTCTCTTCTTTCTGCAAACTGCATGTCAAATTATATTTAAACACAGCTTCTAATGTTAGTTCACTAGTCTCTAGAAAAAATTCACCTAAAACTTTAGCAGGCCTTACCTTATTTAACTTATTATTAGCAGGCACTAATGCAAAAATGTTATCTACATCTGAAAAATAATACTCTAATTTCCCTAACTCATAAAATAAGCTAGCTATTACACTACATGTTATTCCATAAGTAGCTGGAAGGTGATGATAAGTCACTCCCTCTGCCACAGAAGCAGGTAACTGCATGCAGACATAGCAGTCCCTTACGTCTATAGTTTTTACATATTCATACAATAATTTTGAAAATACATTATTAGAGAAATCGTTAATAGACCTATCTTTATGCAAATGAATGTTTGTTTCTACAGTCGGTACTACCTTAGAAATTTTACCTATGTTAGTTTTGTTTTGACCATGTCCTTCTATTGTATCTATTGTGACTTTAAATGATATTACAAGAGCTAGGATGCTCCAGAAAAGCATTAATAATCCTGTACAACAGCAACATGTTTTACACCATCTTTTCATGAATGTACATCTACTTTTACTACCATCTGTGTTAGCCATTTTTACTAAATAGACCGTGTCTTTTGACTTAGCCTCTTCTACTTTGTGACCAGTTTCTACCCCAAAGCTTCTAAGCTTCTACTTGGTTCCACTAGTTTTCTACTTCCTCTCTTTTATTATCGTTCTCCACATCAACAGCTTCTTTGATTATTCAGTTTTGCATCTCATCGTCCTTTGCCTCCTTCTCCCAATCAGGATACAGAATTTCCTGAATCTCCGCTTCTTCTTCTCCAATATGTGACAAGAGAACTCTCAGGATTTCTGATTCTTCTTCTTCTTTAACCACTTTCAGTAAAGCCTCCTCTGGATTTCCTTGACTGTCTGCCTCTTGGGATTCTTCAGGCAGGGCCACATACGTCCATTCCAGCGACTTATACTTCTGGTTAGGTTTTCTTGTTCTTCCGGACCCTTTTGTTACAACTGTTTCTTCCTCCTTTGATTTTTCCTGACTCGTGACTTTATTCACTTGTTCAGCTCTAGGTGATTTCACTCGAGACAATCGATATCTTAGTCTCTTTATTTTGTTCGGCTAAACTTCTGGTTTTACAGTTCTTTTCAATTTACTTTCTTTGACATTCTTTTCATTCTTTTCTTCTCTCCAAGCTCTCTTTCTCAGAACTCGACCTTCAGGTATTTCGTTCTCACTCTCTTCTGACTCTGTCCCAACTTGCCTTTCCTTTTTACCAGTCTCTTTATCCAACACTTGTTCTGGTTTCCCTACTTCTTTCCCTCCTCGGATCTCCGACACGCAATCTTCCTGCTGACTACTTGTCCCTTCACCTAGCTGGATGTTGCAGTTCCCTACACCTCCTCGGGGGTCTTCCGCAATCTGTCCCTCTCTCTCTGTCACTGTCCCTTCTTCATTCAAATCTATTAATTCAGGTGGATATTTCTCTCAATTTTTCATCTGGGATTTGTTTTCTTTGACTTTCTTTTACTGCTTCTTCTTTGTCTTTTCCTTCCTTCTTTTTAGGTTCTTTTCTAGGACCTTTCTTTCTCTGCTCGTCTTCAGAATCTGAACTATCAGAAATCTGCAGTCTTCTTCTCAGAGAGACACTTCTGGGGACTAGAATCTGTTTTGGTTCGTTTTCCCCCCTTTCAGGATTTTCACGTGTTTTTGGTTCTTCGTGGTCTGATTCAGTACTTGACTCTGATTCGTCATAGTACTCTTTCTCCTTGCAATCCACTGGATTTGCTATTCTCAAGGTATGGCTGGCATGGATCCAGTTTTTCAGTCCAGCACACTTCACAGCTGTTGTCGTGGTCAGAATGACTTGTCTTGGTTTTCCCCACCTGGGAACGAAACAGTTTCTTCTTCTGTGGACCTTTATCCTCACCCAATCTCCTGGGCTTAGATCATGGGCTGGCTTCTTTTCAAGGGTAGTGGCATCCGCTCCAACCTGATGAAACACAGAATGAACTGCGTCAGCCAGGCCTTTACAGTACTCCAACACCATGTCATCAGAAATCGTCATCAGTTTGTTGACTGGTATGTAAGCATGCCTCATTGCACTTCCCATGATTATTTCATGAGGACTTAACCCTGTAGTTCTATCTGGGGTTGCACGTATGGTCATCAAAACTAGAGGCAAGACATCAGGCCATTTCATTCCTGTGGCTAAACACATTTTCCCAATTCTGTTTTTGATTGTACCATTCATTTGCTCAACCACACCAGAAGCTTCTGGTCGATAGGCACAGTGCAGTTTCTGTTGTACATTCAATGCTTCACTGACCAATTTTACAATCTCATTATAGAAATGCCCTCCTCGGTCTGATTCAAGGGTCCCTGGGAACCCGAACCTGGGGATGAATTCTATCAAAAGCAGCTTTGCTACTGTCAATCCATCATTTCTCCTTGTCGGGTATGCTTCTACCCACCTGGAGAATAGGCAACCTATGACCAGAACGTACCTCAATCTGTTACATGTTGGCATCTCAATGAAATCTATTTGCATTCTGGTAAAAGGCCCTCCTTCTCGGCCTATAGTTCCTAGGCTCACCACTGTCTTTCTCCCAGGATTGTATTGCTGACAAATTAGACATCTCTGACATAGACTCTCTGATATAATTCTGAATTTTGGGTTGTACCAGGTCTGTTTAAACGACCTGATCATAGCATCTCTCCCTATGTGTCCCTGGCCATGATACATCCGTGCCACGGTAGACAACATGCTATCAGGCATGACTGGTCTTCCATCTCGATAGACCCACACATGATCCTTTTCCCTTGGTGCACATCCTGCTTTTACCCACTGCCTTGTTTCCTCATCTCCTGCTTCCTCCTGCAATTGTCTCACTTCTTCCCATGTCCCTACAACTTTAGTAAACATTAAGGAATAGGAAGTCATTTCTTTCTCCTTTGCCCGATTGACTGAATACTGATTTCTGGCACAGTACTGTGCCTTGTCATTGGCATATCTGTTACCGACAGTAACATAATCCTCCCCTTGGTTATGGGCAGCACATTTCACCACAGCCAATTGTTTAGGCAGCTGTATCGCCTCAATCAACTTTCCAACCACTTCAGCATTCTTTATAGGAGTTCCACTTGAGGTTAGGAAACCTCTCTGTAGCCACAACTGGCCAAAATCGTGGACAACTCCGAAGCCATACTGGCTGTCAGTTATCACAGTCACTCTCACACCTTTCCCAATTTTGCATGCTCGAGTCAGAGCCACTAATTCTGCTACTTGAGCAGATTTTACTCCTTTTAGATAGGATGCTTCCATCACTGCTGAAACCGTGCACACTGCATATGCTGCACTCAACACCCCTTCTTCTGTTCTCAAACATGACCCATCAACAAACATTACATAATCATTTTCTGCCAAAGATACATCTTTTATGTCTGATCATGGTTTCGTACAATACTCAACCACATCCAAACAATCATGATCTGCTTCATCTCTCACTTCCACATTCTCACCATCTGGTAACAACGTTGCTGGATTCATATTCACACATCTTGCAAGGCTCACATTCGTTGCACCTAATATGACTTTCTCATACTTAGTCCGCCGACTATGTGTCATTTACTGAGTACGACTCCTTGTTAAAAGAATCGCCACATCATGAGGTACAAACACTTTCAAAGGATATCCCATCACGATTCCTTCACTCTGCTCCAAACTTCGACATGTTGCAGCTACTGCTTTCCGACAACCAGGTAAGCCTACGGCTACTGGATCAAGCATCGATGAATAATATGCAATTGGTCTCCTCAACCTTCCATGCTTCTGGATTAACACAGAAAGTGCACATCCATTTCTTTCACTGCAATATAACTCAAATTCTTTTTCATAATCAGGCATACGCAATGCTGGGGCTTCACACAATCCATCTTTCAATCGTTTGAATGCTGCTAATTCTTCCTTGTTCAATTCAAGGGGATCTTTTACATCACTCCTTGTTAGCCGTACCAGAGGTTTTGCAATCAGCGAAAAGTTGCTGATCCACTGGCGGCAGTACCCTACCATTCCCAGAAACATTCTCACTTCTCTTTGAGTCATGGGGGCTCTCATTCCTTTTATGATTCTGATTCTGTCTATTGTTATTTTCCTCATTCCTTTTTCAATGTTATTTCCCAAATACTGTACTTCCTTTTTACAATACTGCAGTTTGGCAGGGGACACTTTTAATCCTCCATCTGCCAGGTGATTTAGTAAGGCTATAGTGTCTACTTCACAAGCTTCACGAGTTTTCGACGCCACAAGGAGGTCGTCGATATACTGTACTAATACTGAACTCTCGGGCATTTGCAGACTTTCCAATGACTTTTTCAACAATTGATTAAATATTGAGGGGCTTTCTGTATACCCCTGTGGGATTCGGCACCATGCCAAAATACGGTCTCCAAACCGAAATGCAAAAATTTGCTGACTGTCGTGATGCAATGGAATGGAAAAGAACGCATGGCACAAATCAATTACTGTATACCATTCTGCATCATGGGGAATCTGATACAAAATCACTGATGGATTTGGTACAATGGGACAGCATGGTACAACGATTTTGTTTACCTTTCTCAGGTCTTGCACTAGTCTGAATTTCCCATTTGGCTTTTTCAGGCCCATTATGGGTGAGTTACATGGACTGCTCATTATCTCTCTCAGAATTCCTTGCTTGATCATTTTCTCAATTATTGGAGTTACTCCTTCAATTATTTCAGGTGTCAATCTATACTGAGGAATGTTTGGATAACTAACTCCATCTTTGACAGTAATTTTTTCTGGGTCTACGTTTCTCATTAGCACTACATCTTCTCCGGTGAAATCCCAAACCTCTGCTTTTACAGACAGTTTCAATTCTTTAGGCAGTCCATCTGGATTAAATACTGCATATGTTCCAATATTCTCACATTCTCTGATAGCTATGGTCATTTTATACAATACATCCTCATCTGGTGTTTCAAAAGCTATTCCATCTGGAGTACAAAATATAGTGCAATTCATCTTGCACAACAGGTCCCTACCTAACGAGTTCACAGGACTGGTGTCACACACCACAAATCGGTGCATTTCAGAAAATTTCCCTATACTAACCTTTACGGGTTCTGTAAGGTATGTTTTTAACTGTTGGTTAGATACACCAACTACTTGGATTGTTTCATCCGAAAGAGGAAGATTCTTAACATCAGCTGTTCTAACAGTAGATCGAGTAGCGCCAGTGTCCACTAGGAAAATAATGTTATCATCATTAATCTTCCCATCTACAAATGGTCCTGTCTGGTCTACTTCTAGAGTTGCGCCAAGTATGCACTCTTCTTCCTCCCTTCGGCACCGTCAATAATCCATTTCTGAATCACTCTCATCATGTTGCAGCCAATACTGCGAAACAGTGCGAGCGCGTGATGGTTTATTTACCTGTTCTTCATTGTAGAATCCCGATTCCTTACTATACTTCTGTGAGTTTCTGTTCTGTGGAAAAGGTGGTTTTGGCACCTGATTCTGGGAAGTAACCACCTGCTGCTGTTGCTGCAGTTGACCACCCACCTCTTTCCGCACCTGTGGATTCAACGATCGATTTTCATTATTAGTATTTGGAGGGTTCTTACACTCGGATTTCCAATGCCCTAACTCACCGCAATTGTGACATGGGAATTTCTTTTTGGCTTCTTCTATATTACCTTTCCCTGTACCAAATCTTGGTCTTACTCCTGGATTGTTCGCTCGTTCTACCAACTGAGCTTCCTGTCATTCGGCTACCTTTACCTGTGCCCACATTGCCTTTTCTTTAAGTTTTCGCTGTTTTGCCTCAATCTCATCGCTGAAATATTTTGCATGTCTCAAAACTTCATCTATTTTCCTATTTTGCCAATCAACTGTATGCTGCTTTATCATATCACCAATTTCTGGGCGTAAACCATATACAAACTTGTATACGAAATGACTCAAATCTTTATCACTCAGGTTCTCATCTCCACTGAACTGTTTAAAAGCCTGAATTAGTCTCTCATAATATGCATGTACTGACTCCTCTGCTTTCCTGTTGGGTTCTGTCAATTTTTACCCAATCAGTCTCTTTAGGGTGTACCTTGTTTTTCAGAAATGCCATAACCTGCTCATATTTCTTCATTACTTCTGGGTCGGGAGCTCCCGTCTTGGGGTCCCTAGGATACTCCTGAGTGGGCCAATTTATCATCAGCTTGCACTCTGTCCACAAATCTGCTGGTACTATTATATTGAATAGACTATTCAAATCTCTCCATAATACCTTTGCCAATTTTACAAATCTGTCTACCTGCCGGTACCACTCGACGGGCTTTTCGCGTAGTCGAGGCAAATCATTTGTGAAAGACAAAATGTCCTGTCTTGTCCATGGAACATGTACATACCCTCCTCCTGGAATCTCTCTCATGGGGTATTCTGTTGTTACCTTTTCTTTCTCTCTAACAGGAAATGCTGAAACTGTCTTTTCTGTGATATTATCCCGTCTTCTACACCACTTACTTCTCCATCTGTCCACATCTCCCCATTTTCTCAACAAACCGATTATGTCCTTAATTTGACCTATCCTTCCTGTAGTATTAATGTTCTCTATATCCTTCTCAGTGAAATCAACTCGATAAGATTTTTGCACTGCTTTTACTTTGTCAAAATCTATTCCCATTTCGTTTGCAATTTCCTCTAATCTTTCATGCAAGTTTTTCGCTCTCCAGGTTGCACTCTTGCAGAGAAACAACAATTCCTCATCCTGATAGTTTTTCAATTTTTCAGTAGGGATAGTTCCTACTATTAATTCTCCTAATACCATTCGTAATTTGGCTACATCTATTGACTGGGATTCTTGATCCTTTTTCTGTAACTCTCTGAGCCATTCGCTTAATTCTTCTACGGAAGGTCCAACTGGGTTGTCTACATTATTTTGTTCTGGGGCCTTTTGTGGTTCTAATAATGTTTCCATTGTCATCCTGCTCTTCTCAGCATAAATTTGATTTACAAATGGATTATTTGAAACGCTCGGTGCAAACATATTTATTGTCGGTCCCCACGGATTCTCAATTTGAATCCGTTCAGCATTTTCAATTAGATTTTGGCTTCTGTGCGGCACTGTCAAACAATGTTCAGTATCTTTTTGTTTCTCAAATATGGGCATTACTGGACCTATTGTTACTGGAATTGTTACGGCTTTTAGATTTTTGGCCAATTCTCTTATTTTCTCGGTTAATTCTAGGGTAGTTTTGGCCAGTTCTACTGAATTCTCACCATTTACCCTACTTTCTGTCTGTTTTTCTATCTCTTTTGCAGAGTTACTCTTCCCTAATTCTGGTGACATTGTCTCTGTTTTAATTATTCGTAATGTTTCTCTCATTGGGGCACTTGGTGACAATGCTTCTGGTTCTGGTCGATACGGTGGTGGGTTTTTGTAAAACACCTCATCAAGAACATCATCCTCTGATTCATTCACTTCATACCCACTCAAATCCACATTACGCCTTTTCTCGGTGCATTTTCTCCCTTCATTCTCTCCTACTATTCTCACAGGATACATACCCTCAGTCATACTTGCATTCCGCCACCTTTTCATCCTGTCATCATGTGTCTCATGTCCGTATGATCTACCGAACATGTATCGGTAACCCTTACCACTTCTCTGCTTTTCTTGTTCATGCATTTCGTCTTCCCATTCCGTCAATGCCTCAAACTGCATCGGTCTAGGTCTTGGTTGTAAGTCCATCATTTTGTCTCGGAGATTTCTCAAAACAGCCAAATTAAAGGAACCATGTTCTGGAAACGCCAGGACTCCATCGTCCTTGGTGTATTTTACCCAATTATCTAACCAAATACAAGTATGATACCCATATTTCGCAATCATTGTAGATGCAGGTGTTTTCGGTGGAGGAAGTAACTGTCCTTCCCTAGTCTCAACTACCTTATCTTTCTTGAACCACCTTTTAATTTTCCCAAACCACGATTTCTTCTTTTCTGGTGGTTGGTAATACATTTTCTCGATTTCCGTGTACCGTTTAGTCTTCTTACAATGGTACCGCTATTCTGTCCACTCACAGCGCGACTCTTACTAACGCACCAATCAGGAGCATCTACGTCACTAACACAATCCTCCAATCTCAGCGCGACTCACATTAACACTCCAATCAGGGAGCGTTTACGTCACTCTGTATTCCTCCACTCTTAGCGCGGCTTTACACTAACGCACCAATCCGGAGCGTTTTATGCCTCCATTCTACTGTCCAATCCCAGCGCGGTCGTTCTGACGTCAGCAGCCGCTGCGGCAGCTCTGCTCTGCTCTCGTCTACCCCTCCTTTACAAGACCGCTCCGTGAACTCTTACTGTAACTTTTACAATTCTGTTAGTAACAACACTAAAACATCTCCATTGTCTGATTCGCTAACCAAAGAACAGCAAAAGACCTTTCTCACGAGAATTCCGTCATTCCCGAGAACAGCGCTTACCTCTGTCCTACTACGGAAACGTTACTTTCGTTGATAAAGTAGCACATCCCTCTACTTCACCCTTCTATCAAGCATCAACTAACCGCTTCTCTAGAATTAAATAACACTAGAGTTTTGCCATTAATTAGAATGCCTTTTTCATACACACACTGTCATACAGGGAAAATGTAGATTATTCACGCAGACTTCTGTCTTTCTCGAGAGCAGCGCTTACCTCTGTCCTACTAGATAATATACCATTTGTTAACAAAGCAGGGCTTCCCTCTACTTTGTCCTTCTAACAAGCTCAGAATATACCTGCTACCTTTTCAGTGATAAGCGTTATCGGTATGCCAATTGGTTTCCTGGTACTTAAAGACCAAAATTTCACAGGTAACCTTCGCTATCATACACACTTCTCTCACACCAAGAATATTTCTAATGGCAACACACGACGATGCCGCCGAATTGAACCCAGACAATGCGCCGTGCAACTTCACTTGTCACACGTTTCCCCTGTGTACCTACAGGGCTACAACAATTCCGTCTTTCTCAAGAGCAGAGCTTACCTCTGCTCTACTACGGAACTGTTACAAACTTCCGACTTCCTACATCCCAGAAGCCGTGCAAACAACATATAACTCAACGCGACTCAACATAGAATGTTAGTACATAAACCAATACCAATCAATAATCAATAAGCTATTTACAAGCAATCGTCACTAAACCCAAAACAATAGCTAACCATCATTCTGCTACCAGAAAAACTGCTCCAGCGCTGAATACCAAAATCTCCTTTCTACGTCACAGACCACAGATCCTCTTCAACCAACATTCATTCACTCATTCACTGGTGGGGCCCATAACACCAATCATTCATTCTACTTTTAGATCAATGGTCCTCGAGAGAGAGAGAGGGGAATCCTTTCTCTATTCCATGCTCTGGAAATGGGAGGAAAATTGCACCAATCACCTGATGAGTAACAACAAGTTTACCTATTCCTCCCTACCTCACCAGGGTCTCAATACATTATAACCTAGCAATTCCTCCCATGGATAGGCCATGGATCAGCTTAGTTGCTGGGAAAAAGCGACACCTAATTCTTCTAAACAATATACATCAATATACTTCAATAATAACCCGACACAGTTTAAATGAATTAAAATGTTTATCTAAATAAAGCCTAAGAAAATCATAAAGCATTCAATATTTTGATTCGCATATTTACCTAATCTGGCTAAATGGCGTCCTCTATGTCAATTTCAGAGCTTACGACTCTATGCCCATAAATCGATCAATCAGTTCGTAAATTAATTGGGCATCTGATCAGTCTGTCAGAGTCTCTGGCAAGCAGCTGTCCAGCAGTGTCACCGTCCTCTCCGTCAGCATAACGTCAGGAAATCTGGTAAAGCACGACAAGAGGATACCTACCCTCTCTAGTCTACTTCTTTTATAGTAAAATTAACAACAAAATGTTACAATACATGTTTTAGAACAAATCCGATTGGTGGAACCAGGATCATTCTTCCTGATTCTCATGCGTTCAATGTTTCTTTAGATTTAGTTCTCAATTTATTAATAAATTGCAACAGTTTCTAGTCCATCCAGGGCATGTTGATTCCCATACAGGTTTGTGTCCATGGTGTCATCAATTATAACAGTTCTTAGTTTAAGGAAGTCCATTGTCTGAGGGTTGGCACTCCTCCCGGTGCGACCTTCATGAGTACAGTCTGCCTGGGGTAAGGACGAGGTTATTGTTGCTCATCTTTTAGAGCAGGCGCACTTCACTCAGTGACTTCTGTATCTCGTCTGTCCGTCAAAATAGGGATGGCAGCCATTTTGTGGCCACTCCAGAAAGGTCAACTTAAGCAAAGAGACACAAAACGTAATTAATACATGGAAATGACTATTAAAATGTTATTCCCTCACTAAACCCTTTATGTGTGTGTATTTATCTAGCAAAAGCAACACGCATTGCAGTTTATACTCACAATTTAAAGCACGATTGACTAATCGCATCACAAAAGCAACATATAACATGCAAATTCTAAATATCTGATATTAGTATGCGTATGAAAATTAGTTTACATATCAATCAGGCCATGCAAATGCGATTCCCACGTGTATTTTCTAATTAGTAATGTTGATTATTCAAACACAGCAAACAATTAATACTATTAATATTAATCAGTTATTCATTTTAATTCAAAATGATAAAATGGAGGAGGTATACGATTCTTAGGGAAAACCTCACTCCAGCACAATCACATATGACTATGGCCCGTATGGGACCCTGTCCATGTGGTAGATTCTCTGGCCCGTCCGCCCGTGGGAGGTCTGCTGGTGCCGGCACCTACGGGTGGGATTGTGTCGAGGGTTTGGGATGGGGCAGTGAGTGGGGGACAGGCTTCTCGGCCTCACGTGGTAGGTCAGTTTGAGCAGCCGTAAACTGCTCATCTTACTAGTACCATGGCGCATCCCCTTCCGGGAGTAGCCCCCTGAGGGTTGCGGGAGCGATGCGGCCGGGGCAGTAGGCAGCCCAGTGGGTCCGAACGCGAGGGGAAGTACAGCGACGGTGGGTTGGCCGCAGCTGCCATTTGGGAGTTCAGCGCTGTTTTTTTAGGTCTCGCCTGAGCCAGCGCTTTAGCGCTACTCTGGCGAGAGCTTTAGTAAACAGGGGAGTTGGAAGTGCAAACTAGTGCTTTCAGGCCTTTAAATACAGTGCATGTGCGCCGGGCGCGCGCACCATTTGGCAGCCTGCGTGATCATTTCGCGGCCGCTTTGATGTTCTCAGTGAGCCGCACGGGCACTGAAAACATCAAAGCGGCTGCGAAATGATCACCATTTGCCAGCCTGCGTGCCTCTCTCCCCTACCCCCTCCCTTATCCCACTTCCTGCTTGTTTTACTTATAGCGCGAGGAGCTGTCTATCCCTAGCGCGCGCTTCAACGTTCCTCCCCCACCACAGAGTGCGACTCGTGGCCGCGCGTGTTCCACAACTCCCGGGCTTGTTTCAGCCGTCATTCTCAAACGCTTACACAATCCTCACATAACCGGGAAGGCGCTGCTTACAGATAGTGCCTGTTCCTTGGTGGAATACTTGAAACCCCATCTGCCTAGAACAGAGGGAAGGCGGCGCCATATTTTAAGAAATCCTTAAGTTTCACACATTTCCACCACCACCTGTTGTAACGCACACAGGTCGGAGTACCTTGTTACCATGTGCAACAAAAATTGTGCTTCACGTCCAAAGCTAGCTGCAAGTGTTTGCAAAAACCCCGTTACTTTGCAAACACATCAGATTGAAGTAGCTTTTTAAAAAAAAACACCTCTCCAGGAAATATGATGTGAGAAATAGTTCACCTAACTTCGAGTCGGTTTCCTCGTGTTCACGTTTCCACTTACAGTAATAACCTGCCAAACGTCCACAATCACTTTCGTGGGCTGTGCGGCCGTGTCATTTTCACGGCCGCGCGGCCAATGCTGGTTAGCTCTCGCCAGTAATTTTTGACATCCTCATTCATAGCCGCAGTTGTTAAAGCAGGCACGGGGAACAGAGGATTGTACGAGATTGATAATTTAATTTCCTCTAACTCTTTCTAAAGTGACCGGAAAATCAATTGGAATTGCTTTATAAACATAGGAACGGCAGTTATGGTGTCCGCAGTAGATATGGCACTGCATTTGGAATGGATGCAACCTGCCAACACATGACGAGAACACTGACAAGTTTGGAGAAGACCTGCTTTCAACAGCAGTAAGTGGCCCACCTTTGAGTTATCGAGCGTGTAAATTGAATTAGGTCTCTTGGACAATTCACTAGTGTTTTTCTAAATATGCTCTGTTTACAGTTCCCATTCCTCATGGAGAAAATCATTAGATTTTAGAGTGTAAATTTGCCAGACTTATGTGGCTTAACGGGTACAGTTGCCGTCTTTAAAGCTGAAAAACACGGTGTGAAACTTCGGAATGCTCAAGCATCCTGTGATTCTGGGCAAATCACTACTCCCCGTGAAAATGAATGTGTCCGTTTTTAATTCAACTGGTGCTTTTGTAAAGCACTCTGATACCTTCGGGCCTTGCCCTTTCTTAAAAAGGCTTTATCGATTTCTGAGAAGCCGCAGCACAAATGGCTGGATATTTCCCGGTGTCTGCACGCATTGATTGCAGAGCTGGTCCACAGGTGGCAGCCAGAGCGCCTGCCTGTTTCTCTGCCGTGACGCACGTGCCCTCGTTCCAAGTGGATTCCTCCAAGCAGCTCCGGCGCACGCCAGCCTGCAGCAGGCATGTTCGTTGGCATATTCATTGCGGCTTTATTATGTCTCTCAGCCAGGCTGCTTGAAGTTTTCATATTCTGCCAATTCCGAGCCTCAGCCTTCCCATTTCAAGAGAATCAACTTGTCAGTGAGAAGACAAGTGCGGGTAAACTGCCATTTTCCCTCAAACTGATTTCGTCATTTTCGGTTCATCGGCATATATTTCCAACTTAATTTAGAAACAAAAATAGAAATAGCTTAGCTCTTTGGCGTGAAGGCAGCGCCGCAACCTAGTTTGTGAGTCTTTCAACATCGTGGCTCGAACCTGCCACACATGGTCAGTGACTGGCTACCGCCCTCCCCCTAGGTCCACACCACCCCCGGACACAGCACCCAGACGTGGTATCTTTGGAAGGCGGGAGGTCGAGAGACCCCCCGGCCGTATTTATTAAGTACAAAAACAATAAATTTTAAATTTGCATGATAAACAATTATACAAAAATTCAGCAGGACATTAGATACATTATTATCAACAGGTGTGAGTGACTATCCTTAACAAAGACTCTAATACAGATTGTTTCCTAACCGAGTCTAACATCCTCCTCTGCATTTTTGTATACTAACATTTCTGGGCCATATGGCAAGGTCGCTAACCGGTGTCAGGTCCTACTAGCTGCGCCTCCCCTACAGGTGTGCGCATGCGCAGCCGGGCCCGGTAATTACCCGGTCCACGCCGTGAACTCCATTTACCCACTGAAGGAGGGCCCTTACTCTGCGCCATCCGGTGACGTCATGAGTATGCGCGCGCGGGGTGGCTACCAGCCTAAGGAAAGCGTGACTCCCCAACCCGCGCTCCTTTGAAGCACCAGTTACCTTGCCCCTGAAGTTCTAGGAGGAGCCAATGGCCCCTCCCCCTGGGCGGGCACCTCCGTAGGATGATGCCCGCCCCCTCAGACCTTCAAATAGTTGCTCACCGGTCATGACCTTACCGCATGCCCCCATACCTAATAAATACGACGACCTATGGGAGAAAATTCTAAAGGACAACTACACTGACTAAAATCACACGTCATGCATAACACCATAAAGCTACAAGGGAAAGAAAAGGCCTAAACACGACTGCATCAGTTACACATAATACAGTATCATTCACTACCTTGGGAGAACAAGGCCTACAAGAAAGCATAAACAAGAACATAACTGCACAATACCATATTGATCACTACAATGGGAGAAAAAGTCCTAAAAGAAAACCTCATCAGAAACTAACATCTCATAACAGTTTCACGCGCCCAATGCCCGCTAGTTGGACTAGCAACGCATCAACCACGTACTCCAGGGATGGTGGGTGGGGAAAAATTTGCCGCCCTGCGCGCCAGGGCACGTCCGATGTGGGGGAGCGTCCAGGGAACAAGGGGGTCACCTGGGCGCTCCCCGCCGCTTTATCCCCCCAGAGGCCCGCCCCCCCCCCCCTCCCCTCCGACCCGGATGTCGATTAACGTCATCCGGGTCACGTAGGCAGCCAATCGGTGGTAGGGCGCGCCCCCAGTGAACACGCCCCACCACCGAGAAGTCCGGGGGAGGTCGCCGCACTGCCATGCAGGCGGAGGGGCCAAGGGCCCCCCCTTTCCACATGGTCAGTGACTGGCTACCGCCCTCCCCCTAGGTCCACACCACCCCCGGACACAGCACCCAGACGTGGTATCTTTGGAAGGCGGGAGGTCGAGAGACCCCCCGGCCGTATTTATTAAGTACAAAAACAATAAATTTTAAATTTGCATGATAAACAATTATACAAAAATTCAGCAGGACATTAGATACATTATTGTCAACAGGTGTGAGTGACTATCCTTAACAAAGACTCTAATACAGATTGTTTCCTAACCGAGTCTAACATCCTCCTCTGCATTTTTGTATACTAACATTTCTGGGCCATATGGCAAGGTCGCTAACCGGTGTCAGGTCCTACTAGCTGCGCCTCCCCTACAGGTGTGCGCATGCGCAGCCGGGCCCGGTAATTACCCGGTCCACGCCGTGAACTCCATTTACCCACTGAAGGAGGGCCCTTACTCTGCGCCATCCGGTGACGTCATGAGTATGCGCGCGCGGGGTGGCTACCAGCCTAAGGAAAGCGTGACTCCCCAACCCGCGCTCCTTTGAAGCACCAGTTACCTTGCCCCTGAAGTTCTAGGAGGAGCCAATGGCCCCTCCCCCTGGGCGGGCACCTCCGTAGGATGATGCCCGCCCCCTCAGACCTTCAAATAGTTGCTCACCGGTCATGACCTTACCGCCACAGGCCAGTATTGTTAACCGACGATCTGGCCTCCCCCCCAATCCTACAACTCAGAAAGGTCATGCCCCTGCCTCAATTCCCTGACCACACCTATGAAATTTCTCAACACTATGTCATCACCCACCCTAGTCGAGTGAACCACGACTTCTATAAAGCACAATCCGCCCTGACACCCCCTGTGACCAGACTATGCTGCAGCCCTGTTACCCCTGTGCTAACCGGCCAACCTCAAAGATTACCTCCTCCCGCAAGACCCTTCTGCCTAGTGGTAACAAGCCATTCCTCTACTAACTATAGGAACTATTGCGGCGAAGGACTGTATCTCCTCAGAATATCAGTCCTAAAGAAAACCCCGAAACTGACTGAGGCCAAGGACCTATACTTGAAAAAACCACCCTGTTCTCAGCTCTGTCTGTCTAGTCTGCCGGTGTAAAAACGCTAGCCAGCCTCCTCCCTACTGGAATCGCTGCACTCCATGCCGAAGTGTACCTCGGCATAGTCATGGCGCATTCCCAACCCCATGCGAAGTATTCCCCCCGTTCTACCCAGTGGGTAGGGTACGCAACCCCCCACCCAGTGTGGGGCAACACAAAAAATCCCAGAGCTGACTGAATCTGACAAAAACGACATACCGTCAAGGAGCCTCAAAATGGTCTTGATTGACGCATCGTGATGTACCACGTTGGAACCCAAACCCCTAGTATTATTAGCACCCTGCTCTAAACCTACACAGTTGACCAGCCACTCACATAACCCGGTACTCATTCCCAATGTAATTGTACAATTTGTGATACAACCCAGAATAGTGCCCCCAGGGTCCCAGATAATTTCCATGAGCATCCCCCAGGGCCTCATGTACTGCTGAAACTGAACCAATATGCTCTAAGCTATGTTCTGTGTTGGCTGCTGCCCCTACTCCGGAGCCTCCCAACCCACCCAGTGACTAATGTAATTACAAGGTGCGTTGAGGAATAATTCCACACCCGGGCACTCCCATTAGCAGGACAATAATGCTACGGTGCTGGATTCATCATAGGGAGTGAACCTCCCATTTAGGACCCCCTAAACCGTGAACTATCTGCATCCAAGCCCAAGGTTCTGGGATAGGCCCCGTGCCTGCCTATCCGCCTACACGGAGCATCCAGACTCTACTCCATGTCCGCATCGATAGGCGCCCGCGTGCATGCGCCGTAATGGCAGTTAACCGTTCCATGACACAGGAGTTGTGTCACCTCTGCCCCTGATACTCGTGTTTTTTACCATTGGTAAAGGTATATACTTACAAAGCGGCGCCCTGCCGTCAGAACTCGTGTGGCAAAATTAAATGGTGACAACCATACCCTCTCACTAGAATGCATCAGCAGATCTGCAGGTATAAACCTGCCAGGCAGACGTACTGCCGACTTACCACTAATGGTAACCACAAACGCATGACAGCTATACAGTCCGTTATGAAGCACCATCCAGGCTGGCACCACTTGACCACTGGGTTGATCACCCATCCAACTTGACGGCGCCGCTTGCCCCTCACATTCCGGATCCACCGGTCCCCTTGATTGTCCACTTTTGCAGTCATAGCGGCACGTAGCGCTTCCAGGCACCAGGCGTTGATCCAGGTAAACAAACGAAAATCAAAGACAAATGATTAGTGCCTTACACCGAGAGGTGCCCAACAACGATGTTTGACTGCCTTGATATTCCGCGAGACTGTACTCTCCCCCCTTTTTTCCCCTACTCCCCACAGGCTTTAAACGTGCCACAAATACGTGACCCACACTTACATTACACTGTGGGAGTGGCTGGGCAATGGTGCATAAATACAACATGACACACCCCAGGCATATAATGACGCCGTGTAACGTACGGGAGAGCGACGGTATCCTGTGCTGCCATACGACGTACAATAAGAAGTACACAAGCCCCATAAATGCAGAAATCCCGTGTGATACCATACCTCATTGTGCACAAATGTGCTCCCTGGATACTAGTGTACAGACACTGAGCAGACATCGGACCCCAGTCCCTACATGTATAATTGGACCGGCGCAAAGACGCCGTGTGACTGAACGCCCTCCTGCAGCTACTTCCCCTGCACATAGCGCCTAGGGCTTCCTTACCCCACCTTCCCACGCCCCCCCCCACTGCACATATGGATACCCTTGCCGATGTGACGACAAGGCCTATACCTGTTCAGATTCACCTAAATGACCCTGACCCCCAGCCAGTGCCTAATGGGCCCCACCCCATAATCATTTTAAAGACAAGACATTATGTAACACGCTGAGTCTCGCTTGCCAACTAAAAATTGTAACGCACTGTGCAACCCAGTACCTGCGCGCCAGGGCACGTCCGATGTGGGGGAGCGTCCAGGGAACAAGGGGGTCACCTGGGCGCTCCCCGCCGCTTTATCCCCCCAGAGGCCCGCCCCCCCCCCTCCCCTCCGACCCGGATGTCGATTAACGTCATCCGGGTCACGTAGGCAGCCAATCGGTGGTAGGGCGCGCCCCCAGTGAACACGCCCCACCACCGAGAAGTCCGGGGGAGGTCGCCGCACTGCCATGCAGGCGGAGGGGCCAAGGGCCCCCCCTTTCCAGAAGCACGGTTTACTTACTGGGCATTTAATAACTACTCTACACCATAGCTGGCATGATGGCTGACTGAGTCACACGCTCCCTGCTGACTTCTCCAGTGATCTAAACATCACAATGTTGACTCAGCATGGCTAGATCCGCAAACGGAGCACCATATTAATTGAGGCCCACAATACCTGTCAGCTGCTTGTGTGGTAATTCAGGTACGATTTCCCAACTTCCATCATCCCATTGTTTATGTCCCCCCCCCCCCACACCCTCCCTATAACAAAAAAAATCAATAACCAACAAGCATTACAACAGGCAGGAAGGAGTTGCCAGCATGTCCAAGAAAAAGAAACAAGCATTGGCATAGCCAATAGGTCTCGCTTTTGGGACCTTATAAGTGTTTAGCCATGCAAGCGTTGCAAAACTAAATACTTATAAGGTCCCAAAAGCGAGACCTATTGGCTATGCCAATGCTTGTCCTTAGTGGCGTGGCTCCTACACTTGGCGAGGTCACCCGAGGTTTTAGTGGATTTCCAGTATATAGCGCGCGCCCGACACGCCGTCTCTGGCCACCCTGTCTTTTGTCCCGCTGGACACGCTGTCCAGACCTGATACATGAATATTGAGATATAACAACCTCTTTCCCCAAAACCTCAGCCACAGCCGCTGCAGGTAAGAGCAGCGGGGCCGGCTGGAGGGTATTTCGAGAGACGACCACGAGGCAAAATTAAATAAATAATTCATTTTCCCTCGTGGTTGTCTCTCGAAATCAACCCAGCCGGCCCACCGCTCTTACCTGCAGCGGCCGCAGCTGCAAAGCCTCCCCCATTACAAAGCTTTGCAGTGCACTTCTGCTACACCCCAGACACCCTACTCCAGATACTTTCTTCTCGGATGCCAATTGACCATGGCCCTGGAGATGCACCAATTGATGGACACAATTCATGAGCCGTCTTCAAACAACTACGAAGCGTGCATGAACGTATCCTCTATCCATACCCTCTGTCTACGAGGCTGGAGAGAGAGCAACAGGGCCCATTTCTTTTTCCTCAAATGCAACCAAACAGGGTTGTGGCTAGGATTACATCAGTCTTCCCGTTGTAGTCTTACACAGACTTAGCTAAGACCATAGAACGAACACACACACACACACACACACACAGGCTCTCTCAATCAATCAATCAGGGTTATGTTATGTCTTTGCCAATGTTTGTTATAAAGAATTCTAAATATGTCATGGTGGTGACATATGAGGTTCCAGATTCTAGATGTTGGAGTGAGGGTTTGGCAGTTGGCTGCTGGATCGAGTTTCGTGAGGGTTGCAATATTGAACTGGAGAATAAATCCTTCAAGATACTACATGGCTGGATGGCGTTTATTATCTTAACATTGGCGACGATTTTACTGGTGACAACCCTACACGAGGAGAAATATAGCGGAAACGAACCTACGCGTGACAATTGGAACATTGGATTTTCATATTTATTTATAATTGAAGCTACCACACGGTTACTCGGTGACGCCTCTTTGAAGAGTATTTCAGTCTAAGTGTCAGATTTCCGAAGATTCGTTGTATAAAGTTGCGGAATATGGGTGATGGAAATGCGTGAACAAATACAGTACTTATGAAAGTATTCTGCGCTACAACGCGATGTGAAGGAGGATGTCTGACATTGAGTAGGCGGTTATACTTTTTTGGAGGTTCGTGTGGACTATTTTAATGACAAGAGGTGAGACTGACCTGTGAACCGGCCAAAGTGTACACCATTGAGTCGTGGGCAAGTATGATGACGTATTGGTGAATCAACCGTCTCGGCGTGGCAGTGCATCTTGGGGGATAATATCTAGACTGTCAACTCCTCGCTCATCCCTTCAACGTGATGACGCACATACGGCGGCGGCCATTTTAAATCCCTCTTTTCATTTCTATTGTAGTTTTGTGTAGTGGATGACGCGCACATTATCGTGTAAGGAGCATAAACATTGACGCATATTTTTGAAACGATCGTCTCAGTGTGGCTGTAAATAACACTGGGAGTGGAAGATAAGACTGCATGGTGAAGTATATTTACCATTTCTATTTTTGTTGGATGATCTTAGTGCACACAGTGATGCACACACTTATAAGAAGATATTAGGAGTAAAGGGAAAAAACTGTGTGGCATATACATAGAGTTACATAGATAGTCATTTATCATTTTGACTTATTTAATTTAATTATTATAATTTTTTTTTTCTCTTTATCTCTACTCTCTTGTTTGTTAGTTATTCAGAGGTATTATGGCCACTTCATCGGAACCACCTCATTTTTTGACTGAAAAGGGTGACCCAGTGTTGCCTTGGAAGAGATGGAAACTGATTTTTGATTCTTATTTGGTGGCCATTGGGGGAGAGAAATATTCTGCGTTTCGTAAGCAAGCCATTCTTCTACATAATTTGGGCATTGAAGGGAGATGCATTTATGAGAGTCTTGATTTGATTGAGATAGGTAACGAAGCTGGTGAACCCAACAATGTGTATGATATGTCTGTATTAATGCTTGAGAAACATTTTGGTTCACATATTAATGTAGTTTTAGAAAGGCACAAATTCTTCTCTAGGGTTCAGGGCAAGTCAGAAAAAATTAGTAGTTATGTAGCGGCGCTAAAAACATTAGCTCGTACATGTGACTTTGAACATCTGACGGATTCATTAATTAGAGACCAAATTGTGAGATGCACAAACAATGTAAAGGTACAAGAAAAACTCCTAAGCAAAAATCCGAATTTGAAGGATGCCGTCTCTATTATAGAGGGAATGGAAAACACTAGTATGTGGGTACGTGAAATGCGAGAAGAAAAAGGTAAAGATAGTGTGGAAAAGGAGGGCACAACTACGGAGTCGTCTGTAAATGAAATCTATAGAGTTGATAAACAAGGTGAAAAGAATGTTGAAAAAAATAGTACATCTACTGGTAATGATGTGGAAAAGAAATTTGAGAAAAGAAAAATTTATAATCATCCTGAAAATAAACCTAATGTACCCAAATGTTTCAGATGTGGGAGTGAAGGGCATTGGACAAATAGCCCAGGCTGTTTTGCTAGATTTGCAACTTGTAAGATATGTGGAAAGAAAGGTCACTATGCTCGTGTATGTAGAACTGTAAAGCAGCAAAATGTGAATTATACTGGGGATGATGTCAGAATAGTATCCAGTTTACGAGAGGATGGTAGTGTGGATGTGGACCCTATTGAGATGCCGGAATGTGAGATCACTGTGGGAGGAAAAAAAATAATGGTCTTGGCTGACTCAGGATCACCGTATACTATGATAGGTGACAAGAATTGGGCGGACATATTTGGGGCAGATAAGGTACAGCTATTGCCAGCAGATATCAATCCAGTAGGCTATGGTGGAGTTAAGATTGATGTTCTGGGCTATTGTGTCAAAAGAATTCAATTCGAAGATCGTGAAACTGTGGGAAAAGTCTATGTGGCTAAGAGGGGTGATAATCTTCTAGGGTGGAGACATCAGAGGGATATGGGTATCACACTCAATCCTAACAGTGAGAAAAAAGTTCTTGTACTTTCTGGTGAGACGTTACCCCAGGATATTTGTGAGAGTTTTCCTACTGTTTTTAGCAATAGTCTTGGACTTTTAAAAAATTTTGAACATAAAATAATTTTGAAAAATTGTGCTATACCTTTTGTAGCCAAAGTAAGAAAAGTTCCAAATATGATGATGGGGCCATTGGAGAGTGAGCTAAAGAAACTCAGAGAAAGGGGTGTTATTGAAGAGATTGAGAGTTCAGAGTGGTTGGCTCCGATAGTTTTGGCACCAACGGATGGCGGTAAGGAGATTCGGTTATGTGCGGATCTGAGAGGCCTAAATAAATTCATTTGGGTAGACAGGCAACCGCTACCGATTATCACTGAAACTTTGACTTTGATAAAGGATGCTAACATTTTTAGTGTAATGGATTTGTCCTCTGCTTACCACCAGGTCAAGCTACACCCTGATTCGAAACATCTGACTTCATTTGTGACTCCATTGGGTGCTTTTCAGTTTGTTAGAATGCCTTTCGGGCTTGCGTCTGCTGCGGCATGTTTTCAGAGAGTTATGAGGCAAGTTTTGCAAGGTGTTGATAAAGTGCTCATTTTCCAGGATGATATTTTGGTGTATGGCAAGGATTTGAAAGAGCATGATGCAATTCTTTGGGATGTTCTTGGAAAACTACAATCTGTGGGTTTGGTGATAAAGAAGGAGAAATGTAAATTTAGAGTTACATCAGTAACTTATCTAGGTCATACAATCTCTGGAGAAGGAATTAGTCCTAAAATTGAGTTAGCTAAAAGCATAATTGAAGCCCCTGAGCCGGTTAACAAAGATCAAATGCGTTCTTTTTTAGGATTAGCCGAGTTTTGTTCAAAGTTCATTCAGAACTTTGCTTCCATTTCCTTACCTTTGAGGTCTTTATTGAAGAAAGGGTCACAGTTTGTTTGGTCGAGTGAATGTGATCACGCTTTTAAATGTGTGAAACAAAGTATTTCAAAATTACCTACGTTGGGTCACTTTGATGTGAATAAAAGAACGATATTGTCTACTGATGCAAGTATTGCTGGATTGGGTGCTGTACTCTCGCAGGTAGTTGATGGAGACTTAAGAGTTGTTGCTTTTGCCTCACGTGCACTGAGGGATGCTGAGGCAAGGTATTCAGTTATTGAACGTGAAGCACTTGCTGTGTACTGGGCTATTCTTCACTTTAAATTTTTTTTATGGGGAATACCTTTCACGGTTAGGTCAGATCACAAACCTTTGTCTAAAATTTTCTCCTCTAGAGAGGTAGACAATTTTTCTCCCAGAATTGCACGATGGGTAGATGGGTTATCAAATTACAACTTTGCGGTGGAATTTGTTCCGGGTTCCAAGAATTGCATGGCTGACTGTATGTCAAGATTACCTATTCATTCTGATCATGTAGATTTGGGTGTGAGTTGTATTAATTGGATTTGTGAAGACGCCCTTGAGGATAAAGAATGGAAGGAAGCTTATGCTAAGGATAAGGATATTGTTGATTTAAAAAGTTTCATTGTGGGTGGTTGGCCTGATAAGAAAATGTTGCCTGTTTCCTTGGAGAGTTATTTCAATATAAAAGATGAGTTAAGCATTGTTGACGACAAAATTTTGAGAGGAAAACGTGTTGTAGCACCAGATGAATTAAAGAGTAAGTTAATCAATCTGGCTCATGAAGGGCATTTAGGGCGTAACAAAACAAAGAGCAGGTTGCGTCAATGGTATTGGTAGCCAAGTATGGATCATGAAGTGGAGGATGTGGTTAAAGATTGTTATCAATGTGCTAATAATGACAAATCTAAGAAAACTTTTTCTGCACCAATTTCACCTGTAGTTATTCCTGTTGAGCCTTGGACTAAATTGGTTTGGACATTGCTGGTCCGTTCGAGTTGTTGTCTCGTAACGAGCGGTATGTTATATTGTTGGTGGACTACACTTCTAAGTGGGTAGTAACGAAATGTGTTCCATTTGTAAATACTAATGTGGTGATCGAGTTTCTTAAGGATGAGTTTTCTAGAGAAGGGATTCCGAAGACACTAATCACAGATAATGGTGCACAATTTGTGTCCATTGAAATGGAGCAATTTCTTTCCAGTTTGGCAATTGTCCACTTTAAAACTGCTCTGTATTCACCCCAAGCTAATGGTTTAGCTGAGAGTATGAACAAAATTGTCAAGAGTTGTGCTCAAAGGGCCTTATTGAATAAGGAATCTGTGAAAATATCTTTGAGGGAAACATGGTGGGCGCATAGGGTTACACCGAATGCCGTAACTGGAGTAACACCATTTGCTGTATTGAGAGGCAGGAAACCACACTGCAAGTTAAATCCAGTATGGTTAAATTTGGATACTTCTACTCATGATCAGCTTTCTGGTGTGGAGTTGAACTTGAAAAGAAGGAATTATCAGGACAGGTATAAAACCGATTTTGACAACAAACATTGTACCAAGCATGGGGTATGGAGAGCTGGTGACACAGTTTTGGTCAGAAGACCTGGATTTGTAAGGAAGGGACATTCTAGATTTATGGGTCCTTTTGTGATTTCTGAGGTCAAGAGAAATGTCGTTGTTTTGGATTCAGGAGATGTGTGGAATATGTCTAGATTGGTGAAGATGTCAAATCCACATTCTAGACTTTCTCAACGTGTGTGTGTGGATCACCATAGATACACCACTGGTATGAATACTGATAGACTTAGATCTAAACCTATATGGCACAAAGACTATGTCATGTAATTAGATATATGGCACAAAGACTATGTCATGTATTTAGATCTAAACCAGTATGGCGCAAAGATTATGTCATATATTTTTCTGAATAGCATATTGTGAGAAGTTGGCCTGGTATATGATGCTCACTAGTTAAAGTGATCACCTTGTACCATGCCAAGCAACCCTTATGGTGTGGTTGTAAGTCAACCTTTTCGGACTAGCTGCCCTAGTGGTAGCGTAGGCTAAGCAGTCTTTGCGGCTAAACTCGTGAAGCGTGTTAAGCCAGCTGTTTTACCAAATGCAACCCCCTTTTATACCAATGAAAGGACACCACACAGATATATATTCAAAATATATATGTATTTATTTCTCAAAGTAACCCCTAGTCTCTTTATGAGCACAGGAGCACAAATCGTCAAACAAGATTACAGTAGAATACACAGAAGTTGCACTTTATATGGATAGGCCCTGGTGGCCACTCGAACCATATACTAAAATAGTGGTATAAGTACCACGAACAGAAAAGGGAAAAGGCCTAGGGCCTCTAGAATCGCTGGGCCTACAAGGAGCTAACTTCAGTTAGTGACCAGGAGGTCCACGGGTGGCGTGTGCAGAGCAAATAGTCACACGCGTGCTCCCATAGGTTTCAATGGGTGCGTAAAAAGTACAAAGTTACTGCAAAAAGGATCTTCCGGATGGACTAGGAACTCAAGATTTGGAACACAGGCACTAGAGATGTAATACTACACTTGAGCACAGGTGTGCCAGCTTTACCTCACCCACAGGAAGCGGGTGCATAGGCCTCGAAGTGCGTCGGGTTTCTTCTATCTGTTCCGTGGAGCTTGGAGACAAAGATGCTGCAGGCGGTCGGTCCGGGAGAGATGCAGTGGATCCAAGAGTGGATCGGAAATGTTGAAGACCTGTAAGCAGAGGGGACAGTGTTCACAGTCACTAGCCAGTGACCAGCGTGGCACCAGGTGGGTACCAGGCAATGTCGGGTGCAAACAGGAAGAAAGGTGTAGCTTGTCTCTGCAGCCACGTGGTCCCTGGAGGTCGACGACGTCCAGGAGTCGGTTCACGAGCTGTCCCACGCAGGCTCTCGCTGTCGGCGGTGTCGGCGACTTGATCAAAGCAAACAAGCCTTGGCAAAAGCAATTGTTGTAGGAGATGAAATAAGCTGATGGTTCTGACCAGCAAGGTCAGAAGGACTGCTCCTTTGGAGGGGAGCAAGGGCCAGTCTGGAGCAACCAGACCAGCGGTGTATTTCTTGAAGTTCGTCGCCAAGATGGCTACTAGCCAGCGGGCCAGCAACCGGTTAGGCACGTCGAGTGGCAAAATGCAGAAGGGCCCCACGCAGATCGTGGGGATGCTGGAGGGCTCACCTTTGGTGCAGATGCTGCTCGAGGGTTGGGCTTCTCAGATCCCAAAGCACAACTTGGAGGGAGCCTCGGTTGTTGCACTTGTCAGCTTGTCGTGGTCGTTTCAAGATGGCTGGCTCCACGTGTCTCGGTGCCTCCACGGGTCTCCTCTTTTCAGGGACTGTGGATCGGGCGGTGAGAGGTCTGGAGGTCCAGGTCTTGTCAGTCTCTGGGCTCGGGCTCCGGCGGGAGGCGGCGGCAAAGCAGACGTTGATTCGCAGGATGGTGCTTGCGTTAGCAAGGTGGTCACTCCCTGACCACAGGGGAGATTTCCTTCAGTCTTCTGTGCATGTCAAAGTTCCCGTCTTCTTCTTAGTTTCAAGTTGATTCCAGGATGTCTGAAGTCTTAGGACACAGCTCCTACCTTTAAGCGGGTTCTAGGGGTCGGACTACCTGCTAGGTCCCTCCCTATGGGTGGGACCAGGAAGGGGGGTGGTTACACCCCCAATCCTTTGTCCAGCTCGCCCCAGGCCCGGGACTGGTGTGCCCCAGGACCGGTTTGAACTGGCATATGCACCGAGGCTCCTTGTGAGCCACAGGCATGTCTGGTTTCTTTCAAGCCCTACCTGACCAATACACAAAATCCTGTCTGGGGTGGTGCATGCACCTCCCCTGGCAGGAAACCCTTTGTCCACACCTCCCAAGCTGGAAGGACTCCCAGCAGCAGGAGGGCAGACTTGTGTCTGTGGTGGCAGCATCCATTTTGTGGAGCTGAGGCGATGTCTGATTTTACCCGGGTTTTAGGTACTGTACATGTCGTGTCCCTCTAGAAGGGTGGAATGCTAACCCCGTCGCCAGAATTGGCGAGGGGTTAGTATTCCAATTCGTATGACACCTTACTCGACATGTTTTGATAAAGCCAAACCAAAGATAGCATTTAACCGCGAGGTTCATAATGCACTTAAGAGTATATGGTATGACGATATCTGGAAACAGTAGAAGGAAGTTGTTCCGACCACTGCAGACAGGCTCAGCTCAGGCCAGAGCACCATCTCACATGGAACCAAGCACTCTGCCTTCAGGATTGTTAAGGCCTGCCATAGGATTGACTTATAGGTTACCAGGTGTCCCATTTAAGGTTAGGTATAGGTATACTACACCTAAGTAAGAGGTGATTACACCAACTTACCCCAGCTGAGTGATCAGCCAGTTGTGTCAAATTGTTAGGCCAAGCCTGGGGTGGCATAATACATGCTTCAGCCCCTGGCAGGCCTTGGGTACACCAATGCCCTGGGTACCTAGTGTACACTGGTACAGGGGCTGACAGGGTGATCCACTTCCAATTGGTTATGCACCTAGGGTGCATAGTTTTAATTTAGTAGAGAGAACAGCAGGCTGGGGGTCTGATTGGCAGGCCCACAGCCTCAATATGTCAAAAACCAGTGAAGCAAAAAGCAAAAATTTGGGGTGACCATAGGATAGCAGACCCTACTCTCCTACACACCCCCCCCCCCCAAACGCTGGGACATTAAACTAGCCTTGACCAGTCTCGTCTTCATGTCCTAAGTGGAAGTACCTGGAGAGACCATCTTCATTCCCATGGTCAGTACCTGGCAGGTGCTCCACTGTAAAGTCCATCCCCTGTAGGGAAATGGACCACCTAAGCAGTTTGGGGTTTTCACCCTTCATCTGATTTAGCCACAAGAGGGGCTTATGGTCGGTCTGAATCTTGAAGTGAGTGCCAAACAAGTATGGCCTCAGCTTCTTCAGGGCCCACACCACAGCAAAGGCCTCCCTCTCAATAGCTGACCAATTCTTCTCTCTGGGGGTCAACCTTCTGCTAATAAAAGCAATGGGTTGGTCTTGACCATCTACATTAAGTTGTGACAGCACAGCTCCCACACCCAACTCAGAAGCATCTGTTTGGACAATAAACTATTTGGAGTAGTCAGGACTTTTCAGGATAGGTGCAGAGCACATGGCCTCCTTCAGGTCATCAAATGCCTTTTGACAGCTTACTGTCCACTGAACCTTTTTGGGCATCTTCTTGGATGTCAGATCATTAAGAGGAGTCACAATGGACCCATAGTTCTTAACAAACTTCCTGTAGTACCCAGTCAAGCCCAAGAAAGCTCGAACTTGAGTCTGGGTGGTTGGAGGGGACCAATCCTTGATGGATTGTATCTTACTCTCCAGTGGTTGAACTTGGCCTCCACCTACAAGGTGGCCCAAATATACAACCTTACTCTGCCCTATCTGGCACTTAGTAGCCTTGATAGTGAGGCCTGCCCTCTGCAGAGCCTCAAGAGCCTTCTTCAGGTGGATCAGGTGATCCTCCCAGGTGGAGCTAAAGACAGCAATGTCATCAAGATATGCTGCGCAAAAGTCATCCAACCCAGTAAGGACTTGGTTCACCAGCCTTTGGAAGGTGGCAGGTGCATTCTACAGACCAAAGGGCATCACCACAAACTGGTAGTGCCCACCTGGGGTTGAGAATGCTGTTTTGGCCTTAGACTCCTCAGCTAATCTGATTTGCCAATAGCCAGCTGTTAAGTCAAATGTGCTCAAAAACTTTGCAGCAGCTAGTTTGTCTATGAGCTCATCTGCCCTTGGAATAGGGTGTGCATCTGTCCTGGTGACAGCATTGAGTCCTCTGTAATCCACACAGAACCTCATCTCTCTCTTGCCATCTTTGGTGTGAGGTTTGGGGACCAGAACCACTGGGCTAGCCCAGGGGCTCTCTGAGGGTTCAATGACACCTAATTCCAGCATTTTATGTACCTCAGCCTTTATACAGTCCCTGACGTGGTCAGGTTGTCTGTAAAGCTTGTTCTTTACAGGCAGACTGTCACCAGTGTCCACCACGTGGGTACACCAGTCAGTTTGACTAGGTATCAAGGAAAACATATGTGAAAATGATTGTAGAACCTGTCTACATTCAGTCTGCTGATGGGCAGTGAGGTTGCCTCCAAGGGTCACTCCTTCAACTGAGCCATCTTCAGGGTTCTGAGACAACAGGTCTGGGAGAGGGTCACTCTCTTCCTCCTGTCCCTCATCTGTAGCCATGAGCAAGCCCATGTCTGCCCTGTCAACATATGCTTTAAGCCTGTTAACATGGAGTACCCTGTGGGGACTCCTGGGAGTTCCTAGGTCTACCAAGTAGGTGACCTCTCCCTTCTTTTCCTGGATTGTATGGGGTCCAGACCATTTGTCTTGGAGTGCTGCTGGGGCCACTGGCTCCAACACCCATACCTTCTGTCCTGGCTGAAACTCAACCAAGACAGCCTTTTGGTCATGCCAAGCTTTCTGTAAGGCCTGGCTTGCCTCAAGGTTTTTGGATGCCTTCTCCATATACTCAGCCATCCTGGAGCGGAGACCAAGTACATAGTCCACTATGTCTTGCTTAGGCTTTTTGAGAGGTAACTCCCATCCTTCCTTCACTAAACACAGTGGGCCTCTTACAGGGTGCCCAAACAACAATTCAAAGGGGCTGTAGCCAACTCCTTTTTGTGGGACCTCTCTGTAAGCAAACAGAAGGCAGGGTAGAAGGATGTCCCATCTTCGCCTGAGCTTTTCAGGTAATCCTTTGATCATACCCTTTAGGGTCTTGTTGAATCTCTCAATAAGCCCATTGCATTGTGGGTGATAAGGGGTGGTGAACTTGTAGTTGACACCACATTCCTTCCACATAGCTGTCCAGTATCCTGACATAAAGTTGGTACCTCTGTCAGATACTACCTCCTTAGGAAACCCCACTCTGGAGAATACTCCCAGTAGGGCCCTGGCCACAACAGGTGCTGTAGTGGTCCTAAGGGGAATTGCCTCTGGATACCTGGTGGCATGATCCACTACCACCAGTATAAATCTGTGCCCAGATGCAGTGGGAGGATCCATGGGACCCACTATGTCTATTCCCACTCTTTCAAAGGGGACCCCCACCACAGGTAGTGGTATTAGGGGGGCCTTTGTTGTGCCACCTGATTTGCCACTGGCTTGGCAGGTCACACAGGAGCGACACAACTCCTTTGTATCTTCATTCATATGAGGCCAGTGAAAGTGAGGGACAAGCCTGTCCCAAGTCTTGTTCTGGCCTAAGTGTCCTGCTAAAGGAATATCATGGGCCAAGGTAAGAAGGAAGCCCCTAAATTGCAGAGGTATAACCAACCTCCTGGTAGCACCAGGCTTGGGGTCTCTAGCCTCTGAATAAAGGAGCCCTTCATCCCAATACACTTTATGGGTACCTTGAGCATTCCCAGCAGTCTCAGCAGCAGCCAGCTGTCTGAGGGGTTCAAGAGAGGGACAGGATAACTGAGCCTGCCTCAAGTCAGCCCTTGAAGGTCCCCCTGTCCCCAGAAACTCAACCTGATCAGGTTCAAGCTCTTCAGGGACAGTTCCTTCAGGGTCCTCTAGATCAGCTTCCTGGGAAGGCTGATCATCACTCTGAGGCAGGGGGGGAAGGCACAGCCTTGACCCTCCTGTTCTTCTTCTTGGTAGGTGCTTGGTCCATTGTTCCAGGATCCAAAACCTGAGGTTCAGTGAGGCACTTTTTGGCCTGTGACCTGGTCACAGCAAGGACATGTGATGATATACCTAACATCTCTGCATGAGTCCTGTACTCCACTTCTGACCATAGAGAACTCTCTAGGTCATTGCCCAACAAACATTCTACTGGGAGGTCTGCACTAACCACAACCCTTTTGAGGCCAGTTACCCCTCCCCATGAGAAGTTAACAACTGCCACACTATGTGAAGTAGTGGCATTGCTGGCATTGGTCACCAGGTAATTCTCACCTGGTATGTACTGTCCAGGGTCCACAAAGCCTGGTGTCACCATAGTGACACTGGCACATGTGTCCCTGTAGGCTTGAGCCACTTTTTCGTTAATTAAAGGAGTCTGTCTGTACTTGCCCAGGTTACTGGGGCTCACAGTCAGGGACAAATCAATGTCCCCACCACAGATCAAGACTGCCTGTGTCAGGGTTCTGTCTAAGTCAGAATCTCCTTCAGTTCCCATAGTGATTCCCACTACACCCTTTGTCTGGGGACCAACACTGCTAACAGTAGTACTGGGAGCAGGTGCCTTAGGGGCAACAGTGTTGGGGGCTCCACCCTTTTTGCAATCACTAGTCCAGTGAGTTGTATTTTTGCAATGATTGCACCAGGGTTTCTTTTGACCTTCTTTCTTCTTTTTGGACTGTTGGGACCCACCCTCCTTAGCAGTAGTTTGGGGCCCTGTTGAAGACTTCTGGTCTTTAGGTTTCTGATCTCCACCCTTTTGGTCTGTTTTCTTCTGATCACCCCCTTGGCCCTGGTTCTGGTTCTTTTGCTTAACCCTGGTTCTGACCCATTTGTCTGCCTTCTTTCCCAATTCTTGGGGAGAGGTCAGATCAGAGTCAACCAAGTGTTGATGCAGTTGCTGGTTTTGACAGTTATTTAAAATCTGTTCTCTCATCATCAAATTATACAATCCTGTAAAATCAGATACCTTACTTCCCAGCAACCAACCCTCCAAAGCCTTAGTGGCACATTCAACATATTCAGACCAGTCCTGAGTCTGTGTCTTTTGGGTGTCTCTGAACATTAACCTGTACTGTTGAGTGGTTAAGCCTAACCCATCTACCAGAACACTCTTCAGGACTCTGTAATTTCTGACATCCTCTTCTCTAACAGTGAGGAGTCTGTCTCTGCCTCTTCCTTCAAAGGAGTGCCAGAGGATTGCTGCCCACTGGTCTTCAGGAACCTGCTGGACTTTGCAGGCTCTCTCAAGAGCAGTTATCCATTTGTGGATGTCATCCCCACTTTTGTAGGGGGGCACAACCTTAGACAGGTTCCTATTATCAAAGACCCTATCTTTGTCCTTAGGGACAATGCTGCCACCAGTGGGTATGGACCCACTCTCTCTAGGTTGCCTAGCCTTGTTCAGTTTTTCTTCCATCAGGGCTACTTCTAGCTCCTGCTTCCTGATCCTCAGCTGGGCTTCCTGCATTCTGGCCTCATGTTCCCTCCTCTGAGGGGTGGTCATCCTTTTCCTGGAGTGACCTTGAGAGCCTCTAGAGCCATGAGAAGCATTGGAGTCACCTGAGCGATTCCTTTGCCTCCCAAGCCCTGTGTTAAGTCCACTGGGGAGATCCAATGGGGTAAACCCACTGTCAGTCCCCAATAGCCTTAGTTTAGCTGGGCCAAGTATAACACTTGGCACTGGGCTAGTTCTCCCTTCATCATCACTACTTTCTGTATCAGCACCTTTATCACTCTCATCCTCTGTGGTATTATTGCCATCTAAGGGGTGACTATTGGAACTGGGTACCTCTGTAGCATCTTCAGAAGGGGGGCCTCCTGTTCCTGACCCTAAGGGGGCTAACTGGGAAGCTTTCTTGAGCTCTCTCTGATTTTCATCATTTTGCAAGAGTTCTCTGAGCTCAGCAGAGGTAGGGTTCTTGGGCTGTTTAAGGCCTCTAAGAGTTGCCAAATGCCTGAGCTCATTCTGATTAAGGGTAGCAAAGATGGATGGTGCCCTCTGGGGGTCACTCTCGACAGAGATGGGTACAGTGGACCCCTCTGCCCCAGCCATTGCTCTTAAGTGTGGGTGGATGTGTTGCAATCTACCTACATTTGGGTTTACCTACTAAACCTATCTAGTAGTTGTAGTCAGGGTGTGCTACTCCCTTTGCTCTACAACAACTAAGTTCAGTAGAACTTATGTATATCTAATCTTGTTTTATATGTACCTACAGGTACCTATGTGATCTTTCAATTGGTAACCAAGAGATTACAATGGTAAAACACAGCAAGCTCAAATCCAACCGCTGCTCACCAATGTGAGAAGTTGGCCTGGTATATGATGCTCACTAGTTAAAGTGGTCACCTTGTACCATGCCAAGCAACCCTTATGGTGTGGTTGTAAGTCAACCTTTTCGGACTAGCTGCCCTAGAGGTAGCGTAGGCTAAGCAGTCTTTGCGGCTAAACTCGTGAAGCGTGTTAAGCCAGCTGTTTTACCAAATGCAACCCCCTTTTATACCAATGAAAGGACACCACACAGATATATATTCAAAATATATATGTATTTATTTCTCAAAGTAACCCCTAGTCTCTTTATGAGCACAGGAGCACAAATCGTCAAACAAGATTACAGTAGAATACACAGAAGTTGCACTTTATATGGATAGGCCCTGGTGGCCACTCGAACCATATACTAAAATAGTGGTATAAGTACCACGAACAGAAAAGGGAAAAGGCCTAGGGCCTCTAGAATCGCTGGGCCTACAAGGAGCTAACTTCAGTTAGTGACCAGGAGGTCCACGGGTGGCGTGTGCAGAGCAAATAGTCACACGCGTGCTCCCATAGGTTTCAATGGGTGCGTAAAAAGTACAAAGTTACTGCAAAAAGGATCTTCCGGATGGACTAGGAACTCAAGATTTGGAACACAGGCACTAGAGATGTAATACTACACTTGGGCACAGGTGTGCCAGCTTTACCTCACCCACAGGAAGCGGGTGCATAGGCCTCGAAGTGCGTCGGGTTTCTTCTATCTGTTCCGTGGAGCTTGGAGACAAAGATGCTGCAGGCGGTCGGTCCGGGAGAGATGCAGTGGATCCAAGAGTGGATCGGAGATGTTGAAGACCTGTAAGCAGAGGGGACAGTGTTCACAGTCACTAGCCAGTGACCAGCGTGGCACCAGGTGGGTACCAGGCAATGTCGGGTGCAAACAGGAAGAAAGGTGTAGCTTGTCTCTGCAGCCACGTGGTCCCTGGAGGTCGACGACGTCCAGGAGTCGGTTCACGAGCTGTCCCACGCAGGCTCTCGCTGTCGGCGGTGTCGGCGACTTGATCGAAGCAAACAAGCCTTGGCAAAAGCAATTGTTGTAGGAGATGAAATAAGCTGATGGTTCTGACCAGCAAGGTCAGAAGGACTGCTCCTTTGGAGGGGAGCAAAGGCCAGTCTGGAGCAACCAGACCAGCAGTGTATTTCTTGAAGTTCGTCACCAAGATGGCTACTAGCCAGCGGGCCAGCAACCGGTTAGGCGCATCGAGTGGCAAAATGCAGAAGGGCCCCACGCAGATCGTGGGGATGCTGGAGGGCTCACCTTTGGTGCAGATGCTGCTCGAGGGTTGGGCTTCTCAGATCCCAAAGCACAACTTGGAGGGAGCCTCGGTTGTTGCACTTGTCAGCTTGTCGTGGTCGTTTCAAGATGGCTGGCTCCACGTGTCTCGGTGCCTCCACGGGTCTCCTCTTTTCAGGGACTGTGGATCGGGCGGTGAGAGGTCTGGAGGTCCAGGTCTTGTCAGTCTCTGGGCTCGGGCTCCGGCGGGAGGCGGCGGCAAAGCAGACGTTGATTCGCTGGATGGTGCTTGCGTTAGCAAGGTGGTCACTCCCTGACCACAGGGGAGATTTCCTTCAGTCTTCTGTGCAGCAGGATGTCGAAGTTCCCGTCTTCTTCTTAGTTTCAAGTTGATTTCAGGATGTCTGAAGTCTTAGGACACAGCTCCTACCTTTAAGCGGATTCTAGGGGCCGGACTACCTGCTAGGTCCCTCCCTATGGGTGGGACCAGGAAGGGGGGTGGTTACACCCCCAATCCTTTGTCCAGCTCGCCCCAGGCCCGGGACTGGTGTGCCCCAGGACCGGTTTGAACTGGCATATGCACCGAGGCTCCTTGTGAGCCACAGGCATGTCTGGTTTCTTTCAAGCCCTACCTGACCAATACACAAAATCCTGTCTGGGGTGGTGCACGCACCTCCCCTGGCAGGAAACCCTTTGTCCACACCTCCCAAGCTGGAAGGACTCCCAGCAGCAGGAGGGCAGACTTGTGTCTGTGGTGGCAGCATCCATTTTGTGGAGCTGAGGCTATGTCTGATTTTACCCGGGTTTTAGGTACTGTACATTTCGTGTCCCTCTAGAAGGGTGGAATGCTAACCCCGTCGCCAGAATTGGCGAGGGGTTAGTATTCCAATTCGTATGACACCTTACTCGACATGTTTTGATAAAGCCAAACCAAAGATAGCATTTAACCGCGAGGTTCATAATGCACTTAAGAGTATATGGTATGACGATATCTGGAAACAGTAGAAGGAAGTTGTTCCGACCACTGCAGACAGGCTCAGCTCAGGCCAGAGCACCATCTCACATGGAACCAAGCACTCTGCCTTCAGGATTGTTAAGGCCTGCCATAGGAGTGACTTATAGGTTACCAGGTGTCCCATTTAAGGTTAGGTATAGGTATACTACACCTAAGTAAGAGGTGATTACACCAACTTACCCCAGCTGAGTGATCAGCCAGTTGTGTCAAATTCTTAGGCCAAGCCTGGGGTGGCATAATACATGCTTCAGCCCCTGGCAGGCCTTGGGTACACCAATGCCCTGGGTACCTAGTGTACACTGGTACAGGGGCTGACAGGGTGATCCACTTCCAATTGGTTATGCACCTAGGGTGCATAGTTTTAATTTAGTAGAGAGAACAGCAGGCTGGGGGTCTGATTGGCAGGCCCACAGCCTCAATATTTCAAAAACCAGTGAAGCAAAAAGCAAAAATTTGGGGTGACCATAGGATAGCAGACCCTACTCTCCTACACATATGTATTATGACATGTATAATTTTTGTCAATTCTTATGAGCTGGAAATGTTTGCTAGTTAATGTTAAATGTGCTTTTATTTTTATACCTCATTGTTTTTTCACGTGAATTTTGTTGTAAAAGACATGTTTATTTTTGTTTTTTTGGGGGGGAAAGATGTGTTATGTCTTTGCCAATGTTTGTTATAAAGAATTCTAAATATGTCATGGTGGTGACATATGAGGTTCCAGATTCTAGATGTTGGAGTGAGGGTTTGGCAGTTGGCTGCTGGATCGAGTTTCGTGAGGGTTGCAATATTGAACTGGAGAATAAATCCTTCAAGATTCTACATGGCTGGATGGCGTTTATTATCTTAACAGGTTAGTAATGTATAACTACTTACCCATGATGGTCTAAAGGCCCTGGAGGGCAGGGGGCCTCTGTTGAGTGCTGGGGTCACCCGAAAAGCCAGGTCTTGAAGTCCTTCCAGAACTGGGGCAATGTGTGAGATTGCTGGAGGGAGAGGGTGTTCCAGGCTTTGGCTGCATTGTAGGAGAAGGACTTTCCCCCCGTTCTAGTCTTGCTGATACGTGGGGCAGTGGCCAGTGAGAGCTGGGCTAATCGGAGTGGTCTTTGTGGCGCATGGAAGGAGAGGCGCCTGTTCAGGTATGTGGGTTCAGTGTTGAAGGGCCTTGTCTGCATAGGTGAGGAGTTTGAAGGTTCGTCTTCTTTCAAATGGTAGCCAGTGGAGATTGCAGAGGTCTTGGGTAATGTGACCACGACGGGGGATGTCGAGGATCAGTCTGGCTGCGGTGTTCTGGACAGTCTGTAGTTTGCAAAGAAGTTCCTTGTTGATTCTGGTGTAGAGAGCATTGCCGTAGTCCAGTCTGCTGCTAATGAGTGTGTGCATCACAGTATTTCTGGATTCGGTTGGGATCCATCTGAATGTCTTTCGAAGACTGTGTAGGGTGTTGAAGCAGGTCGAGGAGATGGCGCTGATCCGGTGGTTCATTGTGAGCAATTAGTCTAGTATGATGCCGAAGTTTCATGCATGATCTGTCAGGGTGGAGGGGATTTCTGAGGGCCACCAGGAGTCATTCTATGTGGAAGGGGTGGAGCCAAGGATGAGGGCTTCTACCTTTTTCTGAGTTGAGTTTTAGGCAACTGTTCTTCATCCAGGTGGTGAAGGCTTTCATACCTTCTTGGAAGTTGTGTCAGGTGATGTTGGGTGTCGTCTGCGCTTGAGTCCGTAGTTCCTGACGATGGGAGCGGATGTTTGTATGACGTAGTTGGGTTGCAATGGCTGAGGCGGCTCTGTGAAAGATGTGTGGGAAGGGGTCTGAGGGTGCTCTGGACTGGATGCTTTTCGTGGTCTTCAAGGTATTTCCTGTCGTGAGCAGGATCCATTTGAGCAGGGTCTGTTGGGTGGCAGCGCATGAGGGGGGGAGCTGGAGCAGTGAGGTGGTCTTGGTTGTTGAAGTTGTTGTAGAGCAATTTGATCTTGTGGTGGAAGAAGTTGCTGAGTCTGTTGCAGAGGTCTTATGAGGGTGGGATGTCTGTTGTTTCGCTGCAGGGTTTGGCAAATTCCTTGATGTTGGACAACAGTTCTTTGCTGTTGTGTGCGTTGGTGAGGATTCTGTTTTGGAGGGATTTCTTCCTTGTGGATTTGATGAGTTGGCGGTGTGCAGTGGTGACTTCTTTGTAGGCAGTGCGTGTTTCCGGGGTTTTGTTGTTCCTCCATGTCTTTTCGAGTCGTCTGCAGGAGGCTCTGGAATCTTGGAATGCAGGGGTGAACTTCTTGCTTTCTTGATGTGTTTTCCGGTGCCTTTCTTGAGAGGTCGAAGCGTGTCGGTGCACTTCGTGGTACAGCGGTGGAGGTTGCGTGCTGCGGTGTTTGCGTCTGACATAGTCGGTGGTGGACTGCTGACGAGGGCAGAGGTGAGCTAGTCTTCGATGACTTTGTTCCAGTTTCTGCGGGGGAGGCGGTGGGCATGCTGTGTACAGTGGGTTTTTTTGAAGGAGAAGTGGATGCAGTGGTGATCTGTCACGAGGAGTTCTGTGGTGAGGTTCTAGGAGACGCTGTTTCCTCAGGTGAAGATGGGATTGAGTGTGTGTCCTGCTGTGTGTGTGGGGGAGGTGACTAGTTGTTTCAGTCCTATGTTGGCGAGGTTCTCTAGGAGGAAGGCGGTCTTTGAGTCATCGTGGTTATCCAGGTGGAAGTTTAGGTCTCTGAGTAGGATGTAGTCTGTGGATGCAAAGGCATGGGGTGCATTGAGGTCGGTGATGGCATCGGTAAAGGGAGCGCAGGGACCAGGCGGCCTGTAGATGAGAGCTCTGTGGAGTTGTTTTGGGGTTGGTCTGGATCTGGAAGTGCTCCATGAGAATCGTTGTGTCATCTGGGAGGGTATACATGCAGAAGGTGCTTTTGTGAACGACAGTGATGCCTCCTTGTGAGAAGCTGGCCTGGTATATGATGTCCACTAATGTAAGTGGGCACCTTGCACCAGTCCAGACAACCCTTATGGTGATTTAAGAAGTCTTAGACAAACTTAGAAGCTCTCAAAGTGGTAGGTGTCTAGAGCAGCCTTCAGGCTTAGTCCAGAACGAGTGTAAAGCAGCTTGCTTTATCAGAATGCAATCTTATAGTATAGATTAAGTGAAAAAGAGCCACACAAGGTGTTTATAAAAATATGTATTTATTATATAATACTCTCTAACATGTTTAGATATCTCCTACCTGGAGATAAACACAATGCACACAATACTTTGCAAAGAAACAAAGTAAATAGCACAGAATACAAAGTGGGCCCCAGGTGAGGACCAAACCATATACTAAGAAAGTGGTATAAGAACCACGACTCGGGTCAAAACAAGGTCGAGAAGACAGAGGTGCTGGAGACCAAAGGAACCACCCAAGGTGAGTAGAGAGGGACCCCACGGAGAGCGTGTGCAGTGTGGTAACACGATCGCGTGCTCCGTACAATTCTATGTGAAAGTCGCGGTTGGGAGTTTAAAGATTAAGGACCCTTCCCAGTGGACCCTGAAGAAACTCAGTGGAAGACAGAAGGTTGGAGAGCCACCCCACCCATCGATACCCTAGTTCCCACGTTACCTACACCAGGGAAGCCGGGTGCATAGGGGTTAAATGGTGTCGGAAACGGCAGTAAAACCCAATGGAGGCCTTCAGAAAAGTGCCGCTGCTGGAAGAGGAGAAAGTGTCCGGTGAAATCCGAAGGTGGATTCTAGTTGAGAGGTACCTGCAAGCAGAGGGGGCAGAGTCTATGTCACTCAGGAGTGACCAGGGGACTTGAAAGACAAATGCCCTCCGATGTCGGGTGTTGCAGAATGGATGAAAATTACCTTGACTCTGCAGCTGTGAGGACCAGGCGATGCTGAGGTAGACCAGGAGCAGTGCACAAGCTTTCCCATGTCAGATGTCAATTGTTGAGGGGTAGGTTATCCAGCTAGAGCACCAACAAACCTTGGCAACTGCAACCCACACAGAAGTCGAAGAAGGTATAATGTCAGGACCAGCAAGGTCCAAGGGACTCACCAAAAGCAGGGGAGTCAAGGCACGCCCTGAGCAAACAGGGGAGCCCCAAAGGAGCAAAGGTGACCCTCAAATGGACCCAGAGCCCGGAGGCACTGGAGTCGTGAGAGGACCTCAAGCTGCTCACCAAAAGATACAAGCCACGATGCACAACGATGCGGTGGGTCCAAAGTTTCTGGTCACTGGAGGTGCTTGAGGTTGGGGCTACTTTGAGCCCTGAGATCTTCTTGGAAGGAAATGAACAAGCCTTTGCAACTGAAAGTTGACGTGGTGCACAGGGGTTCAGTTATTACAACCGCCACGAGGGATGCTGGCCTCAAACTTGGTGAGAGGGCAGGGCAGGCCTCGGGAGATGTGGAAAGCCCCCACCTGTGTTGCAGAACATTATGGAGTCCGGAGGAGCTCAGTATCAGCAGACCGTCGACTAGTTATGGTGCCTGCGAATGCAGGGGAGTGACTCCTTCACTCCAAGGGAGATTCCTTCAAGTTTCTTTGATGCTCACAGGCCTTGGAAGGTTCCTGTATAATGCACAGGCACAGACGATGCAGCAGACTGGAAGGGAGACGAAGTTGAGCCCAAACGAAGTCCAGAGTGCCCAGACGGTAGAAGAAGTGGTGTCTGATCTGAATCTTGTCCCATGACGAATCTAGGGATGATTCAGGGGACCTCCCAGGGGAGGGCCTGGACAGTGGGGAGGTGATGACTCCCAGAACTGGTTTCAACTGGACTATGGATGGGGACACTAAATGTTACCCTCATGCAGACTGAGTGGTGCTGGCAAGTGCACCCATCCTGCCCCAATACACTAACTCCTGTTTGGGAGGTGGTCACACCTCCCTGTGACAGGATGCCCATTGTTCTCCCTTCCCCTGCTTGATCTTGGCTCAGCAGCAGGAGGGCAGAATCGTGTCTCTGGTCGGCAGCAACCATTTTGTGCTGTCCGGGTCTAGAAGGCTGGTACCGGGAGCACGGAGAGCCTAACAGAGGGCTCTTCCAGTGCTTGGAATCATACCTCCCACACAGTTTACGGTGTGAGGGTATGATTCCAACATGTTTGATACCAAACATGATAGGATTTGTTCATGTTTGATACCAAACATGATAGGATTCGTTGCAGTGTTTGAGATGGTCATCGCGTAATTACGCTGTGCCCTTCTATATGGCATATGCTTCACTTACAACCCGGGAGAATGGACTCCGTAGGCTGTAGGGGTGTCATGCTCATGCAGGGGCACCCTCACACATAGAACCAAGCACCCTGCCTTCAGGATTGTAAAAGCCTACAATAGGGGTGACGTATAGGTTTTAAGTGCAGTGGCCTTAGATATAGGTAGCCTTTATCTTTAGTAAGTGCTGCTAGCACCAACTTACACAGGCTGCAATGGCAGGCCTGTAGTTCCATTTTGAATGGTCTCCCATGGGTGGCATAAATACATGCTTCAGCCCATGGGGGACCTTTGGGGTACCTATGCCCCGGGTACCTTAGTACCATATACTAGGGACTGATAAGTGTACCCCATTATCCAATCTGGGATGTACCTAAGTACTGAACAATACCATTTAAGGGAGAATGCAGATACACTGGGGTCCTGATTAGCAGGATCCCACTCAGACTAGTCAAAAACAGCCTAGCCCCTGGCAAAAAAGTGGAGGCAACCATAAAAGCAGATCCTACTTTCTATACAACCCCCTCCAAATGTAAGGAGATGAGACTAACCTTGTCCAGTTGAGTCTTCAATTTCTAAGTGGAAATATCTGGAGAGTCCATCTGAATTGGCATGGTCAAAAGTTTGGGGTTTTCACCCTTCATCTGTTTAAGCCATAAGAGGAGCTTATGGTCTGTCTGAACAATGAAGTGAGTGCAAAACAAGTATGGCCTCAGCTTCTTCAGTGCCCAGACCACAAAAAAGGCCTCCCTCTCAATAGCTGACCTAGGTTTCTCTCTGGGGGTCAACCTTCTGCTGATAAAAGCAACTGGTTGATCCTGGCTCTCTGCATTCAGTTGTGATAACACAGCCCCTACCCCTAACTCAGATGCGTTGAAAGTTTGAGTAATCTGGACTCTGCAGAATGGGAGCAGTACATATGGCCTGCTTATGGTCATCAAATGCCTTTTGACAGCTGACTGTCCACTGAACTTTCTTAGGCATTTTCTTTGATGTGGGATCATTCAAATGAGTCACTATAGACCCATATCCCTTTACAAATCTCCTGTAATACCCAGTCAGTCCCAAGAAGGCTCTGGGTAGTTGGAGCAACCCATTCCATTTTGGTCTCGATTTTACTCTGTAGTAGTTTAACCTGGCCTCCACCTACCAGGTGGCCCAAGTACACAACCTTACTCTGCCCTATCTGGCACTTAGTAGCCTTGATAGTGAGGCCTGCTTTCTGCAGAGCCTCCAAAACATTCTTGAGGTGGACCAGTTGATCCTCCCAGGTAGAGCTAATGTCGCGATCACACAGAGGGGGCAGGGAGGAACAGCAGGAAACGCACTCTCCCACAGATTCCCCCTCCCCTGTGTGCATGATGCCTTGTGTGGGTGGAGCAGGCGCCCAGCGCACTACACATCCCGGAAACCCTTGGGACGCATAGGGGGAACACGGATCAGGTACCTCCGCCCCTATAAAGCCCCTCCTCTCCCGTGAGGAGGTGCTTGACAAACTTGCCTGGTTTGGGATCACGAAGAGAGCGGAAGAGTATTCCCCGCTGGAGTTCCCATTTTCTTTGTTTTTGTTTTTGCTGCTTAGCCCGTTGATTTCTGGAGGAGAGACGCCTCGCTTGAGCACGGCATTGCTCTTTGATGACCACACTCCCGTAAATCTGCTACCGACTCCCGGCTCCGGGAACCCTCAGGTACTATCGATCCCGTCAGGAGAGAGACGCTGGAGCGCTCCTTCTTCACCCGCGACATTGTTTGTTTTTCCCCCGCGCTAGTGAGAAAAGCGTCAACCACCTGCAAGCACTCGCTCTGTGGTATTGTAACAGCGGCGGGTGCGCTTGCAGAAGAGAACTCCCTTTTTGCTTAATCACCTGTGAGCACTCTTGCTGTGCTTCCGAACAGCGATGGAGCGCACTTGCTTTTGAGACACTTCTGGTACTGTTACCTCATATGACTCTCACGCTGTGATATCCAACAGCGGTTGGGGGTACTATGTTTTGATGTTTTCTTGCACATGAAGTTCTAGCAGTGTGCTTTGCCTGCGGTTCCGAATTTGGGTGCCAGTGACGATTTGGTTCAATTGCCTTTTGTACTGTTCATGGAACATGTCTATCCTGCTTTTCTTTGAAGTTATGGTCTCTCCAGGATGGATGTTCGCTGCCCGCTATATGTGTATTGCTGCCTGAAATATCGTGAGTGTATGCACAACTACGTATTCAGTTGCATGTGTCTGTATGATACTATCCGTACTACCCCTCATACCTCTCTCCCTTCTCTTTAATGCAGCAGTCTTATGAGGAGTGATCATTGACTACGTCCAGAGCCCTAGACCAGACATAGGGGGATAAACAGCCATCACAGCAGCAGTGTTTGTTATTTTATCCACTTCCCTTTTCCCCGGAGTGCTTCCTTGCATAGAGGTGTTCATTACTCTGTGGGAGGTTGCGCAGGGGAGAAGGGGGGCTTCTCAACAAACCATCGTCCCCTTTGGCTAACATCAGAGGTTAGTGGCGTTACTTTCTTGCGCTGCTGACACATCCTGACAGATTGTCAAGACCAAGACTGTAACCCAGCCTGGACGATGGATACCAACACGGTTTTGACCACCCTCTTGGAGAGCCTTTCGTCTCTTCAATAGGAGGTACAGACCTCAAGATTCGAGACTCAGGACCTAAGAAAGGAGATGGGTACACTATATAGGGAGGTAGCTGGCCTATCCAGAAATGGCAAACCCGATGGCAAGGGGACGGGTTCCTACATTAGGGAATGAACTCTTCCCCCTCCTGTACATGCCAAGCATACGCCCTCTCCTGACACCACACAGGGGGCAGGGTTCTTTCAGCTACGCAGGCACCCCTCCTATCTACCGATTCCACTGCCACCGTCCATGTGATACAAAATACTGGGATCCCGTTGGCACCACCTGAATGTTTCTTTGGGATCCAAGGAAATTCGAAACATTTTTGAATCAATGCAGGCTGCATTTCTTGTGTAAACCAGCGGCCTTCCAAGATGAAGCGGCTAGAACTGCCTTTATGATGTCGTATATGGGGGGGGAAGGCAGCTAGTTGGACCATACCGTTGATAGAGCGCAACAACCTCTTTCTGCACAGATTCACTGACTTTTGTTTGGAGATGAGGAAGCTGTGCGACTGGAAATCCCATATGATGACTCTGGATAGGGTGTTGATAACCTTCCGACAAGGATCTCAGGATTTATTGACATACATAACCACGTTCAACCGTCTCATAGTGGAGACTGACTGGCCCCAGGAGAAACGCACCATTCTGTTTTACCAGGGATTACGCGGAGAATTGAAGGACTGTGTGAGAAGTTGGCCTGATGTATGATGTCACTAGTTCTAGTGTACACCTTATATCAGTCCAAACAACCCTTATGGTGATTGGTTGTAAAGTCAACCTTATAGACCAGCTATCCTAGTGGTAGCATGGACAAGAGCAGTCTTAGGCTAAACTCTGAATGGCATGTGAAGCCAACTGTTATACCACATATAATCCCTTGAATACCAAATGAAAGGACACCACAACAGATATATATATAAAATAAAGTGTATTTATTCTAGTCAAACCCTCAGCACTCTTTATGAGATTCGAGGTAAGTACAACACAGTCTTATTCAAGCATACATTAAGTCACACAGGTAAGTAATACAGTTAGGCCCTAGGGGCCACGCAAACCATATACTAAAGAAGTGGTATAAGGACCACTGTCACGGAAATAGGATAGGCCTAGGCCTAGGGAATCGCTGGGGCTACACTACACTACCCAAGGTTAGGAAGTGGGAGGCCCACGGGATTCAGGTGCAGAGTGGAAACACTCACGCGTAATGCGTATAATCGATAGAAATAGTACAGTTCTGAAATAAGCAGTTTTAGGACACTTCTGGTATAGCTAGAAAGTCGAGACTCTGGAACTAGACCCTAGGATAGTCAATACCCCTGTGAGCACCGAAGTACCCAAGTTACCTAGCCCACGGGCTGCGGTTGCATAGGTGTGAACTTGCGTCGGGTTTCGTCGTGGACTTCTATGGATGCCTGAAGGAAACTTGCTGACAGGCAGTCAGTGAAGAGTGTCCGGTGAATCCCAAGGCCGGGATCAAGAAGGAAGGATACCTGCAAGCAGAAGGGACAGAGTCAGGGTCACTAGCCAGTGACCACGTGGAACCAGGAAGGAACCAGGCGATGTCGGGAGATTGCAGGTGAAGAGGTGAAGCTTGTCGCAGCAGCCATGGGTACCAGGAGACGTCGAGGACAACCAGGACCAGGAGGCGAGCTGTCCCACGAAGGCTCTGGCTGTCGGCGGCGTCGAAGTCGAACTAGGACTCATCAAGCCTTGGCAAGCGGAACCCACGAAGAATGGAGGACTTGCTTCTGGTGCAGACCAGGAAGGTCTGGGGTGCTTCTCTTTTGCAGAGGAGCAGGAGCCAGTCTGGAGGAGCCAAACCAGCAGTGGAAGTTCAAAGGTGTGTCGTCGCAAAGGCCGCTAGCCAACGGGCAAGCAACCGGACAGACGCGGCAAGCAGGAAAATGCAGAAGGGCCCCACGCAGGACTCGTGGAGTGTGGGGGGCTGATCTTCGGTGCAGATGGTGCTTGGGGTTGGGGCTTCTCAATCCCCGGTGCACAACTTCGAGGGGGCCTCAGAAGCTGCGCTGGAAGATACTCGCCACTTTTCCCAGGTAGCCGGTCCCACGTCTCTCGTCGCCTCCACGGATCTCAGCTTGGCTGTCTGGGGTGGTGCTCGCATCTCCCAAGGCAGGAAACCTATTGTCCAAGCCTCCCGTGCCGGGATCACTCCCATCAGCAGGAGGTCAGACTTGTGTCGTGGCAGCAGCATCCATTTTGTGATGCTGGGGCTCTGGTTAACTTTAACCGGGTAAGTAGGTTTCAACATGTCTTCTCCCTCTAGAAGGGAGGGATAATATCCTCATCCCCAGAAATGGGATGGGGGTATTATTCCAAAGTGTTAGACACCTTACACGACATGTTTTGATAAAGCCAAACCATAGTTACCATAACCGTTTAAGATTATAAGGCACTTTAAGAGTATATGGTAGGCTATATCATAGAACAGCTATAAGGACATGGTTCCGAAAGCTGCAGACAGGCTCAGATCATGCTAGAGCACCATCTCACATGTTACCAAGCACTCTGCCTCCAGGATTGTTAAGGCCTGCCATAGGAGTGGCTGATAGGTACACATGTGTCTATATATAAGGTAGGTATAGGAATACTACACCTAAGCAAGGGGTGATTACACGACCTTGCCCCAGCTGAGTGATCAGCCAGTTGTGTCATAATGGAAGGCCAGGCCAGGGGTGGCATCATACATGCTGCAGCCCCTGGTAGGCCTAGGGTACACCTATGCCCTGGGTACCTAAGGTACACTGTACAGGGGGCAATAAGTTGATCCTATCCAAATGGGTTATCCACCTAAAGTGCATAGTATTAATTTAGAGAGAGAACAGCAGGGCTGTGGGTCTGATTAGCAGGCCCACAGCCACATCTAAGAAGAAAACCAGTAAAGCAAAAGCAAAAAGTGGGGGTGAACATAGAAAGCAGACCCTACTCTCCTACACAACCCCCCCCCCCAAACTTAGGGACATTAAACTAACCTTGACCAGTAGAGTCTTCATGTTCTAAGTGGAAATATCTGGAGAGTCCATCTGCATTGGCATGGTCAGTCCCAGGTCTATGTTCCACTGTGAAGTCCATCCCCTGTAGGGAAATGGACCACCTAAGAAGTTTGGGATTTTCACCCTTCATCTGATTTAGCCACAAGAGGGGCTTATGGTCTGTCTGAATCTTGAAGTGAGTGCCAAACAAGTATGGCCTCAGCTTCTTCAGGGCCCAAACCACAGCAAAGGCCTCCCTCTCAATAGCTGACCAACGTTTCTCTCTAGGGGTCAGCCTTCTACTTATAAAATCAATGGGCTGGTCTTGACCATGCATATTAAGTTGTGAAAGAACAGCTCCCACACCCAACTCAGAAGCATCTGTCTGGACAATAAACTCTTTGGAGTAGTCTGGACTTTTCAGAATAGGTGCACTGCACATGGCCTGCTTCAGGCCATCAAATGCTTTTTGACAGCTCACTGTCCACTGAACTTTCTTTGGCATCTTCTTAGAGGTCAAGTCATTAAGTGGTGTCACAATGTACCCATAGTTCTTAACAAACTTTCTGTAGTACAAATCAGGCCCAAGAAAGCTCTGACCTGAGTCTGGGTAGTTGGAGGAGTCCAGTCCTTTATGGTCTGGATCTTGCTCTCCAGTGGTTGAACCTGACCCCCCCCCCCCCCCCCCCCCCCGACTAGGTGGCCCAGGTATACAACCTTGCTCTGCCCTATCTGGCACTTAGTGGCCTTGATAGTGAGGCCTGCCTTTTGCAGGGCCTCTAAAACATCCCTCAGGTGGACCAGGTGATCCTCCCAGGTGGAGCTAAAGACAGCAATATCATCAAGATAAGCTGCACAGTAGTCATCCAACCCAGTAAGGACTTGATTCACCAACCTTTGGAAAGTGGCAGATGCATTCTTCAAACCAAAGGGCATTACCACAAATTGATAATGTCCTCCTGGGGTCGAGAAAGCAGTTTTGGCCTTTGCATTCTCAGCTAGTCTGATTTGCCAGTAGCCTGCTGTCAGGTCAAATGTGCTCAAAAACTTAGCAGCTGCCAGTCTGTCAATGAGCTCATCTGCCCTAGGTATTGGGTGGGCATCTGTCCTAGTGACAGCATTGAGGCCTCTGTAGTCCACGCAAAACCTCATCTCTCTCTTACCATCTTGGGTGTGAGGTTTTGGCACAAGAACTACAGGACTAGCCCAAGGGCTCTCTGAAGGTTCAATGACTCCCAGCTCCAACATCTTTTGTACCTCAACTTTTATGCAGTCCCTGACATGGTCAGGTTGCCTGTAGATTTTACTCCTCACAGGCAGACTGTCACCAGTGTCCACCTCATGGGTGCACCAGTTTGTCTGACTTGGGGTCAGAGAGAACATATGTCGGTAGGATTGCAGAACTTGTCTGCAGTCCTGTTGCTGATGGACAGTGAGGCTGTAAGAAAAGACCACACCATCAACTGAGCCATCATCAGGGTTCTGAGGCAACAGGTCTGGGAGAGGGTCACTGTCTTCCTCCTGCCCCTCATCTGTAACCATGAGTAAGCCCATGTCTGCCCTGTCAACATATGCCTTCAATCGATTGACATGAATCACCCTGAGGGGGCTTCTGGGAGTCCCAAGGTACACCAAGTAGGTGACTTCTCCCTTTTTCTCAACAATAGTGTGGGGTCCAGACCATTTGTCTTAGAGTGCTGCTGGGGCCACTGGCTCCAACACCCACACTTTCTGCCCTGGCTGGTAAACAGTCAGCACAGCCTTTTGGTCATGCCAAGCTTTTTGGAGTTCTTGGCTTGCCTCAAGGTTTTTAGAAGCCTTCTTCATATACTCTGCCATCCTGGAGCGGAGACCAAGTACATAATCCACTATATCAAGTTTGGGTTGTCTGAGAGGTCTCTCCCATCCTTCCCTTACTAAACATAGGGGTCCTCTTACAGGATGCCCAAACAAAAGCTCAAAAGGGCTGTAGCCAACCCCCTTTTGTGGGACCTCTCTGTAAGCAAACAGGATGCAGGGTAAAAGGATGTCCCATCTTTGCCTAAGCTTGTCTGGTAAACCTTTTATCATTCCCTTTAGGGTCTTGTTGAATCTCTCAACAAGCCCATTGCACTGTGGGTGATAGGGTGTGGTGAACTTGTAGTTCACACCACACTCCTTCCACATTGCAGTCAACTATCCTGACATGAAGTTGGCACCTCTGTAAGAAATGACCTCCTTTGGAAAGCCCACTCTGGAGAATACTCCAAGTAGGGCCCTTGCCACAACAGGAGCTGTTGTGGTCCTCAGGGGAATAGCTTCTGGATACCTGGTGGCATGGTCCACTATCACCAGTATGAATCTGTGCCCAGATGCTGTTTGTGGGTCCATTGGTCCTATAATATCTATGCCCACTCTTTCAAAGGGAACCCCCACCACAGGTAGTGGTATGAGGGGGGCCTTTGTGGTGCCACCTGATTTGCCACTGGCTTGGCAGGTGACACAGGAGCGACAAAACTCCTTGGTATCTTCTGACATATGGGGCCAGTGAAAGTGAGGGACAAGCCTGTCCCAAGTCTTGTTCTGGCCTAAGTGTCTTGCAAGGGGAATATCATGGGCCAGGGTAAGAAGGAAGCCTCTGAACTTCAGTGGTATGACCAACCTCCTGGATGCACCAGGCTTGGGGTTTCTAGCCTCTGAATACAGCAGCCCTTCATCCCAATACACTCTATGGGTACCTTGAGCATTCCCTGCAGCCTCAGCAGCAGCCTGCTGTCTGAGGGGTTCAAGAGAGGGGCAGTCTAATTGTGCCTGCCTCAGATCTGCCCTTGAAGGTCCCCCTGTCCAGAGAAACTCAACCTGATCAGGTTCAAGTTCTTCTAGGACAGTTCGTTCAGGGCTCTCAGAATCCTCCTCCTGTGAGGGCTGATCCACTACCCGAGGCAGGGGGGAAGGCACAGACTTTCCCCTACTGCTCTTTCTCTTGGGTTGTGACTGGTCCATAGTTCCAGGATCCAGCACTTGTTCAGTGGTGCACTTTTTGGCCTGTGACCTGGTCACAGCAAGGACATGTGCATCTATCCCCAGCATTTCTGCATGGGTCCTATACTCCACTTCAGACCAAACTGAAGTTTCAAGATCATTGCCCAGTAAACACTCTACTGGAAAGTCTGAACTAACAACAACTTTCTTGAGGCCAGTTACCCCTCCCCAGGAGAAGTTAACAATTGCCACACTGTGGGAGGTAGTGGCATTGCTAGCGTTGGTCACTAGGTAGTTCTCACCTAGTATGATCTGTCCAGGGTCCACAAAGGCAGGTGTCACCATTGTGACACTAGCCCCAGTGTCCCTGTAGGCCTGAGCCATTCTTTGGTTGATAAAAGGAGTCTGTCTGTACTTGCCCAGCTTACTGGGGCCTATAGTAGAGGACAAAGCTATGTCCCCATCACAGATCAGAACAGCCTGAGTAGGTATTCTGACTAGGCCAGAATCCTCCTCAGTTCCCAGGGTTAACCCTACTACACCCTTTTGCTGGGAACCACCACTTACAGCTGAACTAGGCGTCACAGTTGCCTTAGGGGCAATGGTGGCTGGGGGCTTATCCTTTTTGGTGCACTCACTAAACCAATGTGAGTTGGACTTACAATAGTTGCACCATGGTTTCTTTTGGCCATCTTTCTTTTTATCCTTTTTGGGACCACCCTCCCCCTGAGCCTTTTGGGGGCCTGGTGAAGACTTCTGGTCTTTTTGTTTCTGATCATTACCCTTCTGGTCTGCCTTTTTGTGATCACCGCCCTGGTTCTGGTTTTTCTGCTTATCTCTAGTCCTGACCCATCTATCTGCCTTCTTTCCCAATTCTTGGGGAGAAGTCAGATCAGAATCTATCAGGTGTTGATGCAGTCGCTGGTTTTGACAGTTGTTAAGGATTTGTTCTCTCATGATCAAATTATACAATCCTGTATAGTCCTTAACCTTACTTCCCACTAGCCAGCCTTCCAGAGCCTTAGTGGCACAATCTACAAAGTCAGTCCAGTCCTGAGTCTGTGTCTTCTGGGTATCCCTGAACAACAACCTGTATTGTTCAGTGGTTAGGCCAAACCCATCAATTAGAGCACTCTTTGGGACAGTGTAATTGTCTGCATCCTCATCACTAACTGTGAGGAGCTTGTCTCTACCTTTCTCAGAGAAGGAGAGCCACAAGATAGCTGCCCACTGGCTTTGGGGTACCTGCTGTACTTTGCAAGCCCTCTCCAAAGCAGTTATCCATTTGTGGATGTCATCCCCACACTTGTAGGGAGGGATAATCTTGCTCAGGTTTCTATTATCATAGGTCCTGTCTCTATCCTTAGGGATATTGCTGCCACCAGTGGGTTCTACATCTAACCCACTTTACTTTTGCTCTCTAGCCAGAGCAAGCTTCTCCTTGGCAAGGGCAAGTTCTTCCCTCTCAATCCTTAGATTAGCTTCCCTCATTCTGGCTTCATGCTCTTTTCTCTGGGGGGAAGTCATTCCCCTGTGAGAAGAGGCATTAGAGATGCTAGAGACATGGGAGTGGATGGATTCCCTTGAAGGGGATCTGTCTCTCCTGCTTCTCTGGTTAAGACCACTTGGGGGTCTGTATGGGGGGACCCCATGCAGACTCCCATGTAAGCATAGGTTAGCCTGGCTAAGTTTTCTAACTCTGACCTGGCTGTCTACCTCCTCATCTGAAGTCCCATCTGACTCATCTGTAGCGGGTAGACCCTCCCCTTTACCTAGGGTACCAGCCTGGGAGGCCCTAAGAGCATCATACTCCTCTAGGATCTCTACTAGCTGAAGGAGGGTGGGCTTTGCACCCTGTTTTAACTTTCTGGAGGTACACAATTGTCTCATCTCCTGAAAAGTTAGGGTATCATATCTAGAGGGGATCTTTCTAAGACCTGCCCCTCCTGAGAGAGAATCTACTAGATCTCCTCCCAGAGACATGATCTACTGAGGGTGTGGTGTGTGCACCTACCTACACTAGTTGTATCTACTAAACCTCTCTAGTAGTTGTAGTCTGGGTGTGCTAGGCCCTTCAACCTACAACAACTAAGTCCAGTAGGACTTAAGTATTTATAATCTATGTTATATGTACATAAACAATATCTGTGTGATCTTTCAATTTAGTATCTCAAGATTACAATGGTATTACAACAGCAAGCTAAGATCCCACCGCTGCCACCAATGTGAGAAGTTGGCCTGATGTATGATGTCACTAGTTCTAGTGTACACCTTATATCAGTCCAAACAACCCTTATGGTGATTGGTTGTAAAGTCAACCTTATAGACCAGCTATCCTAGTGGTAGCATGGACAAGAGCAGTCTTAGGCTAAACTCTGAATGGCATGTGAAGCCAGCTGTTATACCATATATAATCCCTTGAATACCAAATGAAAGGACAACACAACAGATATATATATAAAATAAAGTGTATTTATTCTAGTCAAACCCTCAGCACTCTTTATGAGATTCGAGGTAAGTACAACACAGTCTTATTCAAGAAAACATTAAGTCACACAGGTAAGTAATACAGTTAGGCCCTAGGGGCCACGCAAACCATATACTAAAGAAGTGGTATAAGGACCACTGTCACGGAAATAGGATAGGCCTAGGCCTAGGGAATCGCTGGGGCTACACTACACTACCGAAGGTTAGGAAGTGGGAGGCCCACGGGATTCAGGTGCAGAGTGGAAACACTCACGCGTAATGCGTATAATCGATAGAAATAGTACAGTTCTGAAATAAGCAGCTTTAGGACACTTCTGGTATAGCTAGAAAGTCGATACTCGGAAACTAGACCCTAGGATAGTCAATACCCTTGTGAGCACCGAAGTACCCAAGTTACCTAGCCCACGGGCTGCGGGTGCATAGGAGTGAACTTGCGTCGGGTTTCGTCGTGGACTTCTATGGATGCCTGAAGGAAAGTTGCTGACAGGCAGTCAGTGAAGAGTGTCCGGTGGATCCCAAGGCCGGGATCAAGAAGGAAGGATACCTGCAAGCAGAAGGGACAGAGTCAGGGTCACTAGCCAGTGACCACGTGGAACCAGGATGGAACCAGGCGATGTCGGGAGATTGCAGGTGAAGAGGTGAAGCTTGTCGCAGCAGCCACGGGCTGGCAAGCGGAACCCACGAAGAATGGAGGACTTGCTTCTGGTACAGACCAGGAAGGTCTGGGGTGCTTCTCTTTTGCAGAGGAGCAGGAGCCAGTCTGGAGGAGCCAAACCAGCAGTGGAAGTTCAAAGGTGTGTCGTCGCAAAGGCCGCTAGCCAACGGGCAAGCAACCGGACAGACGCGGCAAGCAGGAAAATGCAGAAGGGCCCCACGCAGGACTCGTGGAGTGTGGGGGGCTGATCTTCGGTGCAGATGGTGCTTGGGGTTGGGGCTTCTCAATCCCCGGTGCACAACTTCGAGGGGGCCTCAGAAGCTGCGCTGGAAGATACTCGCCACTTTTCCCAGGTAGCCGGTCCCACGTCTCTCGTCGCCTCCACGGATCTCAGCTCGGCTGTGAATGTGGATCAGGGTCGGAGAAATATGGAAGTCAAGGCTCTGGTCGGACTCTGCAGTCGGTCCCTCGTAGAACTTCAGCAAAGCAAAGGGTAAGTCTCTTGATGGTGCCTGTTTGCACAGGGTAGCCACTCCTTGGCCACAAGGGAGATTCTTCAGTCTTCTTCTTTCGTCGAATGTCGAAGGTCCAGAGTTTGTGTTCAAGTTGCAGGTTCAGGATAATCTAATCTCCTGGGGCCCAGCTACCACTCTTATACTAATCTGGGGGGCTGGGTTGCCTGCTAGGTCACGCCTTATGGGTGGGACCTGGGAGGGGGGTGGTTACACCCCCTTCCCTTTGTCCAGTTTCGCGCCAGGACTGGGGCTGGAGTGCCCCAGCACCGGTTTGAACTGGACTATGCATGGGACACCTTGTGTGCCCCAGGCAGTGTCTCGTTTCTTTCATCCCTCCCTGCCCCAATACACTAAGGCCTGTCTGGGGTGGCTTGGACAATAGGAAACCTATTGTCCAAGCCTCCCGTGCCGGGATCACTCCCATCAGCAGGAGGTCAGACTTGTGTCGTGGCAGCAGCATCCATTTTGTGATGCTGGGGCTCTGGTTAACTTTAACCGGGTAAGTAGGTTTCAACATGTCTTCTCCCTCTAGAAGGGAGGGATAATATCCTCATCCCCAGAAATGGGATGGGGGTATTATTCCAAAGTGTTAGACACCTTACACGACATGTTTTGATAAAGCCAAACCATAGTTACCATAACCGTTTAAGATTATAAGGCACTTTAAGAGTATATGGTAGGCTATATCATAGAACAGCTATAAGGACATGGTTCCGAAAGCTGCAGACAGGCTCAGCTCATGCTAGAGCACCATCTCACATGTTACCAAGCACTCTGCCTCCAGGATTGTTAAGGCCTGCCATAGGAGTGGCTGATAGGTACACATGTGTCTATATATAAGGTAGGTATAGGAATACTACACCTAAGCAAGGGGTGATTACACGACCTTGCCCCAGCTGAGTGATAAGCCAGTTGTGTCATAATGGAAGGCCAGGCCAGGGGTGGCATAATACATGCTGCAGCCCCTGGTAGGCCTAGGGTACACCTATGCCCTGGGTACCTAAGGTACACTGTACAGGGGCCAATAAGGTGTTCCTATCCAAATGGGTTATGCACCTAAAGTGCATAGTATTAATTTAGAGAGAGAACAGCAGGGCTGTGGGTCTGATTAGCAGGCCCACAGCCACATCCAAGTCGAAAACCAGTAAAGCAAAAGCAAAAAGTGGGGGTGAACATAGAAAGCAGACCCTACTCTCCTACAGACTGAATGAAAAATGTATTGTTCAGTTAGTAAAAACTTACAATAAAAAACTTCTTAATACAAATTTTTTAACAATTCATAAAATAAAACCTCTTTATGCAGTTTCCTTACATTTCATACATAACCAATCCCAAGCCCTTATTTAAAAACCACATAATTAAAAGTACAGGTCCTCAATTCATAAATACTAAAAAGTCTCTTCAGTAATCACAATTAATCAATTTCCTCTCTGCTATTTCTATAAACTTAAAAAAAATCTACCAGTGAAATGTAAACCTTCCCCCCTGCAGGCTGGCAATGACTGCTTGTCGGCATGATTGTATCAATTGACTATTAAAATCCTGCCTCAGCAGCCTTCTACATTCCACTAATAGCCCCGGGCAACTACAGATGATATGACAAATATCTTCTCTATTATAGTTACAGAGGCGACACATCCTATTACCACTTGGCTTTTTCCACATTGGGGTGTCCCCACGGAATAGGCTATTGCCTAACCGGAGACTCCTACATTTCAAATTGTCTGTAGGAAGGTGGATATCTGACTATGGTTACCCCCAAATTTTTGCCTAGTGTCTAGCTGGGTTTTCGACTTAGTTGGCCTGAGATCCTGCCATTCAGGCTCTCAGGCTATCTGCTCTCTCTGTAAAATGGACTCCATGTACCCTAGGTACATACCCAATTGGTTGGATCACCCTGTCAGCCCCTGTACCAGTGTACACTAGGTACCCAGGGCATTGGTGTATCCAAGGCCTGCCAGGGGCTGAAGCATGTATTATGCCACCCCAGGCTTGGCCTAACAATCTGACACAACTGGCTGATCACTCAGCTGGGGTAAGTTGGTGTAATCACCTCTTACTTAGGTGTAGTATACCTATACCTAAACTTAAATGGGACACCTGGTAACCTATAAGTCACTCCTATGGCAGGCCTTAACAATCCTGAAGGCAGAGTGCTTGGTTCCATGTGAGATGGTGCTCTGGCATGAGCTGAGCCTGTCTGCAGTGGTCGGAACAACTTCCTTCTACTGTTTCCAGATATCGTCATACCATATACTCTTAAGTGCATTATGAACCTCGCGGTTAAATGCTATCTTTGGTTTGGCTTTATCAAAACATGTCGAGTAAGGTGTCATACGAATTGGAATACTAACCCCTCGCCAATTCTGGCGACGGGGTTAGCATTCCACCCTTCTAGAGGGACACGACATGTACAGTGCCTGAAACCCGGGTAAAATCAGACATAGCCTCAGCTCCACAAAATGGATGCTGCCACCACAGACACAAGTCTGCCCTCCTGCTGCTGGGAGTCCTTCCAGCTTGGGAGGTGTGGACAAAGGGTTTCCTGCCAGGGGAGGTGCATGCACCACCCCAGACAGGATTTTGTGTATTGGTCAGGTAGGGCTTGAAAGAAACCAGACATGCCTGTGGCTCACAAGGAGCCTCGGGGCATATGCCAGTTCAAACCGGTCCTGGGGCACACCAGTCCCGGGCCTGGGGCGAGCTGGACAAAGGATTGGGGGTGTAACCACCCCCCTTCCTGGTCCCACCCATAGGGAGGGACCTAGCAGGTAGTCCGGCCCCTAGAATCCGCTTAAAGGTAGGAGCTGTGTCCTAAGACTTCAGACATCCTGGAATCAACTTGAAACTAAGAAGAAGACGGGAACTTCGACATTCTGCTGCACAGAAGACTGAAGAAAATCTCCCCTGTGGTCAGGGAGTGACCACCTTGCTAACGCAAGCACCATCCAGCGAATCACCGTCTGCTTTGCCGCCGCCTCCCGCCGGAGCCCGAGCCCAGAGACTGACAAGACCTGGACCTCCAGACCTCTCACCGCCCGATCCACAGTCCCTGAAAAGAGGAGACCCGTGGAGGCACCGAGACACGTGGAGCCAGCCATCTTGAAACGACTACGACAAGCTGACCAGTGCAACAACCGAGGCTCCCTCCAAGTTGTGCTTTGGGTCCTGAGAAGCCCAACCCTCGAGCAGCATCTGCACCAAAGGTGAGCCCTCCAGCATCTCCACGATCTGCGTGGGGCCCTTCTGCATTTTGCCACTCGACGCGCCTAACCGGTTGCTGGCCCGCTGGCTAGTGGCCATCTTGGCGACGAAATCTACGACAAACACCGCTGGTCTGGTTGCTCCAGACTGGCCCTTGCTCCCCTCCAAAGGAGCAATCCCTCTGACCTTGCTGGTCAGAACCAACAGCTGATTTCCGAATCCTCCTGCAATTGCTTTTGCCAAGGCTTGTTTGCTTCGATCAAGTCGCCGACACCGCCGACAGCGAGAGCCTGCGTGGGACAGCTCGTGAGCCGACTCCTGGACGTCGTCGACCTTCAGGGACCACGTGGCTGCGGAGACAAGCTACCCCTCATCACCTGTTTGCACCCGACATCGCCTGGTACCCACCTGGTGCCACGCTGGTCACTGGCTAGTGACTGTGAACACTGTCCCCTCTGCTTACAGGTCTTCAACATCTCCGATCCACTCTTGGATCCACTGCATCTCTTCCCGACCGACCGCCTGCAGCATCTTTGTCCCAGGCTCAACGGAACAGATAGAAGAAACCCGACGCACTTTGAGGCCTATGCACCCGCTTCCTGTGGGTGAGGTAAAGCTGGTACTCCGGTGCCCATGTGTAGTAATACATCTCTAGTGCCTGTGTTCCAAATCTTAAGTTCCTAGGTCATCCGGAAGATTCCTTTTGCAGTAACTTTGTACTTTTTACGCACCCATTGAAACCTATGGGAGCACGCGTGTGACTATTTGCTCTGCACACGCCACCCGTGGACCTCCTGGTCACTAACTGACGTTAGCTCCTTGTAGGCCCAGCGATTCTAGAGGCCCTAGGCCTTTTCCCTTTTCTGTTCGTGGTACTTATACCACTATTTTAGTATATGGTTTGAGTGGCCACCAGGGCCTATCCATATAACGTGCAACTTCTGTGTATTCTGTGATAATCTTGTTTGACGATTTGTGCTCCTGTGCTCATAAAGAGACTAGGGGTTACTTTGAGAAATAAATACATATATATTTTGAATATATATCTGTGTGGTGTCCTTTCATTGGTATAAAAGGGGGTTACTATTGGTAAAACAGCTTGCTTAACACGCATCACGAGTTTAGCCTCAAAGACTGCTTAGCCTACGCTACCACTAGGGCAGCTAGTCCAAAAAGGTTGACTTACAACCACACCATAAGGGTTGCTTGGCATGGTACAAGGTGGTCACTAGAACTAGTGAACAGCATATACCAGGCCAACTTCTCACATTGGTGAGCAGCGGTTGGATTTGAGCTTGCTGTGTTTTACCATTGTAATCTCTTGGTTACCAATTGAAAGATCACATAGGTACCTGTAGGTACATATAAAACAAGATTAGATATACCTAAGTTCTACTGAACTTAGTTGTTGTAGAGCAAAGGGAGTAGCACACCCTGACTACAACTACTAGATAGGTTTAGTAGGTAAACCCAAGTGTAGGTAGATTGCAACACATCCACCCACACTTAAGAGCAATGGCTGGGGCAGAGGGGTCCACTGTACCCATCTCTGTTGAGAGTGACCCCCCGAGGGCACCATCCATCTATGCTACCCTTAATCAGAATGAGCTCAGGCATTTGGCAACTCTTAGAGGCCTTAAACAGCCCAAGAACCCAAACTCTGCTGAGCTCAGAGAGCTCTTACAGAATGATGAGAATCAGAGAGCACTCAAGAAAGCTTCCCAGTTAGCCCCCTTAGGGACAGGAACAGGAGGCCCCCCTTCTAAAGATGCCACTGAAGTACCCCTTCCCAATAGTCACCCCTTAGATGGGATGCCTACTACAGGGGAGGAAAGTGGTGAGGATACAGAAAGTAGTGATGATGAAGGGAGAACTAGCCCAGTGCCAAGTATTATACTTGGCCCAGCTAAACTAAGGCTATTGGGGACTGACAATGGGTTCACCCCATTGGATCTCCCCAGTGGACTTAACACAGGGCTTGGGAGGCAAAGGAATCGCTCAGGTGACTCCAATGCTTCTCATGGCTCTAGAGGCTCTCAAGGTCACTCCAGGAAAAGGATGACCACCCCTCAGAGGAGGGAACATGAGGCCAGAATGCAGGAAGCCCAGCTGAGGATCAGGAAGCAGGAGCTAGAAGTAGCCCTGATGGAAGAAAAACTGAGCAAGGCTAGGCAGCATAGAGAGAGTGGGTCTATACCCACTGGTGGCAGCAATGTCCCTAGGGACAAAGATAGGGTCTTTGACAATAGGAACCTGTCCAAGATTGTGCCCCCCTACAAAAGTGGGGATGACATCCACAAATGGATGACTGCTCTTGAGAGAGCCTGCAAAGTGCAGCAGGTTCCTGAAGACCAGTGGGCAGCAATCTTATGGCTCTCCTTTGAGGGGAGAGGCAGAGATAGACTCCTCACTGTTAGAGAAGAGGATGTCAGAAATTACAGAGTCCTGAAGAGTGTCCTAGTTGATGGGTTAGGCTTAACCACTGAACAGTACAGGTTAATGTTCAGAGACACCCAGAAGACACAGACTCAGGACTGGTCTGAATATGTGGAATGTGCCACTAAGGCTTTGGAGGGTTGGTTGCTGGGAAGTAAGGTGTCTGATTATACAGGATTGTACAATTTGATGATGAGAGAGCAGATTTTAAGTAATTGTCAAAACCAGCTTCTCCATCAACACCTGGTAGACTCAGATTTGACCTCTCCCCAAGAATTGGGAAAGAGGGCAGATAAATGGGTCAGGACCAGGATCAGGCCTAAAAACCAGGGTGGTGACCAAAAGAAAGATACCACCAAGCCTCAAGAGAAGGGTGGGGATAAAGAAAAAGAGAAACCTTCCTCAGGGCCCCAAAACTCCACACAGGGTGGTGGGTCCCAAGCTCCCTCCTCTACCACAGCTAAAAAGCCCTACTGCCATGAGTGTAAAACTCCTGGGCATTGGAAAACTGACAGCGGTTGCCCAAGGGCTAAAAACAAAACTGTTCCTCCAATTACTCCTGTCACACCACCTATTACTGTCAGCAGTAATCCCCCAGGTGGTGGGAGTGCCCCCAGAAATCTGGGTGGGTTTACTTGGGGAACACAGGGGGACCCTGGCTTAGCCAATTCCCCTACAGCAACCACTCTTGTCTGTGATGGTGGCATGGGGTTTGCCAACTTCACTGCCTGTCCCAACACTTTGGGTAGGTACAGACAGGAGCCCTACATCAATGGTACAAAAGCTGAGGCCTACAGAGACACTGGGGCTAGCATCACAATGGTGGCCCATTGGCTAGTTCCCTCTGAGCAGCTTTTGCCCGGTTTCTCCTACCAGGTGACTAACATTGATGGCAAACAGAACAGTCATCCCATGGCAGAGGTATGTCTCAGCTGGGGAGGGGTCACTGGCCCTAAAAGGGTAGCAGTGTCCCCAACCTTGCCTGTAGACTGCTTACTGGGGAATGACTTAGAACTCTCAGCTTGGGCTGGAGTTGAACAAGACACCCATTCTAAAATGGTAGGCCTTTCACAAAAGGGTAGGGGGGTTGTGCCATTCACAACCCCTGTCCAAATAGATTTCCTCCCTGAAAAGGTTGGAAGGGCAGTGGTAGCCACAGCCCAGGCACAGACAGACTTCCCTGTAGGGACTGGCAGAGCTGTGACAGTCACAGCTCAAACACAAACTGAGTGCCCCCCTGAAAAGGTTGGCAAGGCTGTAATGGTCTCAGCCTATACTCAGACTGACATAGGTGTAGTGAAGCCTGAAACAATGGATCACTCCACACAAACTGAGAGTAGTGGGGAGGAAGAAAAGTCTCCCTCTCCCCAGACATTAGGAAAAGGTCAGCCTCCTCAGGGATCTGACCTCACCCCTTGTGAAGAAACTGCCCCAGAGGTAGCCAGGCCTGGCCTGGCAGAGCCTCTGATGTCAGTGGCCCCTTCCAAGGTGGGATCCAGTCTGGTGCAGGTAGCCTGCCTCTCTCTACCCTGCCTCAGTCAGCCCAGGGCTGCAGAGGTCAGGGAGGCCAGTGGACCCCCAGAGGGCCCCTGTCCACAAGAACCCCCCCATCAAAAGAATGAGGATTGCCTGGCTAGTCGCCCTAGTCAGGTGATGGGTAAAAACATTCCTGAGGGATCTCCTTTACAGGTAGTTAGGGACCTCCCCCAGGGGGATTCTGTTGGGCACAGGCAAACATGGGACCTTAGGGCCCCAAACCTGACCTGTCCCTCCAGTAAGCCCACAAAAGGGACCCAGCCTCCAGCTTTAGGTAGCCAGAGGCTGACCCTGAGAGCACAGTGCAACTCAGTTAAAGAAAGAAAGGCATCCATGGTGGAGGATGATTGGAGGAAGCTGAGGCCTCACTTTGAGGACACTCACTTCAGTACTCCATCTCAACACCAGCCTTTTACTTTGCCAAGACACACCACAGGTAGAGATTCCCTATGGTGGAGACCCTCTGATACCCTTAGGGTGAGGGATTGCTTAGTGGACCATGAGACAGGGGGTAACCATGCCAGTGCTGGTTCCTCCTTATATGGCCACTTGGGCAATATAGGCTTACCTGGTCAAGGTCAGCCTTATCTCCCTTCGTTTGGGGGGGGGTTGTGTAGGAAGGTGGATATCTGACTATGGTTACCCCCAAATTTTTGCCTAGTGTCTAGCTGGGTTTTCGACTTAGTTGGCCTGAGATCCTGCCATTCAGGCTCTCAGGCTATCTGCTCTCTCTGTAAAATGGACTCCATGTACCCTAGGTACATACCCAATTGGTTGGATCACCCTGTCAGCCCCTGTACCAGTGTACACTAGGTACCCAGGGCATTGGTGTATCCAAGGCCTGCCAGGGGCTGAAGCATGTATTATGCCACCCCAGGCTTGGCCTAACAATCTGACACAACTGGCTGATCACTCAGCTGGGGTAAGTTGGTGTAATCACCTCTTACTTAGGTGTAGTATACCTATACCTAAACTTAAATGGGACACCTGGTAACCTATAAGTCACTCCTATGGCAGGCCTTAACAATCCTGAAGGCAGAGTGCTTGGTTCCATGTGAGATGGTGCTCTGGCATGAGCTGAGCCTGTCTGCAGTGGTCGGAACAACTTCCTTCTACTGTTTCCAGATATCGTCATACCATATACTCTTAAGTGCATTATGAACCTCGCGGTTAAATGCTATCTTTGGTTTGGCTTTTTCAAAACATGTCGAGTAAGGTGTCATACGAATTGGAATACTAACCCCTCGCCAATTCTGGCGACGGGGTTAGCATTCCACCCTTCTAGAGGGACACGACATGTACAGTGCCTGAAACCCGGGTAAAATCAGACATAGCCTCAGCTCCACAAAATGGATGCTGCCACCACAGACACAAGTCTGCCCTCCTGCTGCTGGGAGTCCTTCCAGCTTGGGAGGTGTGGACAAAGGGTTTCCTGCCAGGGGAGGTGCATGCACCACCCCAGACAGGATTTTGTGTATTGGTCAGGTAGGGCTTGAAAGAAACCAGACATGCCTGTGGCTCACAAGGAGCCTCGGGGCATATGCCAGTTCAAACCGGTCCTGGGGCACACCAGTCCCGGGCCTGGGGCGAGCTGGACAAAGGATTGGGGGTGTAACCACCCCCCTTCCTGGTCCCACCCATAGGGAGGGACCTAGCAGGTAGTCCGGCCCCTAGAATCCGCTTAAAGGTAGGAGCTGTGTCCTAAGACTTCAGACATCCTGGAATCAACTTGAAACTAAGAAGAAGACGGGAACTTCGACATTCTGCTGCACAGAAGACTGAAGAAAATCTCCCCTGTGGTCAGGGAGTGACCACCTTGCTAACGCAAGCACCATCCAGCGAATCACCGTCTGCTTTGCCGCCGCCTCCCGCCGGAGCCCGAGCCCAGAGACTGACAAGACCTGGACCTCCAGACCTCTCACCGCCCGATCCACAGTCCCTGAAAAGAGGAGACCCGTGGAGGCACCGAGACACGTGGAGCCAGCCATCTTGAAACGACTACGACAAGCTGACCAGTGCAACAACCGAGGCTCCCTCCAAGTTGTGCTTTGGGTCCTGAGAAGCCCAACCCTCGAGCAGCATCTGCACCAAAGGTGAGCCCTCCAGCATCTCCACGATCTGCGTGGGGCCCTTCTGCATTTTGCCACTCGACGCGCCTAACCGGTTGCTGGCCCGCTGGCTAGTGGCCATCTTGGCGACGAAATCTACGACAAACACCGCTGGTCTGGTTGCTCCAGACTGGCCCTTGCTCCCCTCCAAAGGAGCAATCCCTCTGACCTTGCTGGTCAGAACCAACAGCTGATTTCCGAATCCTCCTGCAATTGCTTTTGCCAAGGCTTGTTTGCTTCGATCAAGTCGCCGACACCGCCGACAGCGAGAGCCTGCGTGGGACAGCTCGTGAGCCGACTCCTGGACGTCGTCGACCTTCAGGGACCACGTGGCTGCGGAGACAAGCTACCCCTCATCACCTGTTTGCACCCGACATCGCCTGGTACCCACCTGGTGCCACGCTGGTCACTGGCTAGTGACTGTGAACACTGTCCCCTCTGCTTACAGGTCTTCAACATCTCCGATCCACTCTTGGATCCACTGCATCTCTTCCCGACCGACCGCCTGCAGCATCTTTGTCCCAGGCTCAACGGAACAGATAGAAGAAACCCGACGCACTTTGAGGCCTATGCACCCGCTTCCTGTGGGTGAGGTAAAGCTGGTACTCCGGTGCCCATGTGTAGTAATACATCTCTAGTGCCTGTGTTCCAAATCTTAAGTTCCTAGGTCATCCGGAAGATTCCTTTTGCAGTAACTTTGTACTTTTTACGCACCCATTGAAACCTATGGGAGCACGCGTGTGACTATTTGCTCTGCACACGCCACCCGTGGACCTCCTGGTCACTAACTGACGTTAGCTCCTTGTAGGCCCAGCGATTCTAGAGGCCCTAGGCCTTTTCCCTTTTCTGTTCGTGGTACTTATACCACTATTTTAGTATATGGTTTGAGTGGCCACCAGGGCCTATCCATATAACGTGCAACTTCTGTGTATTCTGTGATAATCTTGTTTGACGATTTGTGCTCCTGTGCTCATAAAGAGACTAGGGGTTACTTTGAGAAATAAATACATATATATTTTGAATATATATCTGTGTGGTGTCCTTTCATTGGTATAAAAGGGGGTTACTATTGGTAAAACAGCTTGCTTAACACGCATCACGAGTTTAGCCTCAAAGACTGCTTAGCCTACGCTACCACTAGGGCAGCTAGTCCAAAAAGGTTGACTTACAACCACACCATAAGGGTTGCTTGGCATGGTACAAGGTGGTCACTAGAACTAGTGAACAGCATATACCAGGCCAACTTCTCACATTGTCCCTTTGGTTAATAAGACCCCTAGATAGCTCTGTGCTTTAAGCATACCATATGAAGCAATAACTGTCCATGCATGGGCTCTTTTAGCCAATACTGCTTTATCCAGCAGCAAGGACATATTTTTGCTACACCCGTTTATCACTTTGTTAAATGCCACATGTGAAAGGGATAACGCCCATAATTGTTCAACCTTGAACGTATCTACCACCAGCTACAGGAAAGAAAAAGGGGACAGAAGCCGGCGGGAAAACCGTTTTTTGTTCCCCAGACCCAAACCTGTAACTGACGATCACGCTAAACCCATAGAAGTACCAGAGCCCATGCAGATAGGGGGTATCTGAGGTCCCCTTACTACAGAAGAAAGAGACAAGAGACGGAAGCTTAAACTATCCCTCTATTGCGGAAAGAGCAGTCACTTCATCAGGGAGTGCCACTCTCGGGCTAAACTCCCAGAACGACCCAACAGATGCAGGCGGCGGTATCTCAGCGAAAGGTGAGGACGGAGACGACGGAAACTGAAGAGCCCGAGTCAGGACAAGATCACTGGTTCGGGTAGTAGACAAGAAACAATCTCCCCCGTCATAGCCAACACCATTGAAACAGCAGTGGCGCATCTGAACGTTTGTGTCACTCTTTGGATTACCCAGGATAGCCCCCTGAACATGCCTGCTTTGCTGGACTCGAAGTTACTGGGAACTTTATGGAACAGAAATATGCACAAAACATCGGGGTGCCATAGGAGAAAAAAAGAGACCCCTGAATCCATGAAGGCAGTAGATGGAACGGCGCTGACTTCTGGACCAGTAAGACACCACACTGTTCCCATCCTGATGCAGTTCAGTGCAGACCACTTTGAAATCATCCAGTTTGACCTCATAGATGCTCCGCATTTCCGTCTTATTCTAGGCATGCCTTGGTTAACCCTGCATGACTCTGTTGTTTGATGGGCAGCCCGCACCGTTTCCTTGAGTTCCGGTTTCTGTGGAGAGCACTGCATCAAACAAGTGGTACGTCAGGAAGGAAACAACTTTACGCAGGCTAGCCTTCTGGCAACCGGGTGTGAGGGAGTCCAGTATTGCTGTTCCACAACGTTACCTGAAATCTATGAAGACTACCTACCGGTATGCGACAAACAGAAGGCTACTCAACTACCACCGCACTGATCCTATGACTGCCGCACTGATCTGGTACCTGGAACAGAGATCCCATGAAGTAGGGTGTATGCTCTTACCAAACCTGAGACACAATACCTGAAAAACTATCTGGAGGAAAACCTGGCATCTGGTTTCATCAGACATCCCTCGTCACCCACCTCCTCCCCTCTCTTCTTTATCCCCAAGAAGGATTGCAACGAACTTAGGACCTGTATAGATTACAGAGTGATAAACAGAGTCCCCATCAAAAACTGCTACCCGCTCCCGCTCATACCTGTACTTCTGGATCAGCTCAAGTGTGCTCGATACTTCACAAAATTGGACTTACGAGGAGCCTGCCACTTGGTGTGGGTTAAAAGCAGAGACGAGTGGAAAACGGCATTCCGGACCAAGTTCGGGCTTTATGAATATCTGGTGATGCCCTTTGGGCTTTGCAACGCCCGACTGCTTTCCAGTACTTCATGGATGAGGTGCTCCGGGGATTTCAGGAAACGTTCTGTGTTGTCTACATAGGCGACATCCTCATCTATTCGTCCAACCCCCAAGAACACGTGACTCTTGTGAAAGCATTTTTGGACAGGCTCCAACAACACTCGTTAGATGCTAAGTTGGAGAAATGCCTTTTTCATGTCGAGAAGGGTACTTTCCTGGGATACGTAATCAACGCACAGGGATTTCAGATGGATATGGGCAAGGTAGATGCGATTACTCAGTGGAAGGCCCCTCACCAAGTTAAATCAGTACAGAGCTTCCTGGGGTTGCCAATTACTACCGACGTTTCATTAAGAATTTCTCAAGGATCATACACACCATATCCTGTTTATTGAGAAAAAACACCACCTTCCTATGGGGCGAAGAAGCAGTTCCAGACCTTGAAAATGCGGTTCACTCAGGCTCCCATCTTGCGGCATCCTGACTCACAACTCCCCTTCATTGTCAAAACAGCCGCCTCCCAGTATGCCATTGGGGGTGTGTTATCTCACAGACACCCAGAAACAGGACAACTTCACCCTGTGGCCTACTTCTCAAAGAATCTCACCCCCTGTGAAGTGAACTATTCCATTACGGACAAGGGGTTGCTGGCCATTAAAAGGGCCTGTGAGGAGTGTAGGTATTATCTTCTAGGAGCGCATCACACCATTGAAATATACACCGACCACTGCAATCTGTTATTCCTGAAAACTGCCAAAGCCCTTCCGCCATGCCAATTGTGATGGACCCTCTTTTTTTCTGATTTTGATTTCATTATCAGATACCGTCCAGGTCCTCAGAATGGAAATGCAGACGCCTTATCCCGTATTGATGATCCAGGGGAGGGCATACAACAGGATTCTCCAGAGCCACCATCGATCCTCTCTGAAGCAGCCTTCCAGTACAAATCCCTCATGCCGATCACATCACAGGACTTTTTAGAGGATATAAGGGTGTCATTAGCGGACATAGACGTTCAAGCCTGGATTCAGGAGGACCCTGGCTACAGAACGGTTAACGGGGACTTGTTATATCACTACCATGCCTTGTATGTACCGAACACCCTCTTGCAACTACGAGTGCTGGCAGGGGCTCATGACTCTACGTTAGGAGGGCACATGGGGGCATACAAGACCATCTCCTGCATCGAACGCTCCTTTTGGTGGCCTACGTTAAGGAAAGACACCAAGGAGTACCTGAGAGATTGCTCTGTATGTGCGCAGGGGAAATCCAGCCACTCTAAACCTGCAGGGTTGCTACGACCGATACCCATCCCTCCTCGGCCTTGGCACACCGTGTCTATGGATTTTATCATGGAAATCCCCCCCCCCTGGGAAGGATACACCACCATTCTGGTGGTAATAGACCACCTGACGAAAATGGGACACTTCATCCCGTTTAAGTGGCTGCCCACCTCTTATGAACTGGCTTTTGTTTTTCTTCAGCACGTAGTAAGATCACAGGGAATACCCAGCGTGCTTATCACAGATCGGGGAACTCAGTTCACCTCCCGCGTTTGGAGAGCATTTTGTGTAACCATAAACGTGGAAGCCAGACTGTCCACCAGCTACCATCCGCAGACGGATGGCACAACAGAATGCCAGAATCAAACCTCCGTTGTTTCACCCTGCAAAACACCACAAACTGGTACACACTGATCTGGATGGCGGAATTCGCCTACAACAATGCGGATCACTCTACGTTACGTTGTTCCCCTTTCTTTTGTCTCTATGGACACCACCCCAACATGCTCCTTTTTGAATGGCCGATAGTCTCCAAGCTTTCAAGCATCCAGGACCACCACGCTCATCTCAGGGCGGTGTTGATCGATGCCCGACGGCATCTGGCTACGGCACAGACTGCGCAGAAACACTTCGCAGCTAGGAAGAGAGCCACAGAACCCGTGTACCAGGTGGGGGATGAGGTATGGCTGGCCACTAAAAACCTACATCTCAAGGGGGTGGATAAGCTGAAGCCCAGATACATAGGTCCCTATAGTGTCGAGGAAGTAATAAACCCCAAGGCCATGAGGTTGTCCTTGCCCCGTTCATGGCTCATACACCCGTTATTCCACGTATCCTTGCTCCAGCCCTGTGCCGCTAGCATGCGGTTGCAAGTGAGACCCCTCCCTTTGGAGATAGACTGCCGGAAGGAGTACGAAGTACGAGAGCTCTTGGACTCTCGGCTGGTGAGGGGGCGGGTGCAGTACCTGGTGGATTGGAAGGGTTTTGGGGTGGAAGAGAGAACCTGGGAGCCTATACAAAACTTCCACTGCCCTGAAGTGCTGGAACGCTTCCACCCAGCACAACCAGGTAAACCGGGACAACCGCTAAGCCGGCAGTCCTCGAGAGGGGGGTTCTGTCGCAATCACACAGAGGGGACAGGGAGGAAAGGCAGGAAACGCACTCACCCACAGATTCCCCCTCCCCTGTGTGCATGATGCCTTGTGTGGGTGGAGCAGGCACCCAGCAAACTACACATCCCAGAAACCCTTGGGATGCAAAGGGGGAACACGGATCAGGTACCGCTGCCCCTATAAAGCCCCTCCTTTATAGTGGAAGAGTATTGCTCGCTGGAGTTGCCGTTTTCTTTGTTTTTGGTTTCGCTGCTTAGCCCGTTGATTTCTGGAGGAGAGACGCCTCGTTTGAGCACGGCGTTGCTCTTTGATGACCACACTCCCGTAAACCTACTCCCGACTCCCGGCTCCGGGAACGCTCAGGTACTATTGATCCCACAGGAGAGAGACACTGGAGAGCTCCTCCTTTGTCGTGAGGGTCCAGGGGTGCCAGTGGACGTTGCTAAGTTAGCATTAGTTTGTGACTTGCATCACCGCCATCTTGCCGCTTATGCACACGATACTACATGCCTTGGTTCCCGTAAACACTCTTGCTCGTGCTGCTTCACATGGGAACTGTCTGCCTTTCACCTTATCGCCTGTGCTTTGTGTTCTAGTCTGTACACAGTGTTCAAGGACAGAAAACAACTTCACTGGTTAATCGGCTTTGGTCTGTCCCACACACATATAGACATAACATGGAACAGAACTGCGCTGCTGACTTTTTGGGTGTTTTTAATATGGCATGGATGAAAGTTAAGACACTCTTGGAGAAAACCTTTCCAGAGAAAGAGCTGTGCTTGTCCGGAGATGTAAATCCTATTATCTAAGACTTGAGGTAGGGGGTTCCGCTGTCCAAGCCCAGAGGTCTTCCACTGATATAAAAATAGCTTGTAGCACGGGGAGGGTGGTAAAGCTCTATAAGGCTTAATCCACTGTCATTATAATATGCTATCCCCGTTCGTATTATACGGAATTGTAACCATGCTGATTATATTGGTTTTATGCATTTCTTTGCTAGTTTTAGCACGTGCACTGCATTACAGAGCATGTTAGTTGAAATAAACGTTTTAAACTATACAGTGTCTCTGGTTACTCACATTGTGAAGAGGCATGAGTATCTAAGCGAAAGAGTGTCTTGTTCCCACAAATTCTGAGAGGCCCTGAGTCGCATGTTCTAGGATAGCCAATCATTGGTAGCTCCGCTGTAGTATGGAGAACGAATGGGATACTATAGCCAGCCGCATAGGGGTTCTGGGCACTGAGGCGTGTTTTGGTACACCACAAAACACAGAAGTCCTGGTTTCCTGTGCATAGTTCTGTATATATGCAGAATCCCTGCAACATGGCGCACCTAACGTTTGGTCAGGTACTTATTTACGAGACACTTTAGTAGTTCTCAGTACTTGTTCACAATCCCCTCGCCTCTGTTTCCAGAAAACATTGGTGATGGTTTACCTACCTATATTGTCGCATTTATAGGTGATTCAAGCTTGAAATTTACAGAAAGGTATCGTTTGTATTCTGAATTACGACCCAACATTGTCTTGCCACCTTTTTTCCTAAGTATTTCCTTTTCAAGTTTCTATATGGAAGTTGACATCGCGGCACATAGTCGCGTGGCGGTCCGGCATCATTTGCAAGCATGTGGGGTGCCGGACGCAGGTGTCAATCTGATCTTTGTGGTCCAAGCCGACCCAGTATACACATATGAAGTGTTTTATTACTGGGTCACGTTTCCAGCAGTTGAAGGAGCGGATAATTTGTGGCATAAATACAGCCATACTGCACTTCCTGCTGTGTATCGACCATATAAAACTCTCGAGTTCCGTTGACGGCACGGCAACATCGCATTTGGTTTGATGGCGCCCTACCCGTACCCCTGACACCTGTCATGTTGGGCCCGTTGTCGATTGATGGGGCCACTTGGCCCGTGTTAGCAGGTTACAGGCCACATCCACGGCATTTAACGTGTGATGTGGCAGCCCTACGTCTCAGGCACACTACTCTAATCCGTGTGTATAGAGCATTGGTTCAGTATGTGAACGGCAACATCCAGGCAGGAGCGCCTGGAGTTGCTCAGCAACCAGCTGGTGCAGGCAGTGTTACTATTAGCCCCGTAATGGTTAATTCGGTTATGAGCAAGCCTCCCTCAAATAAGGAAGATTTACCTTATTGGCTTGCTGAGAAATTTGACCAGCAGGAAGCGGTGTTTACACATACCACTCCCGTGGAGAAGCACCGAATTTTTATAATTAGTTTACAGAAAGACTTAGTACCTGAAGTCACTGATTGCGAGAGTTGGGGTAAGATATTCGCGGCAGTTTATGCAAAGTGCTTTGGCACACCATCCATGACAGTACTGCCCTCTGTAATTAAACGTGTACAAAATGAACAGGGACCAGAGGCGGCAATCGAATTGGGGATGAGGTTAGTTGGAGCATATGATGTGGTTGCTGATCTAATCCTTGCTAATGTTAAGGGGGATGCAGTCAACTTTCAAGTGTTTAATGCTTTGGCGCTTGTCCCTGATGTAGACAAGCCCCGCGAATTACCTAAGATTATTGCCCAGGCTTATAAAACAGTTGGGAGTAATAATTTGGGTGTTAGGCCTATTGCTAAAGTGCCTACACAACTGCAGGCGCAACGGACACCTCAAACTGATCAAGGAGGCCGTCCTCAATTCCCGAATAATAATTGGAAGAATAATAAACAGGGGAAGACACAACAAAAGCAAGGGGGACGTGCATCGTCCCCTACACCTTCGATCCCAGAGAATTAAATCTCCTGATCGATTTCAGGTTCCTGATACGCATTCTCCTCGTTCTTCACTGGAAGCATCAGGCTCATATGCCGGTGGAGGTGATCGTCTGGAGCGAGGTAGAGGTCGAGGTGCCCCGCAGGGACGTGAGCAGCCACCGATGAGTCAGCGCCCTCCATTCCAGAAGAAGAAGGTGGCCGCTTTAATTGCGAGGTATGCCACGGAATGCGAGTGTTACGAGGCACTCACCTGTGCTCCAGATTGTTTCACCTTGATGATGATGTGAGGGCAGGTCCCCAATCCCTCTAGAAACTAGCAGCGTGATACCAAGATATAACTTAGGATCAGTCCGGTAGTCTCAGGGGGGAAAAGGGGTTGGGATGACAAGAGAAGAGAAACAAGAAGATTCACCGGTCTTCTTTTAGGGGGACCAGGGTTTCAGGGGGCTTGAGTATTCACAGGATACAATAAACAGGAATGTAGATGGATAGTGGCTTGAGTTTTCTACTAGACTCCTAAGTACAAAACACAGAAGATAAACAATCTGTATATCTGTGAAGCAGTATCTTCTTACAGTTATCATAAACTTGTAACCAAAAGTCTCCAATAATTCTTACCTACAGACTATGTAGATTTCAACAGAATTTTGGGTTGATCTAACAATCTACTTGTCGATTTATGCAATCTGCAATAAACAATACAATCATTAACATACTGTCAAATAAGTTTAACAATCATGATAGCATTTAGTTATGTTCATCAGCATAGGTACCTGAATCCTTATATGCTCAGCTTAGGATCAGATGCCTTGAGCGCACAGAAGTTCAAATGCTGCCAAAACAACCTTCTGCCATAAAGGAACAAAATACTGCATACAAAATAATAGTAGTCAAAACCACATCTGTGCTGTTGTGATTCTTAAGGCTAACTTTGCTTTGCGATAACTATTTTCACACTTTTAAAAAGGCACAATCTTCTTTGTTTTATAAATGTCAATAGTTTCTGGGTACTACGGGAAAACTCGCCGTAACACTTGAGATGAATTGTTTTCCATCTGTCCAAGAAATATAGTTCGGATAATTTGCGCAGTTAAAAGAGCAATGTTCCAAGTTCTAAAAACAATGTTCCAAGTTCTAATGTAAGCAGACTCACCGTGGAATAGTTGTCTTCCAAAAAATACCTTAAAGCATGTTTTCTCTGTGCGCTTCTTTTAAGGGAACACGACACGGAAGAAGACGTCGGGCCGGAGACTCAGCCCGGAACCAGGAAGCCAGGAAATTGCTGATGCAAGGCTGTCAAGCAGGAGATGCCGATCGGAAAAGCTGGAGCCAGGTAAGTGTGTTGAAGCAACGAGGCCAAGCACTGAATAGTGAAGAGGAGTGGTTTAAATAGGCTCCTGAGCAGGTGCTGGGTGTGGTCCTGGGTGTGGCCCAACTATCTTTCAGGCCCAGGGTTTGTGGCAAACTGGGTGTGGCATTCAACTGTCTTTCAGGCCCAGGTATTACTGGGTGTGGTCCTGGGTGTGGCCCAACTGTCTTTCAGGCCCAAGGTTTGCACAGAATAACTACACATTATTCTATTACTTATGGCATGAAAGAGCCACAGTTTAAGAACATGACATAATACATGAACATAATTTACAGTAAACACATATATGAACAGGATGGTATTCCATGATTTGAAATGGAAGAAATCCATACAGTAACAGGATGCCTTCTACAAGATACCAGTGTTATATTAGCATTTACTCTGTTTTTGCTGATATGTGTTCAAATCAAGGTGGACAGGGAAGGAGACGTGCATGGGACAATGCACCTGTAACAGTTCCCCCCCGCAAAGGCCGCCTAACTGGACGTGGTTTATCAGGATGAAGGGCATGAAACCGTCTGATTAATCTCTCAGCATGTACATGAGAAGCGGGTTCCCATGATCGTTCAGAGGCATCATAACCCTTCCAATCAATAAGATAATGTAACTTTCCCTGTATTCTTTTTGAATCAAGGATACACCGAATCTCAAATTCTGGATGATTATTTATGATAATTGGAGGTGGAGGGGTATCTTTCCTTGTTAAGGGATGGTGTTGTTTCACTAGGGACACATGAAAAGTGGGATGAATTGTGAGATCATCTGGTAACTGTAATTGTATGGTGACTGGGTTTATAACCTGCTTCACTGGGAATGGTCCAATAAATCTGGGCTGTAATTTTCTAGTACCTTCTAACTGTATATTTCGCGTGGACAACCAGACTAGGTCTCCTACTTTGTACACAGGCTCGGGTGACCTATGTTTATCTGCTTGGAATTTGGACTTTATTTTATGCTTAGCAAGACATAATTTAGCTTTCTCCTGCATGGTATGTAGTTGAGCGAGACGCTCTGAGACTGATGGTAGAGTTATCGTGGATGGCAAAGATAAGGTAGGAAGGGACCGTGGATGTTGACCAGTTAAAAAATAAAATGGTGAACACCCTAGTGCAGAATGAATACTATTATTGTATGCAAACTCTGCTAACGGGAGGGCTTCTTCCCAACTTGACGTCAGAGTAGATGTTAAACAACGTAAACTTTGCTCCAAGTACTGATTAACTTTTTCAGTCGGTCCATCGGTTTGTGGATGGAAAGCAGAACTTAATGCCACATCAATTCCTAATTGAGAACACAGGGTTTTCCAGAATTTGGAGTTAAACTGGGGGTCTCGATCGGATATAATTTTACTGGGCAGACCATGCAACCTTACCACGTGATTTAAGAAAATAGTACTAAATTCCACGGCTGTGGGTAATTTAGCGAGTGGAACAAAATGACTCATTTTGGATAGTAAGTCTACAATTACCAGGATGGTTGTGCATTTGTTTACTTTGGGTAGGTCAGTGACAAAATCCACGCTAATAGTGTGCCAGGGTACCGGTGGAATGGGTAAGGGATGTAGCAAACCCGCAGGTGCAATATGTTGGGTTTTATTTCGTGCACAGGTTGGACATGATTTGACAAATTCGCGGACATCATCTTGAATGTTTTCCCACCAAAAGTTTCTTGTGCATAACTCCAACATCTTGTGTGAACCTGGATGTCCTGCTAAACCTGAATCATGGTGCCAGGCAATGATTTGTTGTCTCAATTCTTTTAATGGAATAAACAACCTATTATTATGAAATAGATAGCCATTTGTTTTGGAATTCCTGGTGATTTGTAACCATTTTGTGTATCAATTGTTTGAGATGCTGTCCTAATGTCTTGAAAGAACGAATCAACCTGAGTCAGGGCAACTATCTTGTTTTTGGGTATGATGCTAGGTGCCGTGGTGGAATTTTCTTTATTTTCTTTTTCACTCATTCTGGACAGCGTGTCAGATAGCAATTGTTGTTTACCAGGACGATAGGTCATAATAAAATCAAACTCACTAAAGAATAGTGACCATCTCATCTGTCTGGGAGTTAGGGCCTTAACAGACGTAAAAAATTGGAGATTCTTATGATCTGTGAAGATGGTTATTGTATGTTTGGCCCCTAGAAGATGATGTCTCCATTCAGTGAAAACAGCCTTAATAGCTAACAGTTCGCGCTCTGCTATTGTATAATTTTGTTCTGCCTGTAATAATGTTCTGGACTAGTATGCTTTTGGATGTAGGTGTCCTTTGTTAGGATTCTTTTGTAACAGAACTCCTCCCAAAGCAGTCTGGGAAGCATCCGCTTCCACAAAGAATGGATGATCAGGATCTGGATGACACAGGATAGGGGCTGAGGTGAATGCTTGTTTTAATTTTTTGAAAGCAGTTTCAGCATTGTCAGTCCAGCAAAACGTTTTTCCTTTTTTCAATAACTGGGTTATAGGTGAGACAATTTCAGAAAATTGGGCAATAAACCGTCTGTAAAAGTTTGCGAAACCCAACACTCCTTGAATATCTTTTGTTGATTTAGGGGATGGCCAATTAAGAATTGCGTCTACCTTTTTTGGATCCATAGTGATCCCTTCAGGGGAAAAGAAATAACCCAAAAATTCTACTGTGTTGGTGTGAAATATGCATTTTTCTAATTTAGCATATAGAGAATGTTCATGCAGTCTTTGTAGGATGGTGCGCACATGTTGGATGTGTTCTTCTTCATTCTTAGAGTAAATTAAAATATCATCTATATAGACGATGGCGCAGACATCCAGAAAATCATGTAGCACTTTGTTAATAAAATATTGGAATGCCGCCGGAGCATTACACAATCCTAACGGCATTACAGTGTACTCAAAAAGTCCAAATTTTGTGCGGAAGGCGGTTTTCCACTCGTCGCCTTGTTTGACGCGGATGAGGTGATAGGCCCCCCGCAAGTTCAATTTAGTATAAATGGTGGACCCCTTGACTTGGTTTAACAATACAGGGATCAGGGGCAAAGGATAACGATTTTTTATCGTAGCCTTATTTACTGTGCGGTAATCAATACATGCGCGGAGATCTCCAGATTTTTTTGCCACAAAAAAGAGTGGTGATGAGACAGGTGATGTGGAGTGTCTAATAAAACCTAGTTGCAACAATTCGTCTAAATATTTTTTAAGATATTGCGTCTCAGGGTCAGTTAGGGCGTATATCCGACTACAAGGCAAAACTGCCCCTGGCACTAGATCTATTCTGCAATCATACACCCTGTGGGGTGGCAATTGCGTGGCCTGAACTGGGTCGAATACTGCAGAGAAGTCTCTATACTGTTCTGGTAGAGTAGTAATTTGTTCCTGCGTGGAAGCACAATATAATGATGGATGGGGTCTTGTGTCTCTTTATAACAATGTGTTCTACAGAAAGCAGAATCCAAAGTTACAGTCCTTTGGATCCAATCAATCTTTGGATTGTGCAATTCTAACCAAGGAATTCCTAGAATGACTCCAAATGTAGGGGTGTCAATAAGGTCAAACGTGGTTTGCTCAGTATGACCATTTTCTCCAACAAGTATCAAAGGCGGGGTATGGAAACGAATCAAACCAGAGGACAAGGCAGAGCCATCAACTGCCCTTACAGGCTCTGGTTCTGCTTATGGAATGGATTGGATGCCACATTTTTTGGCCAGGGCTATGTCAAAAAAGTTCCCTGTAGCACCAGAATCAATTAAAAAAGACAAACTATACCTTTGTGGGTCAGAAATAATAACAGTAAGTCATATAGTCATATGGCGAGGGATACGATTAATGGTGTTTGTAGCATATTGAGAGATCTTGATGTCATACATCCTTTGAGACATTTAGTTTTCCGACTCAATGGAATTTGGAAGTGAACTAGCTATCGCTTTTTTCTTTTGGGGTTTTATTGGGCACTCTCGAGCAAAGTGCCCTGCCTTGCCACAATAAAGACAAAGATTTCCTTTTCTTCGTCTATCTTTCTCTTCTGCAGTCAATGGGCCTTTAAGACCTCCTATTTGCATGGGTTCTGATTTGTCGTCAACATCTTTTTTCTCAGGCTTGATTGAAATGATTCTTGTGTCAAATCGGGGTTTGTCGTGTTTTCTTTCTCCAAGTCTGTGATCTAACTTTACCACCAAATCCAAGAAGTCAGAGTAATCATCAGGTAAGTTTACAATATGGGCTAAAGAGTCTTTTAGATCGTCTCTTAAACCTCTATAAAAAAGAGAAATAAGTTTCTCTTCAGGCCAATGAGTTTCAGATAAGAGGCGATTAAAGGTGGTCATGTAAGTAATGAGGTCCTTAGAACCCTGTCTCAGATTTAAAAGTTCGTTGTCACTAGCTTGTATGAACGTATGACGTGCAAAGAGGCGGGACATGGCATCTTTAAACCGAGTGTAGTTGTGTAACAGGGGATCATCATTTTCTATTAAGGGTATTGTCCAATTTGCGGCTACACCACCTAGGTAAGAAATAATGAATGCTATTTTAGCAGTATCAGACGGGAAGACCTGCGGCTTACATAAGAAATACAACTGACACTGACTCATGAATGAAGCAAACTGGGAAGTATCACCTAAAAAACGCTCAGGGTTAGCCAGGGGAACTGGACTTGGTGTAACCACTGTTACCTGGATATTCTGATCAGAACGTTGAAGACTAAAACCTGTTGCTGCTACAGGACTTTGACCAAATCTAGTTGGCGCTATGAATGGGCGAGGGTCGGTCTCTTAGGGTTCTCTCCATTGTGTGAAGCTTGCTCTACTCTTTAATAATTCCTCTCTCGGTATATGATTTTCCTGTTTTATTTGTTGCATTTCTTCTTGTAATTTTCTAATGATGCCTGCTAACTGTGCTGTTTGATCTGGGACTTCCATACTGAATCGTTATCAAGATGAAACAATTGGCGGGCTTGGCCTTCTGTTACGAGGCACTCACCTGTGCTCCAGATTGTTTCACCTTGATGATGATGTGAGGACAGTTCCCCAATCCCTCTAGAAACTAGCAGCGTGATACCAAGATATAACTTAGGATCAGTCCGGTAGTCTCAGGGGGGAAAAGGGGTTGGGATGACAAGAGAAGAGAAACAAGAAGATTCCAGCGGTCTTCTTTTAGGGGGACCAGGGTTTCAGGGGGCTTGAGTATTCACAGGATACAATAAACAGGAATTTAGCTGGATAGTGGCTTGAGTTTTCTACTAGACTCCTAAGTACAAAACACAGAAGATAAACAATGTGTATATCTGTGAGGCAGTATCTTCTTACAGTTAAAGGAACAAAATACTGCATAGAAAATAATAGTAGTCAAAACCACATCTGTGCTGTTGTGATTCTTAAGGCTAACTTTGCTTTGCGATAACTATTTTCACACTTTTAAAAAGGCACAATCTTCTTTGTTTTATAAATGTCAATAGTTTCTGGGTACTACGGGAAAACTCGCCGTAACACTTGAGATGAATTGTTTTCCTTCTGTCCAAGAAATATAGTTCGAATAATTTGCGCAGTTCAAAGAGCAATGTTCCAAGTTCTAAAAACAATGTTCCAAGTTCTAATGTAAGCAGACTCACCGTGGGATAGTTGTCTTCCAAAAAATACCTTAAAGCATGTTTTCTCTGTGCGCTTCTTTTCAGGGAACACGACACGGAAGAAGACGTCGGACCGGAGACTCAGCCCGGAACCAGGAAGCCAGGAAATTGCTGATGCAAGGCTGTCAAGCAGGAGATGCCAATCGGAAAAGCTGGAGCCAGGTACGTGTGTTGAAGCAACGAGGCCAAGCACTGAATAGTGAAGAGGAGTGGTTTAAATAGGCTCCTAAGCAGGTGCTGGGTGTGGTCCTGGGTGTGGCCCAACTGTCTTTCAGGCCCAGGGTTTGTGGCAAACTGGGTGTGGCTTTCAACTGTCTTTCAGGCCCAGGGATTATTGGGTGTGGTCCTGGGTGTGGCCCAACTGTCTTTCAGGCCCAAGCTTTGCACAGAATAACTACACATTATTCTATTACTTATGGCATGATAGAGCCACAGTTTAAGAACATGACATAATACATGAACATAATTTACAGTAAACACATATATGAACAGGATGGTATTCCATGATTTGAAATGGAAGAAATCCATACATTAACAGGATGCCTTCTACAAGATACCAGTGTTATATTACCATTTACTCTGTTTCTGCTGATATGTGTTCAAATCAAGGTGGACAGGGAAGGAGACGTGCATGGGACAATGCACCTGTAACAGCGAGGACCCAGCTCCAGGATCTAACATGGGCAGTAACGCTGCTAGACAGCGCAGCGGAGGTTACAGTAGTACGGCAAGCATTGGATCCATTTCTGGAGGCAACAGCAACTGATACTTTCATTACAGTTGAAACTGCTGACACCCGAGTGGCTCCCCCTGACAGACTATATAAAATTAGTATTCTAATAGAAGGTGACATAAAACGCATAATCAAAGGGATTTTTTGGAAAAATCTGACTTCCTCGTATGACATCCTGTTGGCGGAGGCAGACTGGCCCCCGCCTTTTGTTCTGGCGGCTCCAAGAGGGGAGGAGGTAATCCTCCCTAGTTTTTCACCAAGTGTCTCGAAAGAGCATGCGCAACATTTTGCAGCACAATTGGCTTTGGTGCTTGCACCGGCTTTATACCGTACTCAGGTGGGATGGGATACAACATCTCCTCACCACGAGATTCCATTGTGGCCAATGCCACAGGCACAACCCCAATATCCCATCCGAAGGGAAACAAAGGCTCCTGTAGCGGAAATACTTGACCAATTGGAGTATCAAGGGGTAATTGAGACATGTGTGTCACCTATGAATAACCCTCTGTTTACAGTAACAAAGCCAGACGGGTCATATTGCATAATTTTGGATTACGGACATTTGAACTCTCATTTTCGGACGAATGCGGTACAGAATACCCATAGTTCAGCCCTAGTGGACATTCTAGTTCGGAAAAAATATAAACCGACACTAGATGTATCCAATGGCTTTTTTAGCCACAACCTGTCTCCCTTGTAAAGTCAGTGGACAGCTTTTACACATGGCGGCAAACAAAAACAGTTTACAAGATTAGCGATGGGCTATAAAAACAGCCCAGGTGTTTTCGCCGCACGTGTGGTCTCATTGTTAGACACAATCGACCCTGATGCATATTCTTATGTAGATGACGAGTTATATCCGCATCTTTGTCGCGTGGACCGCATCATTGTGGAGTTTGCGGACTACGGTTACAAATTTAATTTTGCAAAATCACACATTGCTGAATACGCAGTGTTGTTCTTGGGCTACAAGCTAAATAATGAAGGACGCGGTTTGGCACCGCACTTCCTCGAGAAGTGCGCACGTTTGCGTCCTCCTACAATCCTGAAAAAATTACAACCTTTGCTGGGTTTCTTGAACTTTGGTCGTATTTACGTACCAGAGTATGCCCAACGTATCATGCTTTGATACAACCAACATTTGCGAAATCCTGCTAGCTTCCGGAACATACAAATATACTGCAGTCTTTGCAGTCTGATTTACTGGACTCTAAACTCGTTAACCTTTGACAACCACACGAACCTGGTGATACGAATTGTCCCAGGTGCGGTGGGTTTCACATACTTGACGTTTAATGAAGGAGACAGTCCCTATTGCTTACAAGTCGCACTTGTACACTTCAGCAGAACTGAGGTTTTCCTCTGTCGAAAAAGTCTTGACAGCAGTCCAGATGGCGATTCTAAAAAAAGCGCCCAGGCGCAAGGAAAACGCATGTTGGTGGTAACACCATATGCTGCTTTAGAAGCAGTGACAAAGGCGAGTGTTCCTAATTCCAAAGCTTTACATCCATGGTGGATACAATGGGCTACATCGTTGACATCCCCGGATGTCACATTTATCTATGATTCCTCGTTTCAGACTCAGGAATCGTTGCAATATGAATTCGTTCATCCAGCTCCTCTGTCCATGCGCCCACTTGAAGAATACTATTGTATCATTTATACTGACGGTTCAGCGCAACCGGTGATTGGATGTAAACATTCTTATTCTGCAGCCTGTGCGATTGTGGCTGGTTCCATAGTGAACGGCGAGTTTAAGTCCAGTGTGGTCCACATACAGACACTCGGCAACTGCACTGCCCAATTAGCTGAGCTGCGCGCTTTGGTGCTCGCTCTGGAATTTGCAGATCCTAATGTGACTACTTTGATTGTAAGCGATTCCTTTTACTGTGTACAATCTTTTAACGAGAATTTATTCTTTTGGTCACAAAATGAATACCGTGATTCCAAAGGCAAGAAAATTAAGCATAAGATGCTATGGGTTCAGATGGCAGAGCTGAAAGGACGCCTGCCGCTCACGCAAGTGATTCATACTCTTGGCCACCAACGTGTAGGAGTACACGCGGTTGATAACAGCTTAGCTGAAGCAGCTAAGTCGGCAGTAGAAAGGTGCTTAGTAGCAGTAGTTACAAGATCCATGATTAAGATTGATGATGACATCTTGGCAGCTATAGCTGCTACAGAGAAGGGAGGTAATTATCCAAAAGGATTTCCTACCAAATACTCTTATCATTTACATCCTGATAACGTTCCCTATGTGACAATTAATAACGTTGGTGAGAGGTTGATTCCCAACGCGGACCGCAGGCTTTACACTGATAATCGCAGCACACGAGGGCATGGCCTCGGCGCATGCTGGTGTGTCTGCTACAGTCAGTATCTTGCAACGTTACTGGTGGCGTGGCTTATATAAACAAACACGTACTTGTGTGCTTTCTTGTGACATTTGTCAGCAAATCAAGCCGTCTACTGTGACTCGTCCACCACAGACACCGTTATGCATATCCAATAGACCATTTGCTTGTGTTTATTTGGATCACTGCGGTCCATTTTCTTCTGATACTGCCTATAAATTCATCTTAGTAGCAGTTGATTCGTGCACACGTTTTCTATGGGTTTGGCCACAATGCAGCGCTGACGCTCAAACTGTAGTCACGGATTTGCGTGTCTTTGTGGGAATTTTTGCAGTGGACACCTTACATTCGGACCAGAGTCCGGCGTTCGCCTCTAAGGCATACAAAGCATCCATGCGGTCTTTGGGTGTGCAGGTCAAATTTTCATCTCCATACCGGCCTGAGGGAAATTCTGTTTTGGAGCGGATGAACCGTGACTTGAAGCAATCCTTAACGGCTAGAGTCATCGACACTGGCAGGAACTGGCTCGCCCCTTTGTACAGCGTACAAAGTACACTTAATAATCTCCCTAGAAGACCTCTGGGTGGGCGTACCCCTTACGAATTGCTCTTTGGCATGAAAATGTTTGTGCCAGACCTTGATAGTCTAGACTTGGCAGGTGCGGCTGTCCCTTTTGAATTTGATGAATATTGTGCTGTTGTACAGAACATACAAGACACAAAAGACAGTCTTGCAAAAAAACATTTACCTGCCGCAGAGAATGGTGCACTGCAGATTCCAGTGATAGGCTGGCTGCCTAAAGTTGGAAAACTGGTCCGAGAGAAGGTGGAGAACAAAAAAGAATTTGGTCCATCATATCGAGCTCCGGTTCCGGTGCTGGGCGTGCAGGGTACTCGTACAGTAATTTTACCACCACTTCCAGGTCGCAAGGACAACAGATATGTCTCAATTGACAATGTCAAGCTACACCATCTGGCCGATTCTGAATAGTTTGCCTCTGGCTTCATCATATGCCACTATTCCAGGAAATCCTGACACTGCCGTAGAGATGGACTCTGTTACTAATCCTGTGCTGGCCCTACAATCCACAGATGTTAATGATGAACAAGAATATACTTACCCTACAAGTGAATATTTGCCTGGTTTCAATGCTGTAGTCAGGAACGAGTCACGTTTTTCGTTTGACTCTCATTCAACATCGACTTAAACCCCATCAAAATGTTCAATTTTTAACTTCTGGTTTAAACACACCTTTTTGGTTCCCCCATGGATATATATTTGGCTGGTGCTCATTCTTATTTTTCTATTTGTGTCCATCGGTTTTGTGACAGTATTTTTTCTTTTGATCAATGGACACTACCTTAAAGAACGCTCTGCTGTACAACTGGTGGATGGAACTTTGGCCCCGCATTCTTCATCGTACATCAAGAAAAGGGACCTGACTTTCGTCAACATTACAGCCTGGCCAGTTACGGATGGAATAGTTTGGGATACAGTCACGTTTCAAATTCATGGTCCAACAGATTGTTAATGTTCCAAATGTACTTTGTGTCTCAATGGGTGATGTGGTTAAATATAACATACGTTCGGATGACTGGGATGTGCGGGCAATACACTCTGATTTCAGATTTAAAATACTATGCAGCATTTGATGCTGAAGACTTGTATTTGAATTCTGCAAATTATGCTGACTTATTTTGCTATCAGCATTATGGCCACCATTATTTGCATAATGCAACTACTTTTCGAGCTGTATTCAATTCCACACAATGGGAACATTGTCCCGCCCCACCAATAGGGAGTTCAAAGACCCTGTTGAATAAATGTACATATTTTATGAGTTTTGATAACTCAAACCCTGAATCTTACTATTTTAAATTAAATTCTAAATCAAATACGAAAGTTATGCTTACCCACACTAAGGGGCAGATTTACAAGCCCCTTGCACCACTTTTGCGTCACTTTTAACATGGGAAAAGTGACGCAAAAGTGGCGCAAGGGGCTTGTAAATCTGCCCCTAAATTGTTATACTCCAATTCCTTCATTCTTAAGTTGGCGGTGGGTGGCTATCATCATTGGAAAAAATACAGTTGATTTAAAATCAGTTTGGGGTTCCAAAACCTGGCAGGTGCAGGGCACAGAAGCTTTGTATCGTGCATGTCTTATACCAACCCAAATACTGTTCTTGAACGATTCCATCTATCAGACTACTTGTCTGGGTTTAGCTACAGCTAAACAACTGAAGGCTCCTGCTTTTCCTTCCCTTGCAGAATATCCAGACTGGAATGTTACTACCAATTACATATTTGAGGAGTTGCAGTCCCTATTTACAAATGCAACATTTAATATCTCTATTATTGACTCTATGGGGTTGTTGGTTTGGCAGACCAGTGCAGATGCATGCCAAATGCGTTTCCATGACAGGGCTCCAGGTTACACACAGGACAGGCCTGATCTACGATTTTTGACTACACATTCTGTTACAACGTATTCTGTTGGTAAATTATGTCAAAATTGGTTACAACACTACCTTGTCTTCTGTTAAACAGCATTTGTCAATTTTATCAAATGATGTAGATTTAGAAGATTTCATAAAAGGCGCGATTGGCCCTAGGCTTAAACGATGGATATATGCTGTTTACAATGAAATTTGGAAATTATCTCAAATTGAAGCCGCTTCACATTTAAGGGCTATAGACCAAGCTAATCTTAAAAAAGTTCTTGCTGTAGTTGATAACAGTATTAATACCCTTTCTTCCCGTATATACACATTTGACAATATTGTTTCTTCTGTTGTTGATATTGTACAGGATGATGTATCTGTTATATCATGGCCAGAACCAAATTGCGCTCTATTATGCAGTTGGCATGGACCTTGAAAACGCTGAAAATGGGATCGCGTGCCATGGGAGTATGTAAACTCGTCATCTTTGTTTTTACCTTTAATTTGACTGACAGACAACAGTTTATGTCAATGAAAGATGCAACCTATGCCCTTTTACTAATAGAAAAATTAGACCCTTTACCGTTCTCAGTAGCGGGAACAAACTCTGCTGTTTGGCTCGTTCATGGGGCTATAACATTGCCGTTCTCCTTATTTAAATTTACATCATGCATGAAACATTTTTCCTTAGGTTGCTATGAACCATTAGGAAACTCGATCCTTCATGAAGTTTGGTCACTCCTCTTCACGTTTAGATGTATGCGTGATGACACAGAGGTGTATCTGACTGGTGAATCTTGTGATTCTTTCATTGGACACTCCCTTGTGTGCAAAAATATACAATTGCACGGCGCCTGTAATTTAGAAGCGCCTAATTTAGCGTGCATTTTAAAGGGAAAGCCCATCCCCTCGATTAAACCAACATTCACACTGTTGTCTAACAGTAGTTATTTAGTTCTGAATAATGCTGTTGCATGTTAATAGGCAAACTGTACATTGCAACTGTGTCACAACGTGTAGTTTTCTGCAAAAATGTGCTGTTTCCTCCACCTCGTGGGAGTCCCGATATCTCAATTTGGTCTTCCATTCCGACCTTGAAGGCAAGCTGAGCCAAATAAGAGCTTTATTGTCCCAGAGAGAAGTTTCTCTCACTTCTGCCCGTGAGACCAATGTCCTGCAGGTGGCAAGAACAGAAGTTCAAGCACTTTTAAACAGTGACCTCCCACAACATTTTGGTGAGCTAATTCGTTCTATCTTCAATGCTTCGCATAAAACGGGGCTGGCTCATTTTTTTTTTTAAACTGTGGGCTCTGGCCTTGTAACATATTTTTAAACTATTTTTGGTGTGATCGCGGCTTTTATTCACTCTCTTTTTTTCCAGCATCTTCGGCAGGTTGCCGCTAATACTGGCTTTAGCTGCTGGGGTCTTCCTGTTGATTTGCCTGCTCAGAAATGGCTGCCCCTCTTGTGGTCGTTCACAACCCGGCCCAGCTACAGCTGCTTCGTAAATGCATGCTTCAGTGCTACGGTACCTTGCCACTAGCCACTCTAAGCATGGCTTATAATCTATCTTTCCGATTTCCATGGTACACTTGCATGCAACCAGTTTTCTCATGCTTGGAGTGTCCTTTTCAATGGGCTTTGGATCTCTGCCTCACAAACACAGCGTCTCCTGACCCGGACTTTGCCTTACTGATGAGCCCCCTAGTGTCTCATGAGCAGGACTGTTCCGGTATGGGTCTGATGGCCTGTGCAGCCTCGCTCGGAGTGCTAGCTCAGTGGGATATTGGTTCAGCGGCACATGATTTCCTGCAATGGAGTTACATCGAGTACCACGCAAGTTGCCCACCGTTGGTGCTGGAAGCACCAATCATTAATGAGCATGTTTGCTCCTTTGAATTACTAAACTGGATGGCGTCTACTTTTTCAGCGAATGACAATGATTTCCTGTTGGAAGCTGTCGCCACTTTTAGCGCTTACACATGGATGGATTGATAAGACCAGGCCACCCAGACATTTTTTTCTCTCTCACTCCATTTCATTGCTTTTTTTTTTACACCATATTACCATTCTTTGCTTCTAGGTCGCATAAGCTCTTGTTGCTCAGACTTTTGGAACTCTGTGTTCTACTTCAATCACTATGTGTAGGACGGGCCAAGGGGAGGGTGTTGTGAGGGTCTAGGGGTGCCAGCGGATGTTGCTAGGTTAGCATTAGTTCGTGACTTGCATCACCGCCATCTTGCCGCTTATGCACACAACACTACATGCCTTGGTTCCCGTAAACACTCTCGCTCGTGCTGCTTCACATGGAAACTGTCTGCATTTCACCATTTCGGCTGTGCTTTGTGTTCTAGTCTGTACACCGTGTTCAAGGACAGAAAACAACTTCACTGGTTAATAGGCTGTGGTCTGTCCCACACACATATAGACATAACATGGAACAGAAATGCGCTACTGACTTTGGGTGTTTTTAATATGGCACGGGATGCAAGTTAAGACACTCTTGGGGAAAACCTTTCCAGAGGAAGAGCTGTGCTTGTCCGGGGATTTAAATCCTATCATCTAAGACTTGAGGTAGGGGGGTTCCGCTGTCCAAGCCCAGAGGCCTTCCACTGATATAATAAACATAGCTTGTAGCACGGGGAGGGTGGTAAAGCGCTATAAGGCTTAATCCACTGTCATTATAATATCCTATCCCCGTTCGTATTATATGGAATTGTAACCATGCTGATTATATTGTTTTTATGCATTTCTTTCCTCGTTTTAGCACGTGTACTGCATTACAGAGCATGTTAGTTGAAATAAACGTATTAAACTATACAGTGTCTCTGGTTAGTCACATTGTGAACAGGTATGAGTATCTAAGCGAAAAAGTGTCTTGTTCCCACGAATTCTGAGAGGCCCCGCATGTTCTACGATATCCAATCATTGGTGTAGGAGAGTAGGATATGCTTCACATGGGTACCCCCACTGTTTGCTGGTGTTTCACTGTTTTTCGACCTTAGTCTGGCTGTGGCCCTGCTAATCAAGACCACAGCCTAGCTGCTTTCTCTCTAAAATGGTTGCCATGTACATTAGGTACATATCCAATTGGATTCTGGAGTGCCTTATAAGCCCCTAGTATATGGTATACTATGTACCTAGGGCAGAGGTACCTCAGAGGCCTACCAGGGGCTGCAGCATGTAATATGCCACCCCTGGGAAGCACTCCAAAATGACACCACAGGTCTGCTACTGCAGCCTGGGTAAGGGTGTGCTTGCACCCCTTACTGTGGTTCAGGTTACTTATATCACTACCTTATACAGACACATATAAACCTATAAGCCAGTCCTATGGCAGGCCTTGACAATCCTGAAGGCAGAGTGCTTGGTTTTATGTGAGAGGGTGCCCAAGCATGAGCTGAGCCCCTCTGCAGCATTTGGCAATACTTCCTTATGGCTGTTCTATGATACAGCCATACCATATACTCTTAAGTGCATTATAACCTCGCGGTAAATTCTAACTTTGGGATGTCTGCATCAAAACATGTCGGGTTTTGGTGTCAAATTCAAATTAGCATTCCACCCTTCTAGAGGGAGACATGTTCCCACTGGCTAAACCCGGTAGGACTTTTCTGAGCCATGGCATCACAAAATTGATGCCTCTGCCACAGACACGGGTCTGGCCTCCTGCTGCTGACCGAAACTCCGTCAGGGAAGGCCTGGACAATAGGTTTCCTGTCAAGGGGAGGTGTCCCCACCTGCCCAGACAGGCTGTGTATTGGGGCTGGGCGGGAGCACTCTCTGGTGCTTTGAAGTCCTGCACTAGGGGCACACTTGGTGTCCCTGTGCATACTCCAGTTCAAACCAGTTGCAGGGGCTACCTGCCCCTGCTCTGGCGCTAAACTGGACAATGGAAATGGGTGTAACCACCCCTCTTTCCTGGCCCACCCATAGGTGGGGCCTTAGAGTTAGTTCATCCCCTAAACTTAGTATAAGTATAGGAATCCAGTCCCTAGGACTTTAGATTACCCTGGACGAAACTCTGCATCGTACATCCTGGACCTTCGACATTCTATCCTGACTAGAAGACTGAAGAAATCTCCCTTGGGGTCAAGGAGTGACTCCCCTGCTTGGCAGGCAACAAAGAAGCAACTGACCGGTCTGCAATTCTGAAGCTCCCGCCGGATGCCGATGTCTCTGCATCCCCAGAGGTGGATTTCCAGACTTCTTCGAGGCTACCCTGAGTCCACAGCAAAGCTGAGGCCCGTGGCTATCGTGGGTGACGTGGAACCGTGACCCCTGGACACCATGAACTTTTGCAGCAACACTATCTTCCTGGTCCTCCTCAAAGTTGTGCTTTGGGCTCCGAGCAGCCCCAGCCTTGAGCACCTCCTGCACCAAAGATTGCTGGCCTCCACTCCACGAGTGACCCGTGGGCCAGCTTCAAGTGCAATCGCTCGAGGCTCCTTCGCGATCACTAGCCCGTTAGCTAGCAGGTCCCCACGAAGGCAACTCCTTTTCTGATTGGGCTTACCTGGTTGCTCCAGACGTGCCCTGACTTACCCTTGCTGGGTGAGTCTCTCAGACCTTGCTGGTCTGCACCGCAGTCCTTTCTCTGATTTCCAGTGACTTGCCGTTGCCAAGGCTTGTTGGGTCCATTCTGGTCGCCGACACCGCAGCACTCGACAGATTTCGTGGGACAGCTCGAATCCAGCTAGTGGACTTCGTCGATGCCTCCTGGACCTCGTGGCTGAAGAGTCAAGACACCCATCAACTCACCTGAAGCACCCGACATCTGTGGGCATTGGTCCATCCTGCCCTATGTCACTGGCAAGTGACCCAGACTCTGTCCCCTCTGCTTTCAGGTTCCTTACATCCTAGATCCAGGCTTGGACCTCTTCGGACACTTCTCCTCTTCACGGCAGCAGCAGTTCTTTGTAGGCTTCCATTGAAATAGACGACGCGACCCGACACCAAAAGACACCTATGCACCCGGCTTCCCTGGGTGAGGTAACTCAAGTACTCCGGAGCTCATGTGGGTGCTAGCCCTAGAACTTCTTAAGACCAAACGGGTTTGGTCCAGACTCTATTAGAAGTGTCCCTAATCTTTAAATTTCCAACCGCGACATTGCCCATAGAAGATAATAGGAACCAGCGGTTGTGTTTTCACACTGCATACAGCTCCCATGGGTCCCCTGTGTCACTACCTTGGGTGGTTCCTTTGGGTTCCAGCGATTCTAGAGGCAATAGGCCTAGTGCCTGTTCCAGTCGTGGTTCTTATTCCACTTTTTTGGTTTATGGTTTGGTACGCCCCTAGGGCCCAAACGTGTATTTGTGCTTTTACTGATGCTTGATCACTTGTAACTAAAGTACTTCGAACTCCAGTCTCATAAAGAGACTAGAGGGGTGTGTGTTAACCTAAATACATATATTTTAAATATATACCTGGTGTGGTTGTCCTTTCATTTGATCATTCAAGAGATTATAGACTGGTAAAACAAGCTGCTTTACATTCCTTCAGGACTTAGCCTGAAGGATGCTCTCCATAGCTACCACTAGGATAGCTTTCATATAAGGTTGTCTTTAACCTATCACCATAAGGGGTTGTTTGGACTTATACAAGGTGCCCACTAGAACTAGTGAACAGCATACATCAGGCCACCTTCTCACAATTGGTAGCTCCGCTGTAGTACAGAGAACGAATGGGATACTACCGCTAGCCGGATAGGGGTTCTGGGCACTGAGGCGTGTTTTTGGTACACCACAATACACCAAAGTCCTGGTTTCCTGTGCATAGTTCTGTATATGCGCAGAATCCCTGCAACACCTTGACTCGTGACATTGTTTGTTTTTTCCCCCGCGCTAGTGAGAAAAGCGCCAACCACCTGCAAACACTTGCGCTGTGGTATTTTAACAGCGACAGGGTGCACTTGCAGAAGAGAACTCCCTTTTTGCTTAATCACCTGTGAGCACTCTCGCTGTGCTTCCGAACAGCGATGGATCGCACTTGCTTTTGAGACACTTCTGGTACTGTTACCCCATACGGCTCTCACGATGTGATATCCAACAGCGGTTGGGGGTACTATGTTTTGATGTTTTCTTGCACATGAAGTTCTAGCAGTGTGCTTTGCCTGCGGTTCCGAATTTGGGTGCCAGTTACGATTTGGTTCAATTGCCTTTTGTACTGTACATGGAATATGCCTATCCTGCTTTTCTTTGAAGTTATGGTCTCTCCAGGATGGATGTTCGCTGCCCGCTATATGTGTATTGCTGCCTGAAATATCGTGAGTGTATGCACAACTATGTATTCAGTTGCATGTGTCTGTATGATACTACCCGTTCTACCCCTCATAAATCTCTCTCCTCTTTAATGCAGCAGTCTTATGAGGAGTGATCATTGATGACGTCCAGAGCCCTAGACCAGACATAGGGGGATAAAGAGCCATCACGGCAGCAGTGTTTGTTATTTTATCCACTTCCCTTTTCCCCGGAGTGCTTCCTTGCATAGCGGTGTTCATTACTCTATGAGAGGTTGCACCCAGGGGAGTATGGGGGCTTCTCAACAAGCCATTGTACCCGCTGGCCGACATCAGAGGTTAGTGGCATTACTTTCTTGGGCTGCTGACACATCCTGACAGCTAAAGACAGCAAGATCATCTAGGTATGCTGCACTATAGGCTTCCAGACCGGTTAGAACTTTATTCACCAACCTCTAGAATGTGGCAGGTGCATTCTGCAAACCAAAAGCCATCACAATAAATTGATAATGCCCACCAGGGTTTGAAAATGCTATTTTTGGTTTAGCATCCTCAGCTAGTCTGATTCGCCAGTAACCAGCAGTCAGGCCAAATGTACTCAAGAACTTGGCTGAGGCCAAAGTGTCAATAAGTTCACCTTCCCTAGGAATTGGATGAGTATATGTCCCAGTGACTGCATTAAGACCTCTGTAGTCTACACAAAACCTCATCTCTCTTTTTCCACCCTTGGTATGAGGTTTAGGTACTAGGACTACTGGGCTAGCCCATGGGCTATCTGAGGGCTCAATTACTCCTAACTCCAGCAACTTTTGGACCTCTGTCCTGATGCAATCTGTGACATGGTCAGGCTGCCTGTAGATTTTATTCTTGACAGGTAGACTCTCACCTGTGTCCACTTCATGGGTACACCAGGTGTTTTGACTGGGTGTCAGAGAAAACATATGCCAGTATTGATTGAGGACCTTCCTGCAATCAATCTGCTGTTGATCAGTGAGGCTGCCTGCCAAGGCCACTCCATCAACAGACCCATCATCAGGGTTCTGAGAGAGGAGATCAGGGAGAGGGTCACTCTTTTCCTCCTGCCCCTCGTCAGTTGCCATGAGCAAGCCCATGTCAGCCCTGTCAACAAAATGTTTTAGACTGTTCACATGCAGTACCCTATGGGGACTTCTTGGAGTGCCAATGTCCACCAGGTAGGTGACCTCACCCTTTTGTTCAATTATACCCTGGGGTCCACTTGTTTTGTCCTGGAGAGCTGCTGGGGCCCCAGGCTCCAACACCCACACCTTCTGACCTGGCTGGTAAACAGTCAGGACAGCCTTTTGGCCATGCCAAGCTTTTTGAAGGTTTTGGCTGGCCTCCAGGTTTTTGCTGGTCTTCTTCATGGAGTGCAGACCAAGTACATAGTTCACTATTTCCTGTTTTGGAGGTTTGCGAGGTAACTCCCATCCCTCCTTCACCAGACACAAAGGACCCCTAACTGGATGTCCAAACAGAAGTTCAAAAGGGCTGTAGCCATCCCCCTTCTGAGGAACCTCTCTGTAGGCAAAGAGAAGGCAGGGTAGTAGGACATCCCATTTTCGCCTACGCTTTTCTGGGATGCCCATGATCATACGTGTTAGACCTGTCAGCCCTAGGGTGGTCTTTTCCTGTGTTTTTGCCCTTGCCTCATTTTTTCCACCCTCTTTTTCGTTGGCCTTAGGTCTCCGAGCGCCTTTCCATTGCTAATCAGTGTTAAGGTGCAGGTGCTCTCTTCCCCCAATATGGCTGCCACAGGCCCCTGCTACTGCGGAGTGGCCTTTTTAGAAGAACCCTAGTTGCCAGGAGCTGGCTGGGACCCTACAACATTGTTGCGACACCAGCCCGCCTTTTTGTCCTATAGCTAGAGTGGGGAAGCTCCTGGAACTTCCTGAAACCTTCTAGAAGAAGGGTGGGGTTTACTTTTGCCGCCTTAGAGAGGGGTCACCTGACCTAGGGATACTTAAGGAAAGGAGGGAACATTTTTAGTCAGTTGGAGTGACGCAGACCTGGGGGAACCTACGCAGGAGTTTTAGGGCCTAGTCAGGGACCTATGCCACTGAAAGTGACAGGGCTTAGGTGCTGCCTTTTAAGTTGAGTGAGGGATCCTGAACTAGCCCACTGATCTGGCCCAGCAGGAGGGGAACCCAGGGACAACCTACCAAGCCTGACTAAGGACTCTTGTCAAGCACCAACTCAAAACTACCCCCCCCCCCCTCAAGAAACTCACCACCAAGGGCGCAGGAACCAACAAGCGCCGAAGAAGATCTTTTAAATCCGCCACAGAACTGCTGGGGGATCAGCCAGGTAACCTCGCTGTGACACCCCGCGCTTCCTGGACCCACCTGGGATCCCTCCACCCTTTACCCAAGCATCACCGTCGTGGGGCCTGCCCCTCTGAACTCCCCTGTCCGTGGCTCGCCCCCGCTGGGCGCCCGACACCCCCAAGAACTAAGCCTGGGCCCCACGAAGCTCACCTCCCGGGGCCCGCTGCAAGTTACGGGGCCCCGCCGACGCCAGCGCATACAGGGCACGATTCCCTGGTGGGGGTCTGACGTTCGTGCCTCCCGTGGCAGCCCTCAACAAGGAGATGGCCGCCGGAGTCCAGCATAGGCCTCGTTGGGCCTGAAGACACCCCGTGAAGGCCTCGTTAGGCCTGAGCCATCCAGCGGAGGTCACGCTGGGCCCTGAAGCCGAGGCCTGTGTCACCTGACGGGGCGGACTCCTCAACGCCGCCCTCGTCGCTTCATGATACGCCATCCAGGCCACGCCCCCGCAGGCCGCTCTGTCATTGACGGCTGCGGACGCGCCTTTCCCGGAACAAGGAGGAATTTCCGGGCCCCGCGAAGTCCTCGTCGGCCCGGGCACCGCCGGAGAGCCAGCATCCAGAGCGGGAGGGGCTCCCGGAGCAGTGAGCCCTCCCGCCCGAAAGCGACCGACTGCCAGCGCCAGGAGGAGACCCGACAACAAGGTAACCCCCGGGGAGGAGGGCGGAAGGCCTGAGAGAGGCCCCGAGTTCGCCCTCCCCTGGGGGAAGCTATCGTTGGGACCCGGAGGCTCTTGCGCAGCTCAGAACCCTTGCCATCGCCCCCTCTCGCCCTCTGAGGGGTGTAGTGACTGCGCCCCGCACCAAGTACTTTGGGGGGCATAGAGACAGCGCCCACACTGCGTCGGTGGGAGAAGTTGTTCACCCCTGACTGTTAGCAGGCCCTCATTAGGCCTAAGGGAGGAGCGACCGCCTGGGGGGCCTAGGGTATGCCCTAGGTGAATACCAAGTTTAATACCCTGAGGAGTGGAGAGGGCAGGTTAATGGCTATGCGGAGCGCTCTTGATTAATTCAATGGTTAGCGCTTGGATTTCCTGCTGTGTGCAGTGCTCTGATTGAATGCTCTGCTGTAATGCCACACTGGAATGCTCTGATCAAATGTTATGGTTAGCGCTGTCCTTCAATGCCCAGTTTAGCGCTGTAATGAACTGCTATGTGCAGCTGTTAGACCTGGCACCTTGGCGTGAGTTTCCCTTCCACTTTTTGTTGATGTGCCTCATTGTGTTTTGTTGGTGTTAGCTGCTCAGGGCACTGTGCCACTGCTAATCAGTGCCACAGTGCAAGTGCTCCCTTTGGAAAAGGGTATACATTGGTTGGTGTCCATGTTTGGCTTATTTGGTTTACTATCAGCCCCTAGTAAAGTGCACCAGGAGTGCCAGGGCTTGTAAATACAAATGCTGCTGGTGGGCTTGCAGCACTGGTTGTGCCACCCACAGAAGCGGCCTAGTAAAATGTGTCTAGGGTCTGCCACTGCAGAACCTGCGCGCGGTCTGGTACTGTTGCGCTGATTGCGCAAGTGCACATACTTGCCAGTCCCCAAAACTTCACTTAACTACATATTGGTCACCCCTCTGGTAGGCCCAAGGGCAGGGTGCATTGTAGGTATAAGGTAGGACATGCCCTGATGTGTGTGGCATGTCCTAATAGTGAATTACAGCCATTTTCGTTTTTCACTATTGAAGGCTACCTGCTCTCCATAGGCCAGAATGGGCTGCTGGAATTACTACACGCTGTAATCCCAGTGGACTCAGAGAGCATGGTAGAAAGTCAAGTTTAGTATGCCTGAACTCAGAATAATAAAATACTTCTTTTAGTAAAGTTTATTTTAATACCCTGTGTTTGTAAATACTACTTTTAGAAAGTTAGTATTTACTGACCTGGCCATTTCAGTCCGCCTCTGCTGTGTGTGTGTGTGTTCTGCCTAGTAACAGTAAAGGAGCAGGGCTGGGGAATTCCAGGAGACAGGCTGGCTGCCAGGTGGTGGGTAGAGAGATTACACCAGGATGGGTGGGAGGAGTACACCTTTGACTCTAAATAGACCTGTGCTCTGCCACCACAATGCCGGCTCCGCCCCCTGTGGAGCGGCTGATGTCTCTGCCCTGCTGCTGAAAGAAAAGAGCAGAGTCACCACAACAAAGTGCTCCAAAACTGGACTGAGCTAGGCCCAGGCCCCCTGGCGACAAAGAACAAAAGAATTGTGCTATAAAAGAAGGAGCCCTGCTCCTAAGAAATCAGATCCTGTTTGCACCAAGAAGAACCTCTGCCCGAAGAGAAGGACCTGGGAAAGCTGCATGGAGGACTACTGTCTCTGACCTGTGAGACTGGCCTGTGGTGGGTGCCTTGCTGCAAGAAGGAGAGGAGGAAAAGACTTGAGAAGAAAATACTTTTGATCAACTTGTGCTTTAAACAATCTCCAAGGGCTTGCTGGTGAACTTGCCCCCTGAACTGCGCCCCAGGAACAGGGGGTGCTACCTTTCCCCAAGAAGAAGAGAAGCTGCTGGAGGCGATCCTGTAACGCTGACCCCAGAGGACCTGTGTGCCCTTCATCTAAGCACCGTGACATCTGCCACCGGGGCTACTGCGAGCACCGCAAAGACCTGTCCACCTGGTCCAAGCACCGCAAGCAACTGCCCCCCGAGCCGTAGCTCGCACCGCAAAGAAGAGACTGACTAGGCTCCGAGCGCCGAGGCTCTGCGACCCCCCTGGCCATGGAAGCCCTGTAAGGACCTTCGAATCACTGTGCGTCCTCCGAGTGAAGCCGGCAGCGCGACGCGCTGAAGAAATTGCCCCCGAGCTGCCCCTCCTGCTTGTGACCTCTGGTGCGAGTCTGGAAGCCTGGAAGTGCCCCACGAAGCATCACCATCCACTGACCTCAAGGGACCGCAACGCAACGTGGGACACCCCTCGACGGACTTCTGGAGCCGCCAAGAACTTTGTCCTGCAAGAAAAGGTACTGTGCATTGCAAGCGCACCGCTACGAAGCTTCCCGGGCTTTGTACGGTGCTAGCGTCGCGCTACGCGACTCACGCGAGAAGGGTGAGCCTTGGTACGGTCCGTACTGCATAGAAAAGATAGACGGTGCTCACGCGAGAAGCGTGAGGTTTGGAAAGAGGCGTACCGAACGTGTACGACACGTACCTACGAGGGTACGGTCCGTACGGTTCACGTCCAGCGTACGCGTGCTCACGCGAGAAGCGTGGGAAACGGCAAGCGTACGCGCGCACACGCGAGAAGCGTGAGAAACGGCAAGACACGTTAAAAACCTTGTAAGAAGCGTACCGAAGGCACTACGAAGCGCACAGACACCCAAAGAAGCATTTTTAAAGTAGAACACTGCCATTTTAAGAACTGTGGACTGCCTAAAAGCATTGAAAGTAACTGGAACCTTATTTAAGTGAAGAACTGTATTTTAACAAGCCTGCGTAAAGAAATCTTATATATAAAGAACTTTATTTTGATATAAATACAGCCTTGTGTCTTTGTGTGGTGGGGTGGTGATTATTGTGTGGAACAACTTAAACGCTTAACCTAATGCCCTCTGGAAATCTAGCCTGACTGCTCGCGCCACGTTACCTAGAGGGTGAGCAGGGGTTAAGAGGTAATCCTACGCCCTGACTTAGAGGAAAGGGTCCCTGCTTGTCGCAAGTGCATACCTGCGCCAACCAGAGACCCCGGATTCTAACAGCAGCGCTATGCTTAGATGCCATGTTTGAAGCGCTAATGAAGTGCTATGTGCAGCGCTATGCTTAAAAGCCATGTTTGAAGCGCTAATGAATTGCTATGTGCAGCGCTATGCTTAAATGCCATGTTTTGAAGCGCGATTGAATTGCTATATGCAGCGCTATGCTTAAATGCCATGTTTTGAAGCGCTATTGAATTGCTATGTGCAGCGCTATGCTTAAATGCCATGTTTTGAAGCGCTATTGAATTGCTATGTGCAGTGCTCTGCGTAAATGCTGGGTTTGACGCTCCCCAGGATCGCCAGGTGCCGCGCTTTGATTCAATGCCAGGTTTTGATGCTTTAATGAACTGTCAATCTATTCCTAATTAAATGCTTTTGATCCTAATGTTGATCTAGATAAAATTGATTGGTTTTATTCAACCTACTGTTGTGGTGTCAATTATTGCGTGCGTTTCCTGTCTCAGTGGATGTGTGTGCTGTATGGTCACTTTACACGTAAGCCTTTGGATGCCTACCTGCTCGCGCCACGCTACCCCCATAGGGCCTGGTGACCCCCGGTCCTACATTGGTGGCAGCGGTGGGATAAGGACCTGTGACTATAAAGCACCCTCCAGTGAGACGGAGGGCGCCGCAATTAGACGCCTATTGTGTACTGTACTTCTGCATCACTTGACCCCCACTGTCTAGACTGTGTGTGTGGAGTCCTGGTTAGCCCAACACTGTTACTCACATCCTAGAATTTTTTTGCCTTGATGTCTGGGTCCCCACCTGTCACAATGGAGTTCCAGTTAGCCAACCTTGAGGGGTATACAGTAAGGCAGCTGAGAGAATTCGTGCAGGGGATGGGGGTACCGGGGGTGCGGAGAGCCAAAGGACCGGAACTCCGTGCAGCCTTGAGGGCATGGGTAGAGGCCCACCCAGAGGGTAGAGGGGATGGGGGACAGGAGGGGCAGGGTGCACCTCAGGAGGAGAGCGCGCAGGAGGAGCTAGACCTGCTCAATGTTGATGTTTCTGAAAACTTGCCACCAGGGAGACGTTCCGGGGCAAGCAGTAGTGCAGGGTCTAGGAGGAGTGCGTCGCCAGAAGAGTATGAGGACAGGAGGGAGGAAAGGCAGTTGAAGTGGGAGCTTGCCAAGCTAGAACACAAAAGGGAAAATAGACGACTAGCGATGGAAGAGAAGAAGCTGGCGCACGAGCTTCAGCTTAAAGAGTTGGAGCTGCGAGCTCTACAGTTGAATGCGTCAGGTAATGATAATGGTGGCAGCGTACCAAAGGCTCAACAGGAGCCAAAATTGTATCTACCCAAGGATGTTATTGCCAGTTACAGAGTGGGGGATGACATCACCAAGTGGCTGGAGGCGTATGAGGTGGCCTTGACAGCCCATGGGGTACCTGAAAGCAACTGGGGGGGTGGCCTGTATCGCTACATACCTCCCAATGCCAGGGACACCCTTTTGTACCTAGCAAAGGCGGATCAGGTCAGGTATGCCCCCATGAAAGAGGCACTACTTAAAAAGTTTGGCCTCAACCCTGAAAGGTATCGGCAGAAGTTCCGTGGCAGCCATAAGCTGTCCACGCAAAATTGGGTGGATTTTTTTGATTATGCCCGTAAGGCTCTAGATGGTTGGGTGTGTGGCAGCGAGGTGCATGATTATGAGGGCATGTACGATCTGTTTTTGAGAGAGCACCTCTTGGATAAGTGTTTTCCGGAGCTGCGCCAACATCTGGTGGACCGCAAGTTGACTGATCCCCGTGAGCTTGCGGAGAAGGCGGACATTTAGGTTAGCACCCGGGTGTCTCACAAGGGCCTCGGGGGAGATGGCCCGAAAGGCAGACAGGGTTTCCCCCAGAAGAGAGAGGGGGGAGATAAAAAGGTGGAGTTCTCACAAGGC